>NC_057810.1:102188743-102552066 GCF_018294505.1 Triticum aestivum
CCTCCTCTTCACCTGTTTGTAAGTTTCACGTTGGTTTAATATATTCGTTCAGGCCGGCGTAAGCCCGCCGTTGCAGCGTCAAAAATAAAATAAAATTACACAACGTGTTCAAGAGCAAATATCAATGGAAAATGCCCAAGTTGTGTGGCAAGTGTAGTTTGACAGCTTGGCTTTTCAAATTTGCTTGTAACGCATATATAGGTTCTTTTTCTTCGTTGCAAACAGGTAACCTGGCTTCTTACTTATGTTCATGATAAGGGCCGAGGGCGAGGATGATCTGAACTGCTCGCTTTGCAACACCTCTGAAACAGAAACTCAGGATTGTCAAAAATGATCATATGTTTCTACTGGAATCGATGGGTGTAAATGAAATAGACTTTCTAATTATCAAAAGACTTGACAGACATTCTGAATCATCATCTAGTATGCAGTGCAGGTACGTGTAAACTAAGATAGGAAAACAGATCTCTACCTAACACGAGCAGTGACTAGCAGGCAAAGGCCCAAAAAGCATCTTTGCTTCTTCCTTTTCTCACATGCATGCATGATATGATGATAAGGATTTATAATTAGTTTCTACTCCCTCCGTTCCAAAATAGATCACTCAACTTTGTACTAACTTTAGTACAAAGTTGGATCATCTATTTTGGAACGGAGGGAGTAGTATAAACGCACGCTACAACTTTCAGGAGCATGTATGTATATCCATTTGAAAAGGTCAAGTTGTGTATGCTAGCTGCAGAGATAACGACAGGCTTGGGAAGCATGCATGCATCCACCCAGCCAGTGGCACGAAGCAGGTAGGCTTCCAAGGGGGCTTAATTAATTGGATAGAGCTGGTGGGAGTGGGAGTACTCGAGCAGGTAGGCTCATGCACGATGGTGCTTGGAAGCAAGCATCATATGCCAGTCAAAGCAAGGGGGGACGCGATAGAAATGCTATAAAGGCCCAGGGAAAGGGAATGCATCGATCTACTACTCAGCCTACACTGCTTCCGCACCCATACACAACACACTCACGCGCACACGCCCACAATTTGTCCCAGCAATGGAGATGGAGGCGGCTCCGGTGAGCGCGGTGACGGGGGCCCTCAAACCCGTCCTGGGGAAGCTGGCCACGCTGATGGGCGACGAGTACAAGCGCCTCGAGATGGCGCGCGGCGAGGAGATCAAATCCCTCGCCGACGAGCTCTCCGCCATGGACGCGGCTCTGCTGGACATGTCGGGGGAGGAGGACCCCGATGCGCAGGACAAGGCGTGGATGAACGAGGCGCGGGAGCTCTCCTACGATATGGAAGACTCCATCGATGACTTCATGCGGACGATCCATGACGAGGATGTGAAGCCGGACCACGGCCTCTTCATGGAGAAGATGAAGGATTTGCTGGGGAAGATGAAGGCCCGTCGTCAGACCGGCGATGGTTTCAAGGAACGGATCAACAGGGTGAGCAACAGAAATGGAAGGTACGAGACCCGTGGGACATTCTCCAACAACGCCCATGCAACTGTTGACCCTGCAGCTATTGCCATGTTTGAGCTTTTGACGAAGCAAGATGGACCCAAAGCTGAGGTGATCAAGTTGCTCATTCAAGATGAGGCTGACTGTGAGCCGCTGCTGGCTGAAGTGGAGGGTGGACATGAGTCATTGCTGGCTGAAGAGGAGGGCGGATGTGGCCCCCCGCGGGCTGAAGACAAGGACGGATCTGAGTTGCCATTGGTTGAAGAGGAGGATGGATGTGAGTCACCGCTCACTGAGAAGGACTTATGCGAGTCTCTGCAGGTGGAAGTAGAAGAAGACGAGCGTGAGTCGCCCAAGGTGGAAGAGGAAGAAGAAGAGTGTGAGTCACCAAAGGTGGAAGAGGAGGATGTATGTGAGCCAGCGCCTGCTGAAGAAGACGAGTGTGAGTCGCCACAGGCAGAAGGGGAGGCCCCATGTGAGTTGAGAACACGAAAACAACCCAAGCTGGTCGCCATTGCTGGAGCTGGAGGAACAGCTCTTGCGAACCGAGTGTATGAAGAGCTCAGAGTAAAAGATTTTGACTACTGGCCTTTTATATCACTGTCACCAAATCCAGACATGACAAGTACCCTGACAGCTCTTCTCCTTGAACTTACCGGTGAATTAAAAAAAGAAGCAAGCGTGCAACAACTGATTACCGATATCAACGAATTGCTACTAGACAAAAGGTATTGTCTGTACTCCTTTCTACTCGTTGTCCTCTTGTTGACAATGCAAGTTATTTGTCATATGTCACATGAAAAGGGGATATGCATGTAAAGTTGTCATCAAAGTAATTCTGAAAACTAAGAAAATTGATTTAGCATGTTGTTAGAAGATTTAATGGTAAACTTTTTGTATTTTGTTCATGCCGAAAATATCAAGTAAAATAGAATGGAGGGACCATGTGACGTGCGTAAGAATCAACATGCTCTAAGAGCGCCCGTTCCACTATTTATCAATTTTCCCATTATGACATATATCGCATGATCAAGATTTACTACATATGTAAAAATCATACTGTAAATCTATAATGTATTCCAAGTGAATGTCAGTCAACTAGGAAGAAATGATGTGTAGAGATTTCAAACAGGAATGCCATGTATTCACTGAAAAATGAATCAGGAGAATGGCTTGTGTATGAAAAAAAATCAAAAAAGTTGTAGTTTTATGTTAGACGGCGTAGTTGTTTTGGTTCTGTGAAGTTTACTCTTCATTTGCGGAAACCGCTACTGGAATAAGTTAGATCTTTATTTCATTTCAAGGAAAAGCCTGCCTGCTTGTTCAGCACCACCCATTCCCATGGGAATATATGGGTTTTTTCGGTCCAGTGGGAGGACTCCAACAGTTTAATTGTGTAGTCCATTAACAATACGGATAATGTTTATGTACAACTAGGCAATATATAAAACTAGCTGGTAGCTTGACAAGGATAGGCGGCCTGCCAATAATATGAATGTCTATGTGTTAATAGAGTAATTTTGACCAAAGGTGTACTAAGTTCCTAAAACAAATCAAAACACGACTCAAATCTAATTTGGAATGGGCGGAGTGGTGGTCAGAGTTGTATTTTAGTGACCTTGCACCCAAATGATAGCTTCTCGAAAACTGGAGGCATTAATACCATCTTCAGTACCGTTTAGTCACCCACGTCAGGTTTCTTATTTTCTTTTTATACTCCTACCCTTGTCAAGAAGAAAAATATTTTCTTTATTTTCCTTTCAGTGATTCGTCATTATGTTAAAGCTACACTAATATCACTCACAAATCCATGTGCAGATACTTAATTGTCATTGACGGTATATGCCAGAAAGAAACATGGGATGTCATTAAGCATGCATTCCCCATGACAAGCTGTGGCATAATAATCACCACTAGCCCGTGTGAAGATATCACTGAATTATGCCGGTCATGGTTCAATGGGCATATTTACCATATAAGACCTCTTGGTATGGTACATTCAAGACCGCTATTTCACCAAAGATTATTCAACTCTGATGACGACTGCCATCCACACCTTGAAGAAGTTTCTGATAAAATATTGGAAAAATGTGATGACTTACCTTTGGCAATCTTAGCTACATCTGGTTTGTTGGCTAACACACAAAGAACAGAGCATCTATGGAATCACATGGCAGATTCAATTGGGTGTGCACTTGAAACAAGTCATACCATCGAAAGGATGATGAAGATTTTGTCACTTTGTTATTTTGATCTTCATCCTCGCCTCAAAACTTGTCTCTTGTACCTCAGTATGTTCCCAAAAGGGTCAACCATTAAGATGAAGGACCTGATATGGAGATGGACTGCTGAAGGATTCTTTCATGGAGAACAAAAAAATGCAGCACATGAGTTAGGAGAGAGGTGTTTTAATGAGCTCCTGAATAGGAGTTTGATCCAGCCTGTGAAGATAGACCAGTATGGTAAGGTTAAAAGCTGTCAAGTTCATGACACAGTTATGGACTTCATCATATCCAAGTCTGTCGAAGATAACTTTGTTACTTTTGTTGGTATTCCATGTCCAACTATTGATCAGACACAAAGCAAAGTTCGTCGATTCTCCCTCCAAGCTACAGAAGGCTATTCTTCTCCAGATATTAACTTGGTATTGTCTCATGCCCGATCACTTAAAGTATTTGGATCACTGTGGACAATCCCTTCTCTAGATGAGTTCAAGCATTTGCGTGTTGTGGACTTTGGAGGTTTCAGTGATTGGGGAGACGACCATCTTGCAAATATTGGGAGGTTATTCCAGCTGAGGTACCTGAACCTCTCTTGGACAAGAGTATGGGAGCTCCCAGAAGAAATAGGACATCTATCTTGCTTAGAGATGTTGGACCTAACAGCCACAGGGGTATCCAAGTTACCATCATCTATAGTTAATCTAGAAAATTTGGTTCATCTATTAATCGGCGAGTTTGTTGAATTTCCGGAAGGAGGAATTGGGAAGATGCAAGCACTAGAGACATTGAAACAAGTCAGAGCCTTTAAGCAGCCAATTCAATTTCTTCAAGATTTCGGCAAGCTACAGAATCTGTGGAAGCTGAATATTGATCTTACCAATAATCAAGAGGACACTGAAGATACAAAGGAGTGCATGAAAGCAATTGCATCTTCTCTCTATGAACTAGGCACACACAATCTTCGTTCTTTAACTATCTGGAACTGTGATTACAGCTTATTGATGGAGGAATGGTGCCCGACTCCGGTTGGCCTCCAAAAACTTACGACCTGGCAGTCAACCTTTCCACGGGTTCCGGATTGGATGGGTTCCCTCGTCAACCTTCAGCAATTACGGTTTGACCTGGAGAGAATCAGCTATGAAGATCTCTGCATCCTCGGAGGCTTACCTGCTCTGCTCACTCTGAGCCTAGTAGGAAAAGAAATGTCTGAAGGGAAGCTTACTGTTAGTGGTGAAATGGGATTTCCAATGTTGAGGGATTTCACTTACGGCATGTACCCTGGGTTAGGGATAAAGATGATGTTTGAAGCAGGATCCATGCCCAAGCTAGAAAAGCTCAGGATTGATTTCACCCCAGCAACGAATGGATATCTCTTCAGTACCGGTGGTCTAACTGGTAGTGGTCCTTATGATTTCGGAATCGAGAACCTCCCCAGCACTCTCACGACCGTCGTATGTGAATGTAAGTCATTTGATGGAGATTGCACTCTTGAAGCCACAAGGGCGGCCCTGGAGAGAGCAGTCAGCACACACCCCAGCTGCCCTGTTCTGGACTTCTCCATCTACTAGTTAAGCTAGGCCTCTTCATTCAGGTACGTAGTAGCTAATTCTTTCTTCCCCAACATTTTATATCACTCCCTACATTGATAGCTCTCCTTTGTTGCCTGCCACAATTTTTTTTCCTTCAAGTGTTGTATTAATTACCAAGTGGCTGTTATTTTTCCTTCATATTTATTTTTACTTTTCATCCTCTTTTGCTCGTTGTTGACAAGCTAGAAACAAGGAAACACTCCTTTATGAATAGTTTCTCAAACTAAACAGCTTATAAGCTCTTACCGGTTAGAAACAGTTTAGACAGTTTAGTTTTAACTTAATTACCATGCATTACTTGTGATCACTCCTGAATTCTAATGGTACGTTTCAATCATTTTCAGTGCCACTCTCCGGATTATTCCGTGTCAGTAGAGTGAACGATCCAAGAATCAGGATTCAGGAACATCACCAACAAGAAGCTGTAGCTTAAACAATGTATAGTTTCTTCCTCACTGGACAACTAGTAGTTCATATGTCACTCAGGATGCCACAATTATTCAGTGAAATGATATAAATTCCTATTTTTGAATCAATCATTCAAAAGTATTTTCTTTTCTTCCTATAGTGATACTTTTTTGCTAGTTATGCAATTCCCTTCCCATTAATAGCATCAGCAGGAAACCCACCGCACACCATTTGTTTCGAACGGTGGCTATGGGATGAAAACTTATTAGCACAGCTATAACTATAATAGTAAGATTATCTCTAAATGCCAGGAGTTTTAGTGCAAGCTGCAAAGTAACAGAGACCACACAGCAAGCTAAAACTGAACCGCAATGGACGAAGGGCATGTATCAGCAAGTCTGAGGCACGTACCTCATATCCATCATCTCTCGCACCTGTAGTCCGCAGAGTCTCAGAACTCATCACCGCCGCTCCTTCATTCAGAAGTTTGTGAGCCCCTTTCACACAGAGCATGCTTATCTGTACCTGACTGCATGTCTGCCTAATACATCAGCATCTCTTGCACCTGTAGTCTGAACATTCATCACCGTCATAACTTGATTCAGAAGCTTATTTGCACCTCCATGAAGCGCATCCTTGGCTGCAACTGGCAACATGTCAGCTCAGTACATCGGCTTATCTGTACCTGACTGCATGTCTGCCTAATACATCAGCATCTCTTGCACCTGTAGTCTGAGCATTCATCACCATCATAACTTGATTCAGAAGCTTATTTGCACCTTCACGAAGCACATCCTTGGCTGCAACTGGTAACATGTCAGCTCAGTGCATCAGCACAGCACATAAGTGAACATGATCACAAAAGGGACTTCACAAGCTAATGTAGAACTTATTAGTAAAAGCAGGTAGTACTGTACGGTACTTAGGGACAGTAAGCTTATTTCCACAGTAAGCTGCTAGAAGCCTCAAAAGAACTCAGTTTAGGGAGAAGCCCATTAGAACTTATGAAACCTATGAGAAATTCCTTCTCGGTGCCTATTTATCACATCCATGTTAAGAGCAACTAGCAGGACTACCAAGGAAATAAAGCTCAAATTTTCCTTTCATTCAGGAAATATATGTAGCCAACAAATATGCAATGACATGACAAAAAGAAAGGTTTGGAATTAGAAGAACTCTTTGTGAGAGTCTGATTGAGGAGAAGAAAAAAAACTGTGCGTTGTTTCAGTAGCAGTAGCAACTAGATTTGTGGCACTTGGCAGTCTAGCTACATGAGACGACAAACCAAATATACTGCTGACAAAGAACAAATGCATTCGCTGTAAAACTGGTCCGTAAATAACATGAGCAAAATCACAATAAAATGAGTATTACTGGAATCTCAAATTATTCTCGATGTACTGCTGGACAATAATTCAATCAGACAGATCTATTTTTTTTCAAATTATTTTAATCAGACAAACCACTCAAAGCTTGAACGAAGAAAATGCAGAAGTACAGATTTGATACTTACTCCTGTAAAGAAATATAAGAGCGTTTAGATCACTACTTTAGTTATCTAAACACTCTTATATTTCTTTATGGAGGGAGTATTTATTAAAGGGAAAGAGCCAGCCTTGTTTACATATCTTTCAGGTACCCACTAAGAAAGAAATTTTATATGATCTATATTCATTTCATAAAACAGAAAAAATGATAACTTATCAAATGACTCAGTGAATACTAGTCACTGGATTTAGACATGCTTATACATTACTGTATGTCATTTAGGCTAAAGAATGACATCTGCAAAAAAGGTAGCTGTCATTTTTTTTTCATGTGGTTACAATTCTCCTAGTGAATTATTATACTCCCTCCGTTCCAAAATATAGTGCTTCCTCTATCCCCGTGCTTCAACTTTGACCATAAATTTAACCAACGAGACCAACTGCGGCGGGAGCAAAAGTTATACCAATGAATTCATATTCAAAAGAACTTTTCAATTATATATTTTTTTTCTCCCACCGCAATCGGTCTCGTTGGTTAAATTTATGGTCAAAGTTTGACCTCGGGAAGCGCGGGCGCTCTATAATTTGGAATGGAGGGAGTATTGAGGTATTTTGAATAATGAACAATAATGGAGTTCAGACTACAGGACAGAATCATACGAAGAATATAAGCATAACTACCCACTTGAAAAAGTGCCAAATTAAAGAAGTAATGCTGATATATGGTCTACATTTCAGAATATATGTTATAATACATCATGTCTTAACATATTTATCACGTCAATTTTCATTATGATTAAAATGCTAAGTGGTGATGGAACACTGATTCTTCGAGGACCACATGTATCCATTTGAATGTAAAAGATATATGGAATATAGATGCAGAAGTCAACTTACTGCTAAAAACTGCAGTGAGTGAACAGGCACAACAATCTGTATCTATATTCAAGACTGACAAAACTAATAAAAACTGTACTTAATTGAGGCAAAATGTGCAGCTCCATGGAAGAAGTAGTAGTCAGCCATATAGATGAAACACAAATAGTCGATCATCAAAATGGTACCAGTCAGGCGTTTACTACTAGTCAAAGTTTCTCCCGGACTTACTACTAAGAGAAGTGACCAACATGACATTCATTACATTACAAAAGGAAAAGGTTGGGAAAGCAAACCTGCAAAGAAATGTTCTGCCCTCGATTAGCTAAAATCACTAGAAAAGGTTTCAACCAGTTCCCTATTCCAGAAAAGAATGATATTTTTTAGGAGAAATCTCTGATACTGCTGACATTTCCCCCTGAAGTAAGTGCAGTCAACAAGCCAGCTGCGGAAGCTTCAAGGGTGAAGCTCCTCTCATCAATTTCCCCACTGGGCACCTCCTCTTTTTGAAGTAACATTCTAACGATGGCATTTAACATACGGGAGTCGGCAGCAAACCATTCTTGCAGAGATCCTTCTTCTAAAAGCTTTGTATCATTAATCTATACGTAACAGCATCGGGCACAAATCCTTTGGCCGAGATTCCATCCAACAAACCTGTGGCTTCTTCCTTCCTGCCAACTTTAAGCAATGCACTAATCATAATATTATAAGTCCTGATCTCAAGTTGATAATTTCTTGAACACAGGTTTTGAAACATTCTTAGTGCTTCATCCATACAGTTATTTCTACACAGACCACTGAGAATTATGTTGTAGGTCACAATACAACAACAACAACAACAACAAAGCCTTTAGTCCCAAGCAAGTTGGGGTAGGCTAGAGGTGAAACCCATAAGATCTCGCAACCAACTCATGGCTCTGGCACATGGATAGCAAGCTTCCATGCACCCCTGTCCATAGCTAGCTCTTCGGTGATACCCCAATCCTTCAGGTCTCTCTTAACGGACTCCTCCCATGTCAAATTCGGTCTACCCCGCCCTCTCTTGACATTCTCCGCACGCTTTAGCCATCCGCTATGCACTGGAGCTTCTGGAGGCCTGCGCTGGATATGCCCAAACCATCTCAGACGATGTTGGACAAGCTTCTCTTCAATTGGTGCTACCCCAACTCTATCTCGTATATCATCATTCCGGACTCGATCCTTCCTCGTGTGGCCACACATCCATCTCAACATACGCATCTCCGCCACACCTAACTGTTGAACATGTCGCCTTTTAGTCGGCCAACACTCAGCGCCATACAACATTGCGGGTCGAACCGCCGTCCTGTAGAACTTGCCTTTTAGCTTTTGTGGCACTCTCTTGTCACAAAGAATGCCAGAAGCTTGGCGCCACTTCATCCATCCGGCTTTGATCCGATGGTTCACATCTTCATTAATACCCCCATCCTCCTGCAGCATTGACCCCAAATACCGAAAGGTGTCCTTCCGAGGTACCACCTGACCATCAAGGCTAACCTCCTCCTCCTCACACCTAGTAGTACTGAAACCGCACATCATGTACTCGGTTTTAGTCCTACTAAGCCTAAACCCTTTCGATTCCAAGGTTTGTCTCCATAACTCTAACTTCCTATTTACCCCCGCCCGACTATCGTCAACTAGCACCACATCATCCGCAAAGAGCATACACCATGGGATATCTCCTTGTATATCCCTTGTGACCTCATCCATCACCAATGCAAAAAGATAAGGGCTCAAAGCTGACCCCTGATGCAGTCCTATCTTAATCGGGAAGTCATCAGTGTCGACATCACTTGTTCGAACACTTGTCACAACATTATCGTACATGTCCTTGATGAGGGTAATGTACTTTGCTGGACTTTGTGTTTCTCCAAGGCCCACCACATGACATTCCGCGGTATCTTATCATAGGCCTTCTCCAAGTCAATGAACACCATATGCAAGTCCTTCTTTCGCTCCCTATATCTCTCCATAAGCTGTCGTACCAAGAAAATGGCTTCCATGGTCGACCTCCCAGGCATGAAACCAAACTGGTTTTTGGTCACGCTTGTCATTCTTCTTAAGCGGTGCTCAATGACTCTCTCCCATAGCTTTATTGTATGGCTCATCAGCTTAATTCCACGGTAATTAGTACAACTCTGAACATCCCCCTTGTTCTTGAAGATTGGTACTAATATACTCCGTCTCCATTCTTCTGGCATCTTGTTTGCCCGAAAAATGAGATTGAAAAGCCTGGTTAGCCATACTATCGCTATGTCCCCGAGACCTTTCCACACCTCAATGGGGATACAATCCGGGCCCATCGCCTTGCCTCCCTTCATCCTTTTTAAAGCCTCCTTGACCTCAGACTCCTGGATTCGACGCACAAAACGCATGCTGGTCTCATCAAAAGAGTCGTCCAGTTCAATGGTAGAGCTTTCATTCTCCCCATTGAACAGCTTGTCGAAGTACTCCCGCCATCTATGCTTAATCTCCTCGTCCTTCACCAAGAGTTGGCCTGCTCCGTCCTTGATGCATTTGACTTGGCCAATATCCCTCGTCTTCCTCTCTCGGATCTTGGCCATCTTATAGATGTCCCTTTCGCCTTCCTTCGTGCCTAACCATTGGTAGCCCGACCCCTTGCTTCACCAACAGCTCGCTTTGCGGCCTTCTTCGCCATCTTGTACTTCTCTATGTTGTGTGCACTCCTATCCAGGTATAGGCGTCTAAAGCAATCTTTCTTCTCTTTAATCGCCTTCTGGACATCATCATTCCACCACCAGGTATCCTTATCTTCGCTTCTCCTTCCCCTGGACACTCCAAACTCCTCTGAGGCCACCTTACGAATGCAAGTCGCCATCTTCATCCACACATTGTCCGCATCCCCTCCTTCCTCCCAAGGGCCCTCCTTAATGACCCTCTCCTTGAACGCCTGAGCTACCTCCCCCTTGAGCTTCCACCACTTCGTTCTAGCGACTTTAGCCCGCTTATCCCGCTGGACACGAATCCGAAAGCGGAAGTCAGCAACCACCAGCTTATGCTGGGGTACAACACTCTCTCCAGGTATCACCTTACAGTCTAGGCACGCACGCCTATGTTCCCTTCTCGAGAGGATGAAATCAATCTGGCTAGAGTGTTGGCCACTACTAAAAGTCACCAGATGTGATTCTCTCTTTCTAAAGAGGGTGTTGGCTACAATCATGTTGTAGGCTAGAGCAAAGCTTAAGACATCTTCTCCTTCTTGATTCCTGATGCCATAGCCAAAGCCCCCATGCGCCCCTTCAAAACCTGTGTTAGATGTACCCACGTGGCCATTGAGGTCTCCTCCTATGAAGAGCTTCTCACCAATCGGTACACTCCTAACCATGTCTTCCAGGCCTTCCCAGAACTCCCTCTTGGTGTTCTCATTGTGGCCTACTTGCGGGTTCCGATGTGGCGCGTCGCTGAGAGGGTTACGCCCCAACGAAAATCTTTTGGGTTTCATCTCCATAAGAGTGGCTGAGTTTTTACGTTGGCTCGCCAAGCCTATCACAACCCTCCTCCTTTACCCGGGCTTGGGACCGGCTATGTTGAGACAACATAGGCGGAGTTGTTGTAGGTCACAATGTCCACACATATTCCGCTGTCAATCATCCTGAGATAGAGTTCATTTGCAGCAACAGTCCTTCCAGTATGAAATAACCCATGCAGCACTGTGTTATAAGTGATAACGCAAGGCTTAACTTTCTTGTCCAACATTTCACTGAAAACAGCTAACGCATCATCTATCATTCCATTCTTAAAGTAACCATCAATCAGTGTGTTATAGGTGACAACATCCGGTTCCATGCCAATTGAGACCATATGGTCAAGTAACTTCCTCACTTCATCCATCTTACCAATGAAAAAGTATCCACCCATCAGTGTGTTATAAGTATGCACGTCAGGCTTCAAACCCATGTGTATCATCAGGTCAGCGAGATCTTGGGATTCCATAACCCTTCCATTTTTGCAAAGGTGATCCATAATTGTGTTGAAGAACACGTTGTCGGGATAGATGCCACGATTCAACATTTCAGCAAGTAGTTCATGAACCTTCTCCCATTTTCCACAAGAAAAAAAACCACTTATAAGAGTGTTGAAAACTATGATATCAGGAACTAATTCTTCAGTTATCATTTGATTGAATTGCAACATAGCATCATCCATTCGGCCAATACTGCAGAGTAAGTTTATTACTGTTCCATAGTTCACAGCATTTGGGTTCAATCCTTGCTGCCGCATTTTTGTAAATATGTGCATTACATCATCAACCATTTTCCCCTTAGCATATGCGTCTATCAGTATGTTGTACACAGAATGATTTGGTGCAACACCATTTTCTACCATCAATTCAATGAGACAATGCATATCATGAAATGACTGTTCCATAGCATACGCATGAAGCAGAATACTGTAGCTAGTAACGTTCGGTTTTTGGTCCTTTCCGGCCATAGAATCAAAAATCGTCCTAGCTTCCGCACATCTTCTACTCTTGCAAAGATAATCCATCTATATGTTGTAAGTTGCAATATCTGGCTGAACACCATTCCTAGACATTTTCTTGAAAACACGAACCACCTCTTCGCACTGTCCTGATGAATAATATCTGTGTATCAGACTATCATATGTAGTAATATTTGGCAGAATACCTGTATCAAACATCTGTTGAAGGACCTCCTCGGCCTTGAACCTTGCACATGCCAAAGATGATTGAGCTATACGTCACAACATTCGGTGAAATCCCCTGATGTAGCATTTCACAAAGTAGGCTGTAAGCTTTGTTCACCTCACCCTCTTTCAACAGGCCATCAACTACAGTGCTATAGGACACCACCACATTAGGTTGGCAGCTACCTCCAGCATCGGCCATCATGTGAATAAGCTCAAGAGCCTCTTGACTTCTCTTCTCAACACAGAGACCTTTGAGAAGAATGCTGTAGGAGAAAACATTCGGTGTGCAGTTAAACTCGAGCATTCACCGGAGTGCGATGTCCATTGCATAGCTGGTCTTGTTCTCCGGCCCGCATGGCAGCAGCAGCCGACGAGTATGCTGTAGGTGACATTGTGGGGGGCACCTTGGCTCTTGCGACCCGGTTGAAGAGACCGACGACGTAGAGGAGGCAGTTGATGGCGCGGGTCAACGAGGGCCCGGCAACATGGAGCAATTCGTCGAACAGGTGGAGTGCCTCCTCGGTGCCAATGTTTCCCGCGCGGTACCGCTCCTCGATGTTCCGCTCCAAGACACGTCGGACGATGCGGCGGCTCGTAGCCCCCACCTGGCCAGAACCTCGCAACAGGAGAGGACGCCGCCGCCGCCGCCGCCGCTCACCGCCTGATGCAGCCTGCGCCTGAACCTGGGATTAGAAACAACGAAAGCAGAGTTAGGAGGCTAGCTTGCTTTATGGCCTCCGACGCCGCTCGCCGCCACGATGCTCACCATCAAGCAGCGCGAACTGGTCGACACCGACATGGCGAGACGTGCCGCCCAGACGCGGGCGAGGACGGCCCTAGCCGCTTGGTGCTGTCCTGGCGCGGAGGAAGACGAAAGGAGAATCTCCACCGCGCATCCGCGCCACGCCGCCACAGTTCCACACCCTCCCTCGGCGGTGTCTGCTGTCCGCGACGACGCAGGGCGAGACGTGCCTCCACCGCAGCTCGAGAGGGCCTCAACGCCGCCGCCCCTCCCGTATTCCGCCGTCGCCGCCGGTCAGCACGCCTAGCGTCTGAGAACCAATGGGACCCACCTGTAAGCACTTAACTAGAGCCAAGTCTTTTACTACTTGTCGCTGAAAACTAATCTTTGCCCGTCGGTGTACTCTTTTCTCTACTAGAGACTTCACCAATAAATTTTGTCATAAAATTATGTTGATTTACACAAATATTGTATTCCTCTAACCCATATTACTTGTCGTTCAAAAGGATGTGTCTACTTATCGTTTAAATGAATGTAACTAAACGTATTTCAGTGTCAGATAAAAGCGACAAGTAATATGAAACAAATGAAGTAGTAAAAATTTATGTGTAGTCAAAAGTTTAAACAGAAAACTGAACTTCAAACTTAACTGCTTCATATTCCCTCGGTGATAGTGTCAAAATGGTCCTACATTTTAGGATGGAGAAAGTAGTTGACATCATGACACCATTGCTTAGTTGTAATGAGAGGATAGCAGAGGCTTCGCCAAGTTTAATCATGTGCACATTGTCCTAATTTGGAAGAAAGTTGATGCGGAGGAGGTTGGCGACTTATGCCAATAAGCCTGCCTCATAGCTTCTCTTAGGCCCTGTTTGTTTGGGCTTTTGCTTCTGCTTTTGCAGTTTGTTCACTTTGATCAAAAAGCCATAAAAGCTCCTAAATGGGTGCTTTTGGAGCTAAATATTATTATATTGATTCATCAAAAGTCATAAAAAGCCCCGGAAGCACCTATTTAGGAGCTTTTATGGCTTTTTGGCCAGAGTGAAAAAGCTGCAAAAACAGAAGTAAAAGCCCAAACAAACAGGGTTGCGTAGAGGCTAGCAAATAGGGTGCAACGGTGCATGAAGGAAATTGTTGCCGTGAATCAATTTGTGTTCATCCCAGGGTGCAATTTTCACGACAACTTCCTTTTGATGCGACAGGTGGCCAGAAAAACTCACGCGAGGAAGAGGTCATGTTTGAAATTCTCCACGCGAAAGGCTTTGGCAACTCATGGCTTAGATGGGTGGCTATTCTCGTGCGATCCGCTAGCACAAGATCATAGTAAATGGAGTTCCTGACATGAGAATTGTACATGCACGTGGCTTACGCCAGGGAGATCCATCTAACCGCTACTATCTAAAACAATAAGGTGTGCATCAAGGAGGGTTGCTGGTGCATGCCACGTAGGATTTACTGTGCTGTCGATTGGGCAAGTTGTGTTGCTTTCTATTGGCTAGTCATTGGTCCGCCTCGTTTCAGCTTGGTTGTGGTGGGAGAGAAAGCTTACAAGGGAAGGCAAAGAAGGCATCTGTATGTCTGCAGCCCAAGTCGCACACCCGACGCTCTCCATCCCCACACGCAACCTCTTCCTCTCCTCCGCATCTTCCTTCAGGGGCCCTTGCGGCTACAGCAGAGGGCAGTCTAGGGGGCGAGCAGGATGGGGGACAACCGATTTCTTCGCCGGATCTGAAGCCCAGGGGCGACGCCGACAAGTAACCGGCGTCAATGTCGCCGCCGCCGTCGAGTCGAACGGAGGGTGGCTGTCCCTTGTATGGTCTTCTGACGACGCGCGGCCGTGGAGCGGCCCGGGCGTGCACCCTGACTACTCGCCCGAGGCGGGTGCTTCCGGCCGAGCGCCGGCCGCGGCGGCGAATTCCCGAAGACGGGTAATTGTCCCCTGTTGATTGTTCTGTGGCGTCTTGATGAATTCTGCGTGTTGGAAGGCTGCTGGAGAACAAGAACTGACGCCGTATGAAAGGCTGCCGGAGAGGGAGGCCGCTCTGAATTCATCTGTCTGTATGCTCCGTCTCTTGATGTCTGCAATGGAGATGATTTTGACCGTGTTGCTGCTCCTCTTTGTGCTGATATGTGCTCTTTTTCGACAGGTACCAAGTAAGCAGGCAGTTCGTCATCGTTCGTGAGTCTGTTTTGTTTGAGCTGACCTTCATCCGCAGTCAAGGTAGGATTCCAAATGTGTTCACCCATATATTATAGTTTTGCATGTGCTTAGGTTTGCTTTCTGTATTATGCGTCATAATTTGTTGTTCGCTGTTATTTGTGAGAAGCAGGGCAATGGGATCTCATCCCTGATATGTGCGATTCTTCTCAGAGTGGTGATTTCTCTCCGCCAAGAAGACATGGCAACTTGTGTAGAAAGAATAAGGCTACATCGGAGGTTCGTTTTCACATATATATTGTGTCCCAATGGTATTTATTAAGATGAATATATGTTCTATTTCCAAAAGCCCTTGCTCTTAGTATATGGTGATGCAACATTTCCGCAATAGGCTCAGAGATGAGGATCCAGAGAAATATTATACTCGGTCATCCTTTTGTATCAACTGTAAATGTGAGATCCCACTTGTCACGGAAGCTTTCTCTTATCCTTTTGCGTAAACCTATTCCCAGGTTGCCAAATCCTTGTTTTAATTGTAGATATTACAGCCATCTTACTTTTATTGCAGGGATACATGATCAGCACACAAGAGACTCTGAAATACACGAGCATGATGATGATTGTGACAGAGGAAGTGGAGGAAGAGAGCACAAAGATGTCTGGCTTACATCAAGGCTATTATCTGGCTGCTTAGGTAAGTTACTTATACACAGACTTTCGGCTCATCTAATATGTGTCTTCATGTAGCATTTATGGGTGAACAATAGTGGTGACAAGCACCAATCAGTAAGAGGTAAAGACATAAAGTCGAGAAGCAACACCTGCCATATGGCACTCCCTGTTTCATGTTGTTTCTTATGTGATACGTAGATAACCTACAATGAAGGATTATGAGAATAATTTTCTTGCTATGCTCAGTTGTCACTAAAAATCCTCTTTGTAATTATCTTTTGGCTTAAAATTATGTCTGGTTGGTCTAACCAGATGGTGAAAGTGCATGCAATCTCTTTCACTACATATATCTATATAGAAGTTCTACTTTGAGGCTCAATAATGGTGCTTCTGTGCTTAATTTGTTGTCACTGATTGCATAAAGAAATTGTTAGGTGTTTCACATGTGTTCATGAACATAAAGTAAGATGCACTAGTCAACTTTCAATGCAAATATAGCATCTTCTATTCTGTACATGTTTGTTGGAATCCATGAGGGTGCAAGATTTAAGAGCAGCAGAGGGAGATGTCGATGAGGACATCAAGCCGAGGTGAGCCGCCGCCGATTTGCTCTGCGCTAGATCTCCACTTTTTTGTTGTTCTTCGTGCTCGGCGAATGGGCGATGGCGACGGCTGCCCTGGCTCCTCTTCCTCAGCTTCCTCAGGGTCGCGGCCTCATCCTTCCTCAAGCCCGTCATCTCCCGCAATCCTCTGTTCTTACGTTGTATTGCAACCTCGAGCTTAACTGCTCATCTTGGCTATGTGATGTGATGGGAACATATTTTGGGTGTTTGTTTTGTCATCTGATGATCTCTTGCCAACAAGCAGCCATACTAATTAAATTGACATATGTGTTGGACGCTTCTCATCTTCTCAGCTTCATCTTTGTTACCCAATACCTAAGGTACAAACCCAATTAAATTTTTGCGTGTGCTGCAGCAACAGCTTGCATCCATCCTCTCTTTATTGATGGCCTGGAGATTTTTTATGAGGGGAATCAAAAGGTTGCCGCAATTTCTGAAATTTCTTCCCCAAGTGAGCTGCAACTCATACAGCTAGACAATGTGGAAGTATAACACAGTGATTCACTTACCAAGGTGATTGGCAGGTCAGACAACCGAGCACTTCAATATCACCATACCATGTTTGCCTCTCTAACCCATTTGGAATTTATTCTGAAGTCCTGGCTTACATGGCATATATAGGCTCTCATATAGGTAAACCATTGTGCTTGATCTCTTTGCAATACTGACCTAGTCATATTATACTGTCTTATGTAAATTTTTGCGCCAAAAATTCAGGGATGCACTCAACTGTTAGCCTCACAAGCCTAAAAAAGAATGTTTTTGAAATTATCATGTTCTTGTTAGTAATCCTGAAGCAATGTGTAATGTATGTACACATGTCAATCTTTAATCGCAGTGTGTTCTGCAAATGTGTTCTGGTCGTCCTAATTTTCTGCCAGATAAATCAACCATTTCCATTTCTATGTTTTATTGAGAGAACTACAATGTTTTTGTTGTTGAAATCTGCATTCCTTATAATTTAGTAAGCATGGTCTGCAAGAGATTGTTCTGGATCATCCACGACAATTAATAATCATACATTGAGCGCGGCTACAGTATATTGGTTATGTAGTTGTGTGGATAAGGGTAGAGTTCATGCCGTTGACAGTTTCTTGCAACCATATTGTCATAAGTATCATGATGTGTCTTATCTAACTTTTCATGTAATATCCTTTTAGTAACATTCTTCCAACTTGTATGCATTACAAAAAGGAGCGGTCCTCATTTAGTATTTATAAATGAAAAGGTGTCTTTCTAAGCCATGGTCGTGAAAGATGATATACCTTGGACAACAAACAATGTCACCGCTAGATAAATGAACTAATATGGAGCTCATGTGTTCTTTTCTAATTGTCTTGCAATACATTTCTACTGAATGAGGCAGTTGCATGCATGATCTGGACTGCGAATTAGGATGCTTATTTGAAGCTACCATATCTCAATCCAATGATAGAAAATAATAATATTATTTGCATTAGCATTCCATAAGTTGATGCATTTTGTATTCGCATGCATCAGTTTAAGTTATGATACTCACATGCAAGCATCAGTATGTCTTTCTCCTGACTTAGCCTTGCTTTCTGAAATATGATCTTTTACAGCAAACCTGAACTTCAGTTTAAGTTATGATACTCACATGCTGCTGTCACCCAACAATGCAAATGCCCACCTCAAAGAAAGAACTGTCTTTTTTTCTTTTCACATGCAAACATTGGTATAAGCCTACTAGCTTTGCACTGTATGTATTTGAATTACATATGCCATTAGTTGCATTTATGTATCCCACTGGATAGAATTGATTGAACCTTTTGTTTGTCTCTGCTGCTCCCCTGATCAATGCAGTTCCAAGGACTCGGCGAACGCCTTTTCGCTGATGACAGCTTCCTTGCCAAGCTCGTTGTAGAGTGCAGCGTCAGGTATTGCCAAGGTCTCCGTCTACGTCAACAGCCGCTACTTCTTCTATGACACCCGTGAGAGGGACGTTGTCTACGTCCTACTATGATGGCGAGCCACGATGGTGCCGATGAGAAGCTGCTCGAGCAGGCGAAGGCGAGTGTCGACTCGGCGGGGGGCTGCTAAGGGTAGTGACAGTAATAAGAGTTGTCTGTAATGCATTTGACTTGCCATGAGGTTGTATCTCCATATGTGCCATGCATACCTAATGTCCTCCATACATGTGCACAAAGTATGCTTGCTTTCCTAAAAAATATTAATCTGTGATGAACTTACAAGTCTGTTGATTGGGCGGCTGCAAATCAGGCACCGCCCAGCTCCCTTTCAGGAGGCGCCACCGGGTGGCGCCCCAACCACTAGTTTGTGATAGCTATGGATGCACTCACCGTGATTACAAGCAGGACCATGGAAGAGGGTGTGCTCAGGTCATATGCAAGAATCAACGCTAAGCAACACTTATCTATCTGCAATGATGATGTTGTCCTATTCATTCGTCCGGTCGTGCAAGATCTTTGCTTCATCAAGTGTGCTCTCAAAGTTATTGGCGAGGCCTCGGGCTTGCGTGTGAATTACAGGAAATCTTCTGCAATTTTGATCAGAGGGGAGTAGGAGGATCGTTTGAGAGTGGAGGATTTGTTGCAATGTGCGTTGGTTGAATTCCCGTGCAAGTACCTCAGCCTACATCTTGCCATCAAGCAACTCACAAAAGCTGAGTGGCAACCTATGCCTGACCAAGTCAGGAAATTTTCTAGCTTGGCGGCGGGGGCTTATGCAACAATTTAGATGGCTGGTGTTTGTCAAATATGTCATTACTGCTAAGCCGGGCAAAGTTGTTGGTTATTGACGCGCCTGGATGGGTCTTTGAGGACATGAACAACTGGAAAAGATTGGGCCAATGGAGGATGGTGCCTCGTACCCTGGAACACCATTTATTAGCCTACGTGCTTTGGACGGCTAGGAGTTAGGAACCTAAGGCTGGAAACACTCTTTCTTCGGGTGCGCTGTGAGTGTCTTAGGCGATCGGACCCCAACAGTCCATGGTAGGGGCATGCTTTAATGGTTGATATTGATGCACACATGGTCTTTGACAACGTGGTTAGCATCACGTGGGCAGAGGGGACAGAGCTTTGTTCTGAAGGGATAGATGGATCCATGGGTTTTCAGTTGAGGATATTGTGAAGTTTCTCTTTGCACGTGTCCACACCCACATCCCAAATTGCAGAACAGTGCAACAAGCAATGGTGGAAGAGCGATGGGTTTAGGACATTCACGCACCACACTTATTTCATGGAGCAACTGCAGTTGATGCAGTTGTGGCATGTCATCGCTATCGTTCAGTGTGATAGGCAATCTTAGGATGTCTTTGCTTGGCCTAGCACGACATCGGGTGTGTATTCAGCCAAGTTCACATGCATGTGGCATTGTCAGGGGTTTATCTTCTCACCGATGGTTGCTTGCATTTGATGAAGTTGGGCACCTCTTAAATGCAGAATCCTTGCCTGACTAGCTAGCGGCTCAATAATGACTATGGACCATATATCAGCATACTTGTTACGGCCTTCAAGATCACCCCTTTGTGTGTTATACATATCTGCAGGAAGAAGACAATGTCAACCACACCCTCGCTCAATGTGTCTACGCAAGAGAAGTGTGGCACTCCCATTTTGATGCGCTACAGCTGAATTTCATGTTGTATCTGATACATTCATCGCATGGTGGCTCATGAATCTAATGAGCTTCCGGAGGGCGGACAAGCATGGTTTTGATTCATTGGTGATTGGAATCACCTAGTCTTTGTGGAAGCAAAAAAATGCGAGAGTCCTCCACCGAGTGGAATAGCAAAAGATGCCTTACTGCCTGCTCTTCAAATGTTAGATGAGATTAGGGATTGGAAGCCATCAAGAGTCAGTGTTGATGGCTTACAATGGTTTGTGAGAGATTAGGTTACCTAGCTAGGCTTGGTTGGTGTGGGTGTACCTATGATAATGCTTGCATCATTGATAGGTTTCTTGTAATCAAACTTCACCCCCTTCTATAAAAATATGGTACGCTATTGGCGCACTCTTGACAGAAAAACTTAACTATGAAACATCCCTCACATCAACTAGCTTAATACTCTTGTGTTACCACAGAAGAAAAAAATCATAGTGAGCAAAAAAAAAAATCTCTCCCGTTTCTTCCCCCTCATTAACCGTTGTTTTTTCTTAAACATCCTCTCCTTAAAATAAGTGATGGCATGTGATTTCCATCCATACAGTGACAAACTGACTCTCTTTCAACGTTTCTTCCATTTGGTAAGCATCTTTTCTTCTTAACTACGCTCTCCGTGCAAGAAGTGATGGCATGTGATCTCTCGGCGTAGCAAGTTAAAAGCATGCTTTCATGGTATGTCAAAATGATACTTCATTTATTTCACCAATTGATTGTAAATAATAACAACACCTAAAGGAAAGGTGCAAATCAAAGTTGTACTCACACAAAATTGCAAAGAAAGAAAATAAAAATAGATGATGTGAAGGTGTGAATGTAGTACATAAAATAACATTATTTGTTACCTCTGAGGATATAACACTCACATTATTTGTTACATCTAGGCTCTAGGGATATACCACTCATATTTCTCAATGGCATCAATGCACTATTCTGAGTAAAAATATGCACACCATTTCCATTTGCTAGAATTTGTGCGTCGAAGACAAGGATGCCAATAATAAGCGTTGTATATTTTCTCTAATTTTGTATGAAGAGGATACGAGGCGGTTATCGGACAAGCTCAAGTTGAGACTTTTAACCTAACTGCATAATTTAGCCGAGTCACTTTTTGTTACTATACATTGGTATAATAGAGAACTAAATGTTTTCTTTTCCCCCTTACTTCTACATCATCCTTGACCCACGCGCAAGCACGGTCACACACCCCAATACCCTCTGCCCCTATCGGTACACACAACTGTAGTTTCATGTTTGTTTGGTCACGTGCAACTGTAGTTGCATGCCTGCCGGCCCACAATCATCGGTTGCATGCAGTAGATATCTGACATACGTCTTCAACTAAATTGTTTATTTTTCAAAAAAAATCGGTCGATTTGCTGAAAGACCATTTGTTCCCCTAAGTGGGTTTTGGTGGAAATGACACTTGAATTGAGGACTAACCATGCTTATGAAATCCGCGGACAGATTGTTTTTCGGTTGCAAGCAAAGATGGATCGTGACTCCTTCCCCTCTATCCATGGAAAAGAGAGAAAAAAGTCAATGCATTTAAATTATGCATGTTTTTCGTTTCATTTGAGTCATCAGATAGCCACATTACTATGATGGGCCACATGATTAACTTGGAGTGGAGACTTATTGCCGACATATATCTTAAAGCATATTCCTTTGGAATAGCCACCAAAAAAACATTGGAGGAAAAGTCTTCATATACATCCTATATGTGCCTTTTTGTGTGGCACAAATATTTGTTTCGGATCATTCAAGATGAATATCTAGGGTTATTGAAGTTTTCCCAATAGATGGATTTTTGTGTGGGCCAATATGAAGCCCACCCTTTATTCTGCAAGGGTTAGGGAAACTCCAACACGGTTCATCAAAGCGCTTGCAAATGTCCGCACACTTTTTGCCATCCAAGGCCATGCAACAAACCCGTTCGGATGCATCCGCACATCCGAAATCCCACAAAACGGAAACAAACTGGGGGAGGTTTGCGGGCGTCCGGACATCCTCCACATAGGCGTCTCACACCTTGGACCCAGCCAATGGAGGCAGAGCCCACATATTTGGACAATTCCACCACTATCTCCGCGAAAGCCCTCCCTTTTTCCACTCTCTCCAATCCGATTGTTGCCGCCCACCACCCAATTCCTGCCCATTTCATCGTCCGCCGCTGTGATGGATCTGGTCGAGATGGTCGCCGTCACGTCGGAGGGCCTATTGGTGGCGGTCGCCGACAAGGCCAACATGGCGACTATGCATGCTATGGCGCACAAAAGAAGAGGGAGCGCGATGCGTCAGGGCCCGGCCACTCAACACCTCCTCCCCCTGCCGCCTAGCTACTACCGGTCATGCAATTGCCGCCCTGCCCAATGCAGCTGCATCCATCATACTACTTTGCCACCTATCAGCTCGATCCACAACAGTAGTCCGCATCCACCGTCACCTCCGTCCATCATGTGTCGTACACCGTATGCCAACCTCAACGCGGACTACACCTTCATGGAGCCGTAGTCGCGGACGCTTGTTTGTTCGCGGTTGTCGGCTGTGTCTCCCTCGCCCGTTGGTACCCGATCTCTGTTTGCCATGTCTTAACCGGGTGCGAAGGCGGATTAGGAGGAAGTGTTGATGAACATCATCCGCATCGGGCCCGGGCGGACATTTGGTGCACTAGGGTTGGATGGCCGAATCCCCTACCGCTAACCGCAGAGACGTGTCCGCGTAAGTTTGGTCCGTCCATTTTGGTGAACCGCGTTGGAGTTGTCCTTATCTTTTTCCTCACTCGAGATGGGTAGTTTTCGCTCTACTACTCCATTATTCCAATGTTCAAAAGCTCAAATACCTCCACATCCCTTCGTCAAAATACATCAATCCTTTGAGGAAAAGATAGAGGAGCCCCAGCTCTATATTCTCACTTAAGCAAATCAGGGTACCCTTTGAGTTCTCTGAGGGAGCTGAGTTTGCGGATCTTTTCATTGCCTCTCTCTAGCTTTTGTAGACCCGAAGCATACAAACTTATTGTGCGGAATTACATGACACTACAATCCCAACCTGGCTATGATAATCTTGTGCCCGGAGAAAGCATCAGGTGTTCTTTCTAACCGCCATCACATGCATGTCAGCATGTGCCGTGTGTGTACAGAGAGGGTCCTCGAGAACAGCGACCATCTTTTCTTCACTTGCCAGTTTGCTCGCATTTGCTGGTCATGCTCATATCACTGTCCTGGTTTTCAGCCTACAAATAATATTAGGCCCTCTTAAGCAGCAAACATTCGCTGGGAAGCATGGCAATAGCGAACGTTTTTAAGGCAAGTTCTTCAGAGCACACATGACAATTTCTTCAGAAACACATAGCAAATTCTGGCAAACAAAGGATTTGCTGTGAAAATTGTCGTGCTCGAAGGAATTGCCATATTCTTGACACATAAATTGCCGCGAAAAACCTTCATTTTGCCATGCATGGTCCCCCAGCAAAGGTTCGCTGAAAATCATTACCGATAATATTTGCGACAATTCGGCAAATCAGAAGCATCCTTCATCTATGCCTTTTTTTCATGGAGTTATGATCCTCGTGACATGGAGTATTATCTGAATTTGCATGAATGCCTACATTTTCAAGGACAGGATCCCTAATCTCTATAGGTTGAGAAAAATCTCAAGGATGATTTTGCTTTCCTTGTTCATAGAGCGAAGCAGAAGTTACTGATTGTTCATATTTTTATTTATTATTATAAATTTACAGCGTGTCAAAAAAGACATTAATCAACCAGTCAAAAAAAGCAGTACTGGCGTCGTTCTTACATCGTAGCTCTCTCAGACTGATTGCCATCATCATCTCTTGGCGTGGCTCCATCAACAGCCGAGGCGTCGGAATCCATTGTCGAAGTTGAAGTGTGGCTTGGCGGCGGCACCGCCCCTGAGGATGTACTGGTGGTACGCCATGGCCACGGCGGCGCCAGAGAACGGCCCGACCCAGAAGATCCACTGCTCGCTCCACGCCTTGCTGTTGTTGTACACCACGGCGGCACCCAGGCTCCTCGCCGGGTTGATCCCGGTGCCGGTGACGGGGATGGCGGCCAGGTGCGCCACCACGACCGCGAACCCGATGAGCAGAGGGGCCAGCACCGGCACGTGGGTGTCCCGCGCCATGCGCTTCGGGTCGGTCGCCGAGAAGACGGTGTACACGAGGACGAAGGTGCCGGCCGCCTCGGCCAGCAGCCCCCCCGCCTTGGAGTACCCCGGCGCGACCGCGTTGGCGCCGCCGCCGTAGAGCTCGTAGTACCGCGCGCCGTGCACGGCCCTGACCATCGCCGCGCCGCAGATGGCGCCGAGGCACTGCGCCGACGTGTAGAGGAAGGCGCGGGGGAGCGAGAGATTCCTCGCCAGCAGCAGCCCGAACGTGACGGCGGGGTTGACGTGGCCGCCGGAGATGCCGGCGGTGCAGTAGACGAGGACGGCGATCATGCCGCCGAAGGCCCACGCGATGCCCAGCACGCCGGCGCCGCTGCACGCTTCCGCGTCCGTCTGGCGCTTGTGGCCGATGACGGTGGCGATGGAGACGTAGACGAAGAGCAGGCTGGCGGTGAACTCGGCGATGATGGCGCGGTACAGGGACCACTGGCCCAGCTCGCCGGCGTCGAACAGCCGCACCGCCGGAGGGTCGAGGTAGTCCTTGGTGACGCTGATATCGTTGTTACCATGGGCCTCTCTACTCTGCTTGCCCTGTGCAGCGCCGGCCATGTCGATATCGATCGACCTCTAGCTCAGCTGATTGATTCGGGAGCAAAAGAAGAGACACTGAAGAGATTGATGGATGGAAATAATTAAGAACCGGTTAAGTATTGTGTCCATAGCCTGCAGGCAAAGATGCATCTATAATTCTATATATAGAGAAGAGAGGAACCACAAGGCAGATGTGGTAAGCTATCATCAAAAGAATCCAAAGAGTGGAAGGCCACTTATGCCCTAGCAGGCACCATTTACTAACCACGGAAGGCTCTTTTTTTTTAATTGAAAAGACACCCAAAAGGGCATCCTATGTCAGTATGTCTGATAATTATCAAGCAAAACGGTAGCCAGTGCAATGAAAAGACATTGTTTAATACTCCTCTACCTCCTCTGGTTCACAAATAATATCTTCACTCAAAATTTCTTAACCATTGACGGCTATACTCCTTACTTTCCAAAAATACCTCATACGTCATTTATTTAATTTGGCCAAATTTATAGGGAAAAAATATCAACATCTACAATAACAAATGATAGATATACAAATACAGATTTGATATTGTCATAGATGTTTATATTTTCTCCATATAAGCTTGATCAATCTTTAGAGAATTTTTTTTGCGGGTCAATCTTTAGAGAATTTAACACAGCACAAAATTTTTACAACTATGATTTGAGAAGGAGGTTGCATGTTGTTAATATTTGGATTCGAAATTTGAAATCATATGTGTTAATTGTTATCACTTAATTAATGGATTCGATATTGTCTAGCTTCGTTACAAATTGAGTTCTAGCTTAGTCGTCGGTTGTTCTTCGAGAACTAGGATAGTATCAATCATTCGGTGCTCTCGATTGTGTGCCTAGCTGGTATATATGTTCTACAAAAACGCGTTGGGAATGGGAGACATTTTCCTAAGGCATCTAGAAAGACCTCGTATATATTCTCATCTATGATGTAGTGTTAATAATGGCATTGCAAGTTTGTAGTAGGTAATTAACTTGACTTTTTAGTTCATGGTTGGGCCATAGCAATCGATCTGTTGTCATGCCAACGCTAAAAAACGGTGTGTTCATACTTAAATAAATGTATAAGAATCATAATTAATTTTGGACAAGTATAAATGATATACAGAATTAGTTGTGTACGATCAAGTTTGTAGTTCTATACTCATCTATGATGTGGTGTTAATTATGGCATCGCATGTTTGTAGTAGGTAATTAAATGGACTTCTCAGTTCACGGTTGGGTCATAGCAATCAATCAGTGGTCATGCGAATGCTAAAAAACGGTGTGTTTGTATTTAAATAAATGTATAAAAATCATAATTAATTTTGGACAAGTATAAATGATAGAATTATTTGTGTACGATCGAAATTGTCATGTGACCATTGACTCCACAATTTACAGGTAGAATCGCCACTGCAATCAAGTGATACAAGGATACAGTAAAGAGCAGTACATTATCATTAGGATTCCAGCCCTATCATCGATCACAATTAATACCTGGCCGTGGGGTACACGATAGTCTCAAGAATGTGACAACAAAATTGTCTATGTCGCATATTTAGGCACCTTTATTCATTCCGTAGGTGGCATGCACGAACCACCAAGTTAATCATATGCATGGTTCCTAGCCTCTTAACACAGATTTATTTTGAATAATTAAAAGTCACAACATGAGTAGAACTGTACAGTACTTTGCGGTTAAATTTTTTTTTACAGTAATACACATCGGCACTTTCGCCGTCCAAAATCTTAAACATGATTCCAAAGATATATGTACATTGTAAACATTTATTTTAATCAAATTAGAATACATTGGATTTTTCTTTTTCGAAACGGAGAATAAATTGAATTTTGACAACCAACACGTAAAACCATCTGGCGTAGGTGTGGGTAGGACCAGCTGCGTACACTGCACTGGCACTGCCGACTGAAACGGCGCTGAGCTGACGAGAATGCCCTCATACAGAGCTGCTGCAGGTTGCGTGGACGCGTACAGCACGTGCCCCTCTATCATTTCGTCCTTGATCAATTCCTCTTTTAAGGCTTATTATCAATTTCTTTTTATTTCTCGAGGAGAAACCGTCGAGCACCAACGATGAAGAATGAATTTTGATCACCCAGTAATAAAGGTGCGTACTACTGTTTCTTCCTGTCTGGAGATCGAATCGAGCTGAATATGACGCCTCACATTAACATTTTGATTGATTGATTATATTCATATCTAACGTACGGTTGGCATTTTTGGCCAACTATAGCTTGTTCTTTCTTGATCTCTACTTACGTCGCTAGCTTCCGACTGTAAGACTTAGGGTTTGGAAAACTGCACGACACCCGTTAAGGGTGTGACTATCTCATATATATAAGGGGTACACCAAGGTGTACGATACAATATACAAGACATATACAGAAGCTATATGTAAATACAGTCTAACACCCTCCCTCAATCTTAACTATGCCCTGAAGTACAAAGTATGTTAAGATTGCGCCTGCAGCCTACAAACTGAGGTTGTGGAAGAGGCTTCGTGAAGATGTCAGCAAGTTGATCTTTGGAGGAGATGAACTTGATGTGGAGTAGCTTCTGTGCAACACGTTCCCGTACAAAATGATAGTCAACTTCTATGTGCTTTGTCCGAGCATGAAACACTGGATTAGATGAGAGATATGTAGCTCCAATGTTATCACACCAAAGGACAGGCGGCTGAGTTTGAGGAACTCCCAACTCTCTCAATAAGGACTGTACCCATATGATCTCAGCTGTAGCATTTGCAACAGCTTTATATTCTGCTTCAGTGCTACTCCTGGACACTGTAGCTTGTTTGCGAGCAGCCCAGGCGATCAAGTTAGGACCAAAGAAGACAGCATGTCCCCCCGTGGATCGCCTGTCATCTAGATTACCAGCCCAGTCAGCATCTGAAAAAGCAGAAAGCGTAGGAGACGGTGCTGGCTGAAGGAGCAAACCATATGAGGCAGTAAAGCAAACATAACGAAGAATCCGCTTCACCGCTGTCCAATGAGAAGTCCGAGGAGCATGAAGAAATTGGCAGACACGATTGACTGCATATGAGATATCTGGCCGAGTGATTGTTAAGTACTGCAGGCCACCAACAATGCTACGATACTCAGTGGCGTCATCAGAGGTGAGAGGATCTCCATCAAACGCAGACAGACGATCAGTAGCAGACATAGGAGTCATGACATGTTTGCATTTAAGCATACCTGCCCGTCGCAACAGGTCCATCGAATACTTATGCTGTGTGAGTGTCAAGCCAGCAGAAGAACGTGAAACTTCCAGCCCAAGGAAGTAATGCAACATTCCTAAATCCTTCACCGCAAAATCTCCACTCAAGGAAGATATCAGACGGTCAGCAGCAGCATCCGAGGAGCTAATGAGGATAATGTCATCAACATATACCAGAAGATACATCGTCACCTGAGGTCGATGCAGAAGGAAGAGCGAGGTGTCAGCAGTAGAGGGAACAAAACCAAGTGACCGAAGAACAGAGCCCAATCTGGCATGCCAAGCACGAGGAGCCTGCTTCAACCCATAGAGCGCCTTGACCAGGCGACACAGATGATGAGGACGAGCAGGATCAACAAAACCAGGGGGCTGACGCATATAAACCTCCTCATCCAGAACACCATGAAGAAAGGCATTCTGAACATCCAACTGACGAAGAAACCAGCCCCGAGTAACAGCCAAGGACAAAAGAAGTCGAATAGTTGTTGGTTTGATCACCGGACTGAACGTATCCTCATAGTCAAGACCATACCTTTGCTTGAACCCTTTCGCCACTAACCGTGCCTTATAGCGTTCAATAGAACCATCGGCATGCTTCTTAACCTTGAAGACCCACTTGGAATCAATGACATTGACACCAGAGACCGGAGGAACAAGCTGCCAAGTACCATTTGTCAACAATGCCTGATACTCTTGCTCCATAGCTTGACGCCAATGAGGAATCCCGAGAGCAACCTGGAAGTGACGCGGTTCAGCCGAAGGGTCTCCCTTGACATGAGCAACACATGTCGCAAGCCAGGCGACCGTCCCATCTTTGCGTTGCTTGGGACACACAATACCGGATCGACTGCGAGTGTGTGGTCGAAGAGGAACGGCCGCAGGTGGTGCAACCAGTGGCAACAGCCCCGGCGATGAAGAAGTATCCGACGCAGCCGGTGACGATGCAGTGGTGACAGGCAAGGACGAGGCCGACCCAGGCGAGGCCGACCCGGGCGACAGACTCGACTGGATGGGCGAGTCAGTCGGCTCAAGGCCAACTGAGATGCGGCAGCCCAGCCCAGGCGAGCTCGCCGGCTCAGGAGAGGCCGGCCCAGATGGGAGCACCAGCTCGGGGGAGGCCGGCCCAGATGGAATCACCGGCTCGGGGGAGGCCGGCGCAGGGGAGACCAGCCCGGGCAAGGCCGGCCCAGGCAGAACCGACCCAGCCTCAGAAGAGGCCGGCACGGACGGAGCCGACGCTGAGGCGCCCAGTCCAGGCATGCATGGCGCATGCACAAGGCCACTCGCCACGTCAGGTGCAGTTGATTGCTCCGGCTCCTCCAGCAACTCCAGGCGAACTCCACGACCCGTTCCTGCAGCATGATTAGGCAACAACGCAGGAGAATATGCAATATCAACAAATTGAGCAGGCAGTGGAGGGGTGGATTGCAAGGAGGAGGCTGGATGTGGGGGAGTTATGGACAAAGACGAGAACGGGAATACACTCTCGTCAAATACAACATCACGCGAGATGTAGACACGGTTGGATGGAATATGAAGACACTTGTACCCTTTGTGAAGAGAGCTATACCCAAGAAATACACAAAGTTTGGACCGAAACTCGAGCTTGCGCTTATTATAAGGACGAAGATGAGGCCAGCATGCACAACCAAAAACTTTGAGAAAAGTATAATCTGGAACCTCATTAAGCAATAGTTCAAGTGGTGTTTTCATCCCAAGGAGACGTGTAGGAAGCCTATTTATGAGAAAACAGGCAGTAGAAAAAGCATCACTCCAAAAACGAAAAGGTGCTGATGCATGAGCAAGTAAGGTGAGACCGGTTTCGACAATGTGACGATGCTTACGTTCAGCCGTGCCATTCTGCTGATGTGTATGAGGACAAGACACGCGATGCGAAATCCCAAGCTTATTAAAAAAAGAATTGAGGTTGTGATATTCACCCCCCCCCAATCTGACTGAACATGAATAATCTTATGCTTAAAAAGACGCTCAACATGAGCTTGAAATTGCAGGAACACATCAAACACATCGGATTTACGTTTGATAAGATAAAGCCAAGTGAACCGACTATAAGCATCAATAAAACTGACATAATAATTATGACCGCTCACAGAAGTTTGGGCATGCCCCCATACATCAGAATAAATAAGCTCAAGTGGAGTTTTGACGACACGACTCGAATCAGAAAACGAAAGCTGATGACTCTTGCCTTGTTGACAGGCATCACAGACTGTGGCAACATCTTTATTGGACACAACGGGAAGACTATGACGATGAAGAACACTACGAACTATGGGAGTGGCAGGATGACCGAGCCGTGCATGCCAATGAGTAGGCGACACACGGACACCAGTGAGTGCTCGAGGGGCAGAAGGTAGATCAAGTGCATATAATCCATCGCGCAGACGTCCTCTAAGCAGAACGTCCCTCGTGGCCCGATCCTTGATAAAAAAATAAAAAGGATGAAACTCAGTGAAAACATTGTTATCACGAGTAAGCTGAGGAACAGACAATAGGCTACGAGTAGCAGAAGGAACTCTAAGGACATTACGAAGATGGAGAGATTTCTATTTATGAGTTAAAAGAGAGGCCTGACCAACATGTGATATGTGCATACCTGCTCCACTGGCGGTGTGAACCTGATCATTACCACGGTATGGTTCCTGAACTGAGAGTTTGCCCATCTCGCCCGTCAAATGATTCGTAGCGCCCGTGTCCATATACCATGTTGGATCAATGGGATATGATGTAGTGTGGCCTGCTTGACGAGCAGACTCATGAGTGGCCAAGGCAGCTTGTTTCTCGTTGCCTTTGCCATTGTTGCCGACGCCGAGAAAGTCCTGCTTGAAGCGGCGATGACAGCGGGAAGCAACATGACCTGGGATGTTGCACAATTGACAAGGGAGCTGAACGCCACAAGAAGGGCAGCAGGCACACGAACGACCACCCCCGGTCGTGGGGAAAGGGGCTGCGGCAGGCGACCGCGGAGCCTGCAAAGTCAATGGTGCTGTTTTGCCCGCTGCAGTTGACTTGAAGGGCTTCCCTTTTCCACGAGTGGCAGCGTTGGCAGCCATGAAACTCGGATTGGTACGGCGGGACTTGATGCGCTGTTCCGTGGCAAGGAGGCGGGCGTAGAGCTCACGGGGTTCAAGTGGAGTATCACGGCCATTGATGTTCTCAGCAAGGTTATCATAGTCGTCATCCAGACCGTTCATGACGAAGGTGGTGAAGTCCTCTTTGCGAAGCGGTTGACCAATGGAGGCCAGAGTGTCTGCGAGACGCGTCATCTTGCCGAAGTAGTCGGTAATGCTGAGGTCAAGAAGCTTGGTCTCTCCCAGTTCCGTACGAAGAGTGTGAGCACGAGCCTGCTGCTGAGATGCAAAGCTAGTGTGAAGGGCAGACCACGCCTCCTGGGACGTGGCAGTGAAGAGAACCAAGGAGGACACCGCCTCGGTGAGCGACGACTGGATCGCCGACAGTATGGCCTGATCCTGAGCCACCCACGCATGGTATGCCGGGTGATGTGGTGGAGGACACGGCAAGGAACCGTCGACGTAGCCCTCCAGATAGCGACTGCGGAGAAGTGGCAACACCTGTGCACGCCATGACAGATAATTGTCCGTCGTTAGCTTCACTGGGATCAGATGCGCGAAGTAGAACGGCGTGCTGGCCACGGCATGATCAGTAGGACGAGGCGCCGTGTAGTAGGTCATGTGAGATGATCCACCAGATGCAGCCATGGCCGGAGGGTAGTAGCCGCCGTAGGGCAATGGTGGCGGCGGGGCCCTGTCCGACCCAGCGTTCACGACGACAGGTGAAGGCGCGTAGGGCGCGTAGGGCGCCGCTGCAACAGCGGCAGGAGATGCAGCCGCGGCGGGCGCGTAGGGCGGCGCCCCGTAGTGGCCCGTTGATGAAGTAGCGGCCCCGTAGGGGCCAGAGGCCGCCGATCCGGCAGGGACGGGCGCCACCCCGTAGGGGCCTGCGTACGGGAGTGGAGCAGCCCCGTACGGGCCATAGGCTGCCGATCCAGCAGGGACGGGCGCCGCCCCGTAGGGGCCTGCGGGCGGGAGTGGAGCAGCCCCATGGGGGCCGTAGGTGGCCGATCCCATCCACGGACCGGTGTACGAAGGATCCCCCATGGCCGGCGGAGGCGCGGCCGGTGACGACGGCGGTGGCTGATCCGAGGAGGCGCCTACCATCGAAGATTGGCCGGTGTAGACCGAAACCAGGGGACGCGAAGAGAGGAACGGCGACGCAGGCGTCGTGACAGAAGTCGGCGCGACGGCGGCGACGGAGTTGGGCGCGATCGCGGTGGCGGAGGCGGCGGCGGCAGCAGCAGCGGAAGACATAGGACCGGTTAGGGTTGATACCATGTAAGATTTAGGATTTGGGAAACTGCACGACACCCGTTAAGGGTGTGGCTATCTCATATATATATATAAGGGGTACACCAAGGTGTACGATACAATATACAAGACATATACAGAAGCTATATGTAAATACAGTCTAACACCGACGACGTCCTTTTCATGCACTCACGACATGTTTGTTCTTCTCTGCCGTGTTGCTGCTTAGTCAGCTTGTTTGAGGCCTCAGATGTGGGTGCCGACGAGCAAGCCGATCGTCCATGGATCGATGACAATGTTAACGTGCGAGTCGGGACCTTGGATCCAGCAGCAGCCAGAGACCGGGAATCGAATCGCTCGAGGCCGAGGATGGTAGTCAGGAGAAGATGACACGCCATGTTAGACTGTATTTACATGTGTATATTGTAACGTTGTATACCACCTCATTATATATATGTGTGATAGGCCACCCCTAAAGGGTTGTGCCGGTTCCCCCCAAAGCCTATTGTCTTACATGGTATCAGAGCTAGGTTACGTCCGCTTCCGCCTAAAAATCCTAAACCGCCGCCGCCGCCGCCGCCGCCACCGCCGCAGCCGCCGCGCCCGCCGTCGCCGTCGCCCGACTGCTATGACGTCCGCCGCTGCGTCCGGCTCCACCGCCACCGGTTTTCTGCCGGCCTCCCTCGCGGCAGTTCTGTCGAGGCCGCTGGATGCCGCCTCCCTTCAGGCGCCGATCGGGACACGGAGCGCCGGCTCCCTCTTCGCGCTCCCGCCGGCCGCTACTTCGCCCGGGCAGGCGCTTGTGGCCCACACCGCCGCCGCCCCGTCAACCGCGGCTGTCGCGCCCTCGGCCACTGCGCCGCTGGTGGCGGAGGACGTCGCGCTGGCAGGCTTCGCGGCGTCAACCGCGGCCATCGCGCCCTCTGTCACCGCGCCGGCTGCCCCTCTGACTGTCTCCATGGTGGTCTCACCTTAGCCAGTCTCCTTGATGGGATCGCAGCCGCCGCCGCCGTTTCACTTCGGCCATCTCATCACCATCAAGTTGTCGTCGGACAATTACATCTTCTGGCGCGCGCAGGTTCTTCCGCTTCTTGGGAGTAACTATCTGCTTGGCTATGTCGACGGCTCTCTCCCTTGCCCTCCTGCGCTGGTTGACAGCGTGCACGGTCCGGTCTATAATCCGGCTCACCGTGTCTGGACAGGGCAGGATCAGGCGAACCTCTCCTCCATCCAGGGGTCGCTCTCTCCGGCCGTTGCTGGGCTTGTTGTCTTCGCCAAGACGTCCCACGAGGCATGGACTATTCTTGAGCGCTCGTTTGCGGCACAGTCGCAGGCTCGTGTATCTGGGCTCCATCGCCAACTTGGGGAGTGTCAGAAGCTTCACTCCACCGCCACTGAGTTCTACAACAAAGTCAAGAGTCTCGCCGACACGCTGGCCTCCATTGGACAGCCCCTCACCGACTCCGAGTTCAACTCGTTTATTGTCAATGGTCTTGATGAGGAGTATGACGCCCTAGTCGAGATCATCAATGAGAGGGGCAACTCCACGCCCATGCCAGCACACGAGGTCTTTTCACGCCTCCTTCTTACTGAGCAACGAGTTGAGACGCGCCGATCCAGGGGCAACGGCGCCCTCTCGACAAACGCCGCCACCAAGGGTGGTCTCTCCTCTGCTTCATCCAGGGCTCCTTCGGGGCAGTCACCATCACCCGCCTCGGCCCCTCCTCCTACTGCGACACTACCAGGGGCTGGCGGTCCACGTGTGTGCCAGCTTTGTGGTCGCGATGGGCACTGGGCCTCGAAGTGTCACAAGCGCTTCCAGCGGGGTTTTCTTGGTCTCGGCAATGACGGGAAGGATACACGCAACTTTGCTCGTCAGGTCGCCATGGCTGATCGTCCGCCGCCGCAGAAGCCACAGGGACACACTCAGTCCTACTCCATTGATCCCCACTGGTACATGGACTCTGGGGCGACAGAGCACCTGACCAGTGAGATGGGGAAGCTTCACACTCGTGAACCCTACCATGGCTCCGACAAGATCCACACAGCCAATGGAGCAGGTATGCACATCTCTCATATTGGTCAAGCATCACTTCTCACTAGACATGCCAATAGGAGTCTTCAACTTCGCAATGTTCTTCGAGTTCCATCTGTGACACGTAATCTTCTTTCAGTTCCTAAACTCACTCGTGATAATAATGTGCTTTGTGAATTTCATCCTTTTGATCTTTTTATTAAGGATCGGGGCACGAGGGACATTCTTCTTAGTGGGCGGCTCTGCCAAGGTCTCTATCGTCTGGAGCATCCTGGCGTCGCTCGCGTCTTCAGTGGAGTTCGGGTATCTCCGTCACAGTGGCATGCTCGTCTTGGTCACCCGGCCACACCTATTGTCCGGCATGTTTTGCGTCATCATGAGCTTCCTAGTGTGTCTAGTAATAAAGATGTAGCAGTGTGTGATGCTTGTCAGCAGGGGAAGAGTCATCAACTTCCTTTTGCGGAGTCCAGTCGTGAGGTGAAACATCCTTTAGAACTTGTGTTTTCAGATGTATGGGGTCCTGCTCAGACTTCTGTTAGTGGTCATAATTACTATATCAGTTTTGTTGATGCTTAGAGCCGCTTTACCTGGCTTTATCTTATCAAACGTAAATCTGATGTGTTTGACATTTTTGTTCAGTTCCAAAAACATGTTGAACGCCTTCTCAAGCACAAAATTGTTCATGTACAATCGGACTGGGGTGGCGAGTATCGCAACCTCAACTCCTTCTTTCAGTCGCTTGGGATCACTCACCATTTAGCATGTCCACATACACATCAGCAGAATGGTTCAGTAGAACGTAAGCATCGTCACATTGTTGAAGCTGGTCTGACTCTTTTGGCCCATGCATCTGTTCCGTTTCATTTTTGGAGTGATGCTTTCACCACTGCATGTTTTCTCATCAATCGTACTCCCACTCGTGTTTTGAATATGAAGACTCCCATTGAAGTTCTCCTTAATGAACAACCGGACTACACCTTTCTCAAGGTGTTTGGGTGTGCTTGCTGGCCCCATCTCCGTCCATATAACAAGCGTAAGCTCGAGTTTCGTTCCAAGAAATGTGTTTTTCTTGGTTATAGCTCTCTTCATAAAGGATACAAATGTCTTCATGTGCCCACTAATCGTGTCTACATCTCTCGGGATGTTGTGTTTGATGAGCATGTTTTTCCCTTTGCCAAACTCCCTGTGTCCACTACCGAGCCACCTGTCATGCATTCATCCTCTGTTGCTTCTGACCAATTTGATGATGTTGCATATTCTCCTCTATTGTTGCCTAACCATGGTGCAGGCACTGGTCGTGGGGCTCGTTTGGAGATTCTGGAAGTGCCATCTTCCTCTTCGTCGCCATCGCCTTCATCCTCGGCACCTTCTGTTGTGCATGAGGAGCACATGGCGCCCCTGCATGGCCTCGGTTTCCGTGCTCATGCACGACCGATCGACGTCCTGGCCCGGTCGCCTCTGGCTTCTGGGCTGCCTTCGCCATCGTCGCGCCCTGCAACCCCGCCGACTGGGCCGGCCTCCTCGGTCCCCGTCTCGCCCAGGGCGTCAGGGCAGTCATCACCAGGCCTGGCCTCGCCCGCCCCTGCCTCGCCCAGGGTGTCTGGGCCCTTCTCACCAGGGCCGCCCTCGCCTGCTCTCGCCTCGCCAAGGCCGTCTGGGCCGGTGTCACCGGAGCTGGCCTCGCCCACTCTCGGTTCGCCCATGGCCTCTGAGCCCCTGTCGTCGGGCCAGTCTTTGCCATGCAAACCGGCGTCGTCTGTCCCGAGCTCGCCTGAGGTGATTCCTGCATCTCCGGCGACCGTCACGTCTCCGTCACCTTCGCCTCCGCCGGCTCCTGCTGCTGCTCTACGTCCACATACGCGCAGTCGGAGTGGCATTTTTCAGCCTAAGCAACGTCACGATGGCACAGTTGCTTGGTTAGCGGCGTGCATGTCTGCTGCTCTCGCAGATCCATCCTCTGAGCCACACACGTATCAAGCTGCTATGCGCATTCCTCATTGGAGAGAGGCCATGGAGCAGGAGTATCAAGCGCTTCTTCGCAATCAGACATGGACTCTTGTTTCTCCACAATCACGGGTAAATGTCATTGATTCCAAATGGGTTTTCAAAGTGAAGAGGCATTCTGATGGGTCCATTGAGCGCTATAAGGCTCGTCTGGTTGCTCGTGGTTTTCGACAGCGTTTTGGACTTGACTATGAAGACACCTTCAGTCCAGTGGTCAAGCCTACTACCATCAGACTTCTTCTCTCTCTGGCTGTTACTTGAGGTTGGTTTCTTCGTCAGCTTGATGTTCAAAATGCTTTTCTTCATGGTGTCTTGGCGGAGGAGGTTTACATGCGCCAGCCTCCGGGTTTCTCTGATCTGGATCGCCCTGATCATCTCTGTCGTCTGTCCAAGGCAATTTATGGTCTGAAGCAGGCTCCTCGTGCTTGGCATGCTCGTCTTGCAATGGCTCTTCGTGCTCATGGTTTTGCATCATCAACTGCTGACTCCTCATTGTTTCTTCTTCAAAGGCCTGAGGTTACTATGTACTTGTTGGTCTATGTAGATGATATCATTTTGGTCAGCTCCTCTCAGTCGGCTGCTACTGCGCTTGTTCGCTCACTTGGTGCTGATTTTGCGGTCAAGGACCTTGGGAAGCTTCATTACTTTCTTGGTGTGGAGGTTACTTCTCGTGCTGCTGGCCTTGTTATGACGCAGAAGAAGTACTCTCTGGATTTGTTGCAGCGAGCTCGGATGCTTAAGTGCAAACCGACAACTACACCCATGTCTATCACTGATAAGCTCAATGCTGTTGATGGTGTGCTTCTTTCTTCTTCTGATGCGACAGAGTACAGGAGTATTGTTGGTGGGCTCCAGTACTTGACGATCACGCGACCAGACATTTCCTATGCTGTTAACCGAGTCTGCCAGTATCTGCAGTCACCCCGTGACACTCATTGGTCTGCTGTTAAGCGGATTTTGCGCTATATTCGTTTCACGGTGGCTCATGGTTTGCATATTCGGCCGTCTGACTCTGGTTGTCTTTCAGCATATTCTGATGCAGACTGGGCTGGCAATCCGGATGACAGGCGATCCACGGGGGTTATGCTGTCTTCTTTGGCTCTAACCTGATTGCCTGAAGTGCTCGGAAACAAGCTACTGTCTCGCGTAGCAGTACTGAGGCTGAGTATAAGGCTGTGGCCAATGCCACATCAGAGATCATCTGGGTACAGTCCTTGCTTCAGGAGTTAAGTATACCCCAATCACAGCCTCCTGTTCTTTGGTGTGATAACATCGGTGCTACATACCTTTCTGCAAATCCGGTATTCCATGCCCGAACGAAACACATTGAAGTTGACTATCACTTTGTGCGTGAACGTGTCTCTCAGAAGCAACTACAGATCAAGTTTATTTCTTCCAAGGATCAACTTGCTGACATCTTCACCAAGCCATTGCCTTTGCCACAGTTTGAGACTTGCAGGCGCAATCTTACCCTTCTAGATTCATTAGAAAGTGGCTAAGATTGAGGGAGGGTGTTAGACTGTATTTACATGTGTATATTGTAACGTTGTATACCACCTCATTATATATATATGTGATAGGCCACCCCTAAAGGGTTGTGCCGATTCCCCCCAAAGCCTATTGTCTTACACGCCATGAGAACGGAGATGGGGACAGGAGCGGCGCCCGGGTGCTAGCACGCGCGCGTACTGAACAACTTAAGGTCGGCCGATGGAGGCATGGTTTCTTTTGTATGTTTGCTGCTGCATGGCCTTGTCTCTGGCATCTATCTGTCTGAGATCATATGCATAGATTAAGCTCCGTTCGAAATTAACTGCCCTTAAAATAAATGTATCTAGACGCGTTTCGGACGGAGGGAGTAGCTTTTATCGAGAAAAATAAGAGACCAGATGTTGTTAGAGATGTGCGCATGTTGACCTACACGTAAGCATGCAATGCGAAGGCAACACAATATAAAGAGGCTGCTAAAGGCCGCGGTATTCTGCCAATAGTCGACGTAGCTCTTAGCAGCTGGTAGTAGTAAACTGTAACTGTAAGACAGCGGTGCCTGCGTACGTGTATGCTTTCTACTACTCCTATATGCATGTGCATGGTCCTGGCCGGTCGACCACAGAATTAGGAGAGATCCACAATTGTGGTCGCAGAGAGAGATAGAGACCGCACATCCTGAAAACGATACATCACTGGAACGTAGCGTTTCGTCGCAGTCGATACACATGGTGGTCTGACACCATTAATTCCAATTCCAAATTCAATTATGCAGCGATCGAGCCAGCTTGATTTGTTCATATTCACACCGGTCACGCACTGAACCACTGCTGCTGCGTACGTACGTCTCTACGGCCCATAATTGTTCCCCTAGAAACCCGTGTGACACTTATGCAGGTTATCTACAGATGTACTGAGACGCTTCGTTTATGGTCCTCTCTACAACGAGTGGAGAATCGAGACCTGTTTACGGAGGTGTGTACATAATTGGAGGTTACGGCGAGGGATACTTTTATCCAACATGGGTGGCAGCATGATCTTAGGATTGGGCCACCGATGGTTTGGGCGCTATACAAATATACTTTTTTCTTTGTATTTCGCCTTCCTTTTTTATTTTATTTTTCGCTTGTCGTGAGGATATTGTTGGCCGTGTGCATCTCAGTTATGCAGAGGCCGGGTGTTACTTAAACCTTTTAAGTAATAAAGCGTCCCTTTTCAAAAAAGAAACCCGTGTGACCCATCACACGCTGTTTTCCATCTATACGTGTTGTTCTGTAAAAAGTATATATTAACGGTCTTCGTTTGATTATAATTCTGTTATTTCTTGGGATGGTAGTCCTCCCGGCCTTATTTTTGATGAGATTTTAAATGATGTAAGCTTATTCAGTTCTCAATAAGAGGCGCCAGAAGGTAAAAAAACTAGCATAGATCTTTACAAAAATACCCTTACATGAACTGAAAAATACATTTAAATCTTTGGGGTGCCAAAGTCTTCGCTTGTTGCCGCTTATGGTGACTCCATTCCAACGGAGCAAGCTTGTTTAAACACATGAGCTCGTAGCAGCGGCCTGGAAGTCTCAATGTAGACATCGATAACCGTGATCCACATAGAAAATCATCTCCCTGACAAAGAAAACGACAGAGTGGTCATGTAGAACACCCCAATTCCAGCTAGATGGAGTTAGGAAACAAAAACCTCACATGCTCCCCAACAAAGCAAAGGCTTGCTAACCTTCATCATTCGATACTGGGTTGGAGAACCAAGAGGGATAACCACATTGTCCACTCCGCAGTACAACGCGACCGAGGCAAGCAAACGAAAACGATAGACCCAAAAGAGTAGATCTAGGGACACACTATCTCCCACACACCTCTCGGTGATACAAAGAAGCACCATCGAAACGAAGACGAGGCGGGGAGACCTTACTCCACGCCAACGACTGCCCAACAAAGACAAACCCTAAATTTATTCCTAACCCTACCACCATCGTACAGAAGCCCTAGGGTCCCCACCCCCTCCTGTCATAGAGCAACTGGCGGAGGGGGAGGAGGCCCTCAAAATCGCCGTGGAGTAGGGTAGATTAGCCGCCATTGCCTATCGCCTAGTTTGGGAAGGGAGGTGGAAAGAACAACCCGTAGGGAATAGACTCTCGAGCTACGGGCTCGACTAGGGTATCCGTATGTAGATCCATTTGTTGTGGGTAGCCTAGATCGATACTCTCCCATCCGGTTTGTAAGTTGGACCCGAATTTGTATGTCTTCAACTTGACTAACAACACATATGTAATATTCCATACAAATATATGTTTAGAAACTTTACTCGACAACAGACCTAGAGATAGGAGTACAAAACAATTCTATGCATAACCACGATTTATTTTTCTACAAGAATCGCGTGCATGTGTTTATATTTCGGGATCAAATTTTACTGTGACATTGTTTGTGTGAGTAAATAGGTGCATGTAATGTGACATGATTTGTACATCAAGGCAAAGACGGTCGTCAAAATAGACCCCAAATCGGATATCCGGTTCAAAGTATATATAACTTTTTTTAGCTCAAACAAAGTGGTAAATGCATCGATTGATGAATGGGAGGGACACCTGGGACAGGGGTAGATCCCAGGTTTATTTTAACAAAAGAGCGGGCTTCAAATACATGAAAGAAAAAAGTGTGATGATCTAAGCCAATCTTATTCAGATCCTACATATGGTCCATATTTCCAGTGAAGAAGCATTTTCATTGGGACCTCGACATCGCATGAGCGTACATGGAAAGGACCAAACCTGTAAAGCACATGCCCTGCCGACTAAAACAACATTATTTTGACAGAAATGCCCTTAGTCAGATGGAGAAGGTTGCGTGAACGTACAAATAAAGGACAAAAAATGCTGGCTTAGCTAGCTGGGGTTAGACGGGTACTGTACGATGCTAACTGCACGGATGGATAGACTAAGGAATAGACTTTCCGGCTGGTAGACTGGTACTGGTAGGGAATAGACTTGTGCCCCGCTTGGCATTGGTGTATTTTTATACACCTGTATTTATTTTACAAGTGTATAATACCGGGCACACTTGATTTTCAGTTTTTTTTAGGGTTACTTGATTTTCAGCTGGAAATCAAAATGACCGACCAAGGTCCTGGGGTGTGGCGTCATGAAACGCCAATCCAATCAGGGCAGCTACGAGCTCAATTAGGGGCTCCGTATGTAGACCCATCTGTTTTGGGTAGCCTGCACCAATACTCCATACGGGTTTGTGTGTCGGACGTGATTTTTTATGTCTTCAATTTGACTAACAACACATATTACCCCATATCAAAATGTGTCTAGTTACATCCGTATCTACACAAATCTACTCCCTCGGTTTTACTCCCTCCGTGTCAAAATAAGTATCGTAACTTTGTACTAAGTGTAGTACAAAGTTATACTAAGGTTGAGACACTTATTTTGGGACGGAGGAAGTATAATATAAGAACATTTTTAATATTAGTGTAATGCCAAAAACGTTTTTATATTATGGGACAGAGAGAGTAAGACAAATAAAGAATGTTTAGAAACTCTACTCGGCCACCAATCTAGAGATATATTATTTGGGGTATATAACACATGTTTATAGCTTACCAAATTGAAGACCAAAAACATATACCCGACTTATAGACCCGTATAAAGGAAGGCGAGTGATAGGCGCCGGCGCACCGGCCCAAATTTGGGCCGGTCGCTGCGCATCCGTTCGATTTGTCTTTTTTAACCGTTCGATTAGCACTACTTCAGCTTTTCTTTCCCCACCAATCGTCTAAATAATCACAGAGCGAGCGCGCATTGACCCAGCCCTGGTGTGCACATCCGCCGTCGTACGTCCTTACAAAAAATTTAACTGTTGCGCAGGCTGCTGTATCATCGACGACACTCGCCATCTCGCCATCGCCGGCGAGATTCAACACGGCCTTCCAGCTACGACCAGTGACGACTGCACCTCTCCCACCGACTGGTTCCAGTGCGTGCTCGTCGTGGTCTGCAACATCTTCAGGGCCGCCGCATCCAGCTCGCCGCCATCGGCGTCTTGCACCACCATTTTCCCAGCAAAAAACCTTGGCAACAAAAACTCTAGTGGTGATTGATGGAAGCAAAAAAGAATAGTGGTTCCAGCAAAAACTATCGCTAGTTCCAGCAAAAAATACTCATCATCACTGGTTGTAGCAAAAAATCTATCTGGTAGCAGCAAACAAATTTACCGGTTCCAGCAAAACAAATCATCGGTGCCAGCAAAACAACTTCGACGGTTGTTTGGTTCCAGCATAGATCAATGTGGTTGCAGCACCACCGGCAGGGGATGTAGCTTCGCAGGAAACGGATGCAACACCTCCGGCAGCCGGTTCCAGCACCTCCCGCGTGTTGTCACGGTGCCGCCGGTGACAGTATGCAGCTTTCACCGGCAACGGATGCAACTTTCGCCGGGAAGGGATGCCACTTTCGTCGGGAACGGATGCAGCTTCGCTCCCAGGCGGTTCCTAGCACCGTCGTCGATTGGTTGTGGCATCTCCCCATGTCATTGCAGCACCTCTGTTGGGCGGTTCCAGCTCCTCCATCCCACGGTTGCAGCATCCGGCCACCGTCAGGAGTTAGCCGGTTGAAGCACCGGTGGCCGTCATCTCCAGCCGTGCGGGTTGCAAAAGTGTCCAACCTCGCACAACATCGACGGGGGCGGTTGGCTGCCAGCCCCATCTCTACCCGATCTAGATGAAAAAAAGGCCTGCAATGGGAGCGGGGGTGGGGAGGGGGGGGGGAAGCGGGGGTGATTTCTGTGGCGACTTGATTTGGGCGCTGGCTGAAGGTAGGCGCTGGCTGGAGGTAGGGGATGAGAAAGGGGAGTGGACGAGAACAATCTCCTATACGGGATAAGGATCGAGAGAGGAGGAACGAGCGGTGGTGGGCCAAGTGGGCTAGGCTAGCAATCGTGGCCACGTGAGAAACCAGGCGCGTATTTATTGAAGTGGACGTATGACTCAGCAGCGACCGGCCGAGCGTTCGGCCGGTGCGCCATAGGGAAACATTTCCCATAAAGGAAACACCCAGGAGAGGGATTTGTTAAGCATTTACCTCGACATCTACCAAGCTTTAATTCATCTGACGTGCTCAATCTGTCCTAGACCTTTTTGTGAAAAGATAAAATCTCTTATAGAGTTCATCAGAAGTTCAAAGGACCACAAACATAATAAGAATTACAAGGTCCATGAACCACCGATAAAGCGTTGTCGCCACCAGAATGAGCTGCCGATGCACCGCTCCCTTATAGGAGCCGGCCTCACCTTGTCATCGACGGCTAAGAAAGTCTCCGTGCACGTGCCCCTAAGGACCAATGCCCTAGAGCTGCAGTCGTCGTCGTTGAACCCTTGAATCCTCTGAAGTGACTGACACAGATCTCGATGTCAGGCACGTATAGCGAAAAACTCTAACCTCATCACCCCAAGCAGATGTCAAGAAACTTTATTGGAGCTCCGTCAACTCCGTCCTGGCGAATGACTTCTAGGAGGATCAAAGCCTGATAGTCCAATTCAAAGATGAAGCACCGCCATCCGCTCGGACTCTGATGCTGCAAGGAGTAGAGAACCCTATCATAAACTGGTAGCCGGAAACATTACCCTAGCCGCCCGCCTAGGCGTGAGGCAAGGTTGTAAAAAGTGGTTGGCCTTTGCCTCATGCATATGCGGTACTTAAGCGCCGTAGGCGCGGCCTAGGCGGTAATGTAGTTTTTACTATCATTATGTATCTGTGGTTATTATATGTGTATTATATTAATTCAGGGCATATAAATAACTTAACTATCAGCTACTGCCATTGAAGTAGGGCCTCTTTGTCATATTAGTGCAATATGACATGATTTCTCGCTTGGATAGACAATTTCTTGCTTGCCCTGCATGGACTTCCGCTTATCTAGGCGAGGCGTTTGGTCATTGCCTAGCGCCTAACCATGCCTAAGTACCTCCTAGGCACTGCCTTTTTCAACAGAGGCATGAGGGGAAGGAAAAGATAATCAGAAAGGTGTGCATGTATTTATATTTCAGGGTCAAAATTTATACTGTGATATTGTTTGCGTGAGTTAATAGGTGCACATAATGCCATATATTTATACATCAAGATAAGTACAGTAGTCAGTACATACCCCAAACTAGATATCCGGTTCAAAGTATATCAAACTTTTCTTAGTTTAAACCAAAAAAGTAAATGCATTAGTTAATGAATGGGAGGGAAGGTACATTCCAGAGGTTGATTTAACAAAAGAGTGGTGTTCAAATGTGTTAGAGTTGTGTCGAATATTATTGTACAAGGTAGGTTACAGTTGGACTTGGAGTCGTACGGTGTTTAGACAGGATATGGAGTCGTGTCCAAGTAGGACACTTGTATCCTAGGCCTCTCTTATATAGCGGGGGTAGACACACGATGTAACCTATGCCAACATAATAGCACGGGCACGCAGGGGGAGCCGGCGGCGTGTGCCGGTGCCCGGGCGGCCGGAGTGCGGTATTGTGACGGTGTCACGGGGAGGAGCGCCCGTAGTCAAGCCCCGGGGATGTAGCCATATCGGTGAACCTCGTTAACAAATCTCGGTGTCGTTCCTCATGTGATTGCTGGTCCTTGGTAGATCGACGAAGCGCCTTAGATTTATTCTAACAAGTGGTATCATGAGCAAGGTTTGAAGAGAAGGTGGGAGTTGATTTAGAGGATAGCGATGAAGACCGGCGGCTGTGGAGGCACCACGACGTGCGGCAGCGATCAGAGATCATTGCGTATAAAGCAATCGGAAACAGCAGCGGCGGAATCTTGCAGTAGCCAGGAGTCCAAGATTGGATCGGTAGCGCCGCAGGCTGGCGGCTGGTGGCGCGCGCGTGGCGCTCAGCGAGATCGGAAGCGTGCGGCAGTGGCATATGAAGGCGCGCGCGGCTGGTGGTTCGTGCGTCGGATGACACGGCGACAACGGATCGAGATTGGTCGTGTCCTGGTGGCGATGCGAGATCGGATGCGGCGGCGGTGCAACGTGTGTGCGGCAGGAGTCCATCGGGGATTCGGGGCGAGCAAGCAGCCGGTGTGGGATCTTCGGCGGAGACTCGAATCAGGCGGCGGCAGCGTACGCGGAACAGCGTCTGGAGGTCGTAGCAGCTCGAGGCGAGGGCTGATGTGGCCCAAGGTGCACGAGGCGGGCGGCCCAATGGCTCTGCGTGGCTGGCTGGGCCAACTGGGGGGAGGCGTGCAAGATGTGGCTGTACATGAGATTTGTTTGTAAAAAAAAGCACGTGCATGGAGGCTAGAAGAAAATTAATCAGCGAAAGAAGCCAGTATACATGGGTAGCTTTGCATCTGGTGGCAGTTACGTTGGCTGAAAAAAGCAACATCAAGCATTGGGGACTGTGCCAAGAGAAGCACCACCCACGTGAGGACCAAATGATATTTTCATGGTTGGATTTTACGGTAGGAGGAGTAGCTTAGTTGGCATAGCAGTGATGTTTGAAGGCGTTGCAGAAGTCAGGACAACTAAGATAGAACTATCATGTATTGGATGGAAATTCGCAGAAGATAATTTGAGAGTCTGGAGCGCATGTGCGGAGATCATGCATATGCAGAGCGTCAAGCAATGCACGGAGTGCGGACGAACACGACGCAGGGTGAAGCATGGTTGCAATCGAATAATTTTGGCTGGGTCGGACTGGACTGTCTGACGGATTGACGGGGATGTCGGTCAAAGCAGAAGACGATGGTGATTTCAGCGACGACAACATATGAGCGTGATGCTGATAGTGGCCGACTTCTGGGGCGTGGAAACACGTGGTGCAGGTCTAAGGGCTTGTGCGGCTTCGACAAGACTATGGCGCGGGGTTGATTCAAGGCAGTGTACACATGAGAGCTTGAAGTCGACAGGGCGCGGGGTAGCACGGCCAGCTATATGGAGTCATGTTGAAGGTGGAGCTGGAGTCTGATGGACGACTTCACTCTAAGCTGATGGAGGGGCTATGGTGTAAGATATCGGAGAATCGAAGCCTATTTCAGCGGGATAGCGAGAGACACGTGGATCGGACTGGGGCCCAATGGTCTGATGGAAACGTGATACTCGGCATCGGTCGGTGATGATCGGTGGTTCTCTGCAGTGGGGGTTGAGGCAGTGTGGGCTAGCTACCCGGGAGACTCGACCAGGACAGCAGAGGCTCGACGCGGTGATAGCGGCGAGGCGTGCAGTAAGCACGGGACACAACGACAGTCCAAGGCACTAATGGTGAGACGTGTGGTCACACAAAGTGTGCAGAGGATGCTGAAGCAGTGTTGACGAGTACCGGATTCAAGTTGGTGACTGGGTCTATCGGTGGTAGTTGATGGACATGAGTTGACCATGGAGAATCTGAGAAAGTGGCGGAAAGTCTGAAATTGTCAAAGGCTGAGAGAGTACATGGCCGTATATTCTGTGGTGTTCAGTGCACATGGCAAAGTGCGGATGACAAATACAGAAGGAGGCGGAGTGCTACAGCTGTGGGACATGCCAAAGACTATCCGGAAGAAAGGTGAGACAACTGCGAATTTGACTCAGGGTGACACAGGGCGACGGTGAAATTCCTTCAAGTTTCAGACAAGCAGTCAAGAAAGAGCGGTGACATTGAGTTCAGGTAACTCTTATATGTGGCGTCCAATATGTGAGTTGTTTATTTTCATGCAGACAGTGGTCGGTGTGTGATGGCGTTGAACGGATTCTCCGGAAGTTGGAAGCACAAGGTAGAGTAATGAGGAACTTAATTTTGCTCGAGTGTTGATTGTGAAGAAGACAAGAAGGGACTACAGTTGCAGGTGGAGTCACATGGAGTCTGGGAGTAGCAGCGGTGCTCATGGCATATCTCAAGTCCAAAGTACATGGAGGTTCGACGCACAAACGAATTCAAGGTAGTGGAGAATATTCGCCAAGGTGAAGTTTGTTAGAGTTGTGTTGAATATTATTGTACAAGGTAGGTTACAGTTGGACTTGGAGTCGTACGGTGTTTAGACAGGATATGGAGTCGTGTCCAAGTAGGACACTTATATCCTAGGCCTCTTTTATATAGCGGGGGTAGACACACGATGTAACCTATGCCAACATAATAGCACGGGCACGCAGGGGGAGCCGACGGCGTGTGCCGGCGCCCGGGCGGCCGGAGAGCGGTATTGTGACGGTGTCACGGGGAGGAGCGCCCGTAGTCAGGCCCCGGAGATGTAGCCATATCGGTGAACCTCGTTAACAAATCTCGGTGTCGTTTCTTATGTGATTGCTTGGTCCTCGGTAGATCGATGAAGCGCCTCAGATTTATTCTAACAAAATGCATGAGAAAGAAAAGCGTGATGATTTAAGCCAATCGTATTCAGATCCTATATATGGTCCGTCATCCATGACTTACTTTCCATGTTTCTGGTGAAGATGGATTTCCATGTCCGTCAAAACCCGTAAGAACATGCACTGCCGACTAAAACAACAATAATTTGACAGAAATACCCTTAGTCTGATTCACATGGTTGCGTGAACGTACAAACACAGGACAAAAAGGTGGGGTTAGCTAGCTGGGTTAGACGGTAGTGTACGATGCTAACTGCATGGATGGATATGAACAACTACATGCAGTGCGGCTATGGCCTATAGGTGGCCGAGAGAAACTGCAGATGAATAATCTGTAAAACTTTGAACAGTTCATGCATGCATGCACGGACCTATGATGTATGCCTCTTTGGCTAGATTCCCGTGTTGTCAGTCTCGTCTCTTGGCTGAACATGACTCGCCATTGATGCCTCGCCCATGCTTAACTTGTTGACAAAATTGTCTATTTTATTTTTGTAAGATAATCCTCTTTCAAAATTTTAACCAAATCTATTCTTTATGGGATACGCTAACAATCAGCCGGCGTATCGCTCGGCCGCATCCGCCGCCTGCTCCACTTGCCACGTGCCTTCTTGGGCCCACACTCAATTTTATCTCCTAGAACCAGAAGTATCGTGTGTTCGGTGCCAGGAACTGTCACAGAGAGACTCACCGGAGATACTTTGCAACAAGTGTTGCGATGCAACGACCTATGTTACAAAAAGATTCTGCAAAAGAAAAAGGTTTGCAAAAAAAAAAACGAAACAAGAACTCTATTTAAAAAAATATCCCTAACAGGTCTCTATTGCAAAAGTTTATGCAACATGAGCTGCGTTGCAAATGTTTCTGCAACATGACCTCTGTTACAAAAGGTTCTGCAACACAACCGTTGTTGCACTTGTAAGGACGAGGCTGGGCCATTGGTTGGCACCAGATCTAACAGCTGCCAAGGCGGAGGATCTTTAAAAAGGATCCGCCGGTGGTGCGTAGCGTGCCCTATTCTTTATTATGTTGGGGGTGCTTCGTACTTCTCAAAAACTTCTATAACAGATTTGGATCCTTTTTGGGAAGAAAAAACACCCGTATCCTCCTGCAAAACAGAAGACGACAAAAAAAAACTTGCCTATACTATGTCAGCCCACATACCTCGGCGATGGAAAATACTTGACGATTTCGTGAGCAAGATGCAAGTTGCTGTGTCCACACCAGAAGGTACACCATTGAAATACAAGACATGATTATCCCCGTAGACAAAGTATTAAATGTGCTTTTATTATTTGCGTCGAGAAGGAAGTATTGATATGTCGACAAAAAAAGAGGATTCATGTTGCATGGCAGTCCCGACCAAGGTCCATACCTGTGATATGCTGGTCCCGATCGCGATGAAATTACCGTGTGTGGGTTGTGATCAATTTAGACTTTGAGGATTTAGATCTAGTTACCTAGAAATTCAAGTAGGACAAGGATAATGTTTTTGTTTCATACCGACAAATGAAGCAGTTAGTATATGTTCATATGAATCATGAAGTATTTATATATGCATGGCCTGATGTCATGAGCCTATGCTTATTTTTCTCGGGCGACTGATATTTATTAGATATGAGTCGATTTGCTAGACGGCGCGAAGCTATCACTGTCAAGCAAAAATTCTAGCACAAGTCATAATTCAAGATGGATTTCAACATTATCAACTGAGATGCTATAATTTTAGATGGAAGCAGCCCGCGTTTGTGATGCTTGAAAGCTTTTCCCCTAAACGAAGGAGAATAACAATGGTTGGTTTGGCAGTGGTGTCTCGTCCATGTTTGAACATGGCGCGCTTCCAGAAGGAGTTTTCTGGAGATCTAACATCGATTATTCACTTAATTTGCTGATATGTTGATGATTGGGCAGTTTTGCAGAAGAAAAAGGAGGTGGCGGCTCGCCGACGAGGATCCCAAAAACTTGCAGTGGTGGTGGCTGAGGTGTTTGATCGAGCAAAAGGTTACGCCCCGCTAAGACGATCCATCGATGCAATCTGATGTATGTGGCGTGCCGCACCTTGGGTTCTTGCTATGTGTTGTAGTGGGCTTATTTTGACCCCTTCCATCTTTATGTGGGAGATGACACTGCTTGAGATGTAGCTTTGTCTCGATCTTCTGAGCTAGTTCTATGTATCAGATTTCTACTTGGTTTTGTTAATGAAATCGGGAAGCAATCCCTTTTCTCTCTAACAAAAATAGCCCGTGTATGCATGTTATTACATTAATTAATCTGGCTAGATGCAGGTTAGCTAGTTAGGTGCATGGATGGTTGGCTCACTTGTTAGCCTGATATGAATTGATGCTAGTACGTAACTACCGATGTTTTTTTTTGCCCGAGACCATAGAACAATTGTTCTATGGTTTATTTTCATTAATATAAATTATGTACAAATACAAGTCTAAATAACTGATTTTTTTTGAAATGGGGGTTTGCACCGGCCTCTGCATCAGAACGATGCATACGGCCATGTTATTGATAATCAAAAGGTCCAACATAAGTCTTCAGTCTCAAGAAAAAGAGAGGAAAAGAAGTCTCACAAAGAGCATGAATGCAAAAACAGGATAGCCACAACCGGCAGTCAAAACATAAGATAGAAAACTAAACACATATCCTATTACATGACCGTCATCCAAATTGGTTGAAGATAGCCCGTGCTACCGTCTTCCATCGGATAGATCAAGTAACCAAATGCTTCCTGGCCTTCGTCGGAGTGAGTAGCGACCACATGCGGATTAGAATAAAATAGCTGGATGGTGACAGAATAAAATGATCCCAAACTATGAAGCAACGCAAAGGACATTTGCCTAACGACGAGAGGAGACTTAGTGCCTCAGCCTTCCTAGTGTTTATTTCCGTGATACTATTGTGTTACTAACATTGCTAATTTTTGTAGTGTGTACATGTCCGATGGCCTTGTTATTGATCGGTTCATGCATTTCGGGGATTTGTGTTTCTTTTTTATTAAGGTGTCCCGGTAACTCGTTGCGCTTAGCTTTTCCATTTGTTAGATAAATTTGAATGCGGAGACGCTATACTCGTTATCTTTTTCTTGGTTTAGCCCCGCGCTTTAAGCTTTGAGTCTACCCTTAATTTTATGGGATAAGTATATTTTTCTTCCTCGAACTCTTCTGAGAGTTTAGAAATCATCCCTCAACTCAAAACCGGATAGTTGTCGTCCCTCAACTATCAAAACCGGATAGTTTTCGTTCCTCATGCCGTTTTGAGCAGTTTTCGTCCGTCATGAACAGTAAATTCAAAAAAATAGCAGAAAAAATTAAAAAAACTGAAAAATTGTGGGATCAAAGTTCCTCGGGTGCGCAAGGTGCGTAAATTTTTTCATATTGTTTGGACATTCCAGGTGCTCATGAGAAAGAAAAATTGTAAATATGTACGTCTGTGAACAGTAAATTAAACAATAGCAAAAAAATATGGAATTTTTTGGCATCAAAGATGCATGGGTGTGCAAGGTCCGTGCATATTTTCGTGCTCAAATGACATAGGAGGAGCTCTAGCAAAAAAAAAAAAAATAGTGCAGTTTTTCAAAGTTTCTTTCCCAGCCAATTTTTTTTGCCACGAGCTCCCACAATGTCCAAACACAATGAAATTTTGCAGACACATTGAGCACCCGAGCATCTTGTATATCAACATTTTTCATATTTTTTTAAATTTGTTTTCTTTTTTTTTTCCGAATTTACTGTTCACCGGCGTACATATTTATGGTTCTTCCGTTGTCACGAGCTCCTTGAATGTTTAAATAGAAAATAATACGCACCTTGTGCACCCGAGGAACTTTGATCCCACAAATTTCCAGATGTTTTTGACACTTTTGCTATTTTTTTAAAATTTACTGTTCATCGTTTTACTGTTCATGCGGACGAAAACCGCCCGAAGCGGCATGAGGGACGAAAACTATCCGGTTTTGATAGTTGAGGGACGAAAACTATCCAGTTTTGAGTTGAGGGACGATTTTTAAACTCCCGAAAAAGTTCGAGGACGAAAAATATACTTGTCCCTAATTTTATTCCTGGATTAAGTAGCGCATGCCATGAATATGAACAGTGGCGGAGCGTGAATCAGATATTAGAGGGGGCCAATTGAGTGTATATGACATAGAAAAGGCTAGGGTGTTCAGAGACGCCAGAGGATTAATAGAGCAATTAGCAGATAAATAAAAGTATTTGACAAATTTTCTCTTGAAAGAGGGGGCCAAGGTCCGGAATTGTCCCCATGACGCTCCGTCACTGGATATGAAGAGAGAAGCAAGACTGCTTGGTTGTGACAGGTTCTTGCGTGATGTATGCATGATTGGTTCTATATGTGGCTACGTGGCCTATGTCTGGCCCCAGTCGTGTACGAGTGTCTGACATCATGTGTATAGATAGATCTGGTCTGATGAAGTGCTTCCAAATATGTACTGTCGACCGCACGTACGTTGACAGACCGAGGAGTACTACTAGTAAACTGCGAAATAAGAGAATGCATTGCATGCTGCGTGTAGAAGGAAAAGAATAGGTTGTGCAACACAATGCATTGATCGGTGCATCAGGCATGTATATATGAGTACAGAAAGGGCCACGATCTCAACTATATAGAGGAACTAGGAGGTGGACCCAAGACACAATATACACGTACACAATATATTCAACACCCCCGCAGTCGAAGCGGCGCCGGAGACACAGAGACTGAAACGGAACTCCTCGAAGGTGGAAGTCGGCAGTCCCTTAGTCATCACATCGATGAACTGTTGTGCAGTCGAACATGGAGGACCCGAATACGTCCAAGGGCCACCTGCTCGCGCACAAAGTGAATGTCCAGCTCAATGTGCTTAGTCCGACGATGATGAACGGGGTTGGCAGAAAGGTACACCGCAGAAACGTTGTCACAGTAGACAACCGTAGCCTGGGAGACGTCATGATGCAACTCCTGAAGTAACTGTCATAGCCAGGTGCACTCGGCGACGGCGTTAGCCACAACTCGATACTCAGCCTCCGCGCTAGAGCGTGAAACGTAGGTTGTCGCTTGGACGACCACGAGACGAGTGAAGGACCGAGGTAAAGGCAGTAGCCAAAGGTGGACCGACGGGTGTCGGGGCAGCCGGCCCAGTCCGCGCCGGAGTAGGCCACCATCTCCAGAGAAGTGGACGCCGTGAGATTAAGCCCAAGAGCCATCGTTTCGCGAATGTAACGGAGAATCCGCTTCACGAGGGTCCAATGGGAGTCACGAGGGATGTGCATATGCAGACACACCTGCTGAACAACATACTGTAAATCCGGCCGAGTGAGAGTCAGATACTGAAGAGCACCAACAATGGACCGGTAGGACGGAGCATCCGATGCGGGAGAGCCCTCGAGAGCAGAAACCTTGGCCTTCGTGTCAACAGGAGTAGCAATAGGGTGACAGTTGAGCATGCCGGCACGCTCAAGTAGCTCGTGTGCATACTTCTGCTGATGAAGAAAGAAGTTGTCGGGTCGCCGAACGACCTCAATGCCAAGGAAATAATGTAGAATGCCCAGGTCCTTGATGGCAAACTCATCACGCGGCCGGAGAGTAATCTGCTGAAGAAGGGCTGCGGAGGAGGCCGTCAGGATGATGTCGTCGACGTAGAGGAGCAAATATGCAGTCATGTCGCCATGGTGATAGAGGAACAACGAGGCATCCGAGTGAGTGACGCTGAAGCCCAGTTGAAAGGACATGCGGTGCCCCCATATGTGGTTTTGGTAATTGATGACACTCTCTTTGGAGTAATGGTTGCATTGAGTTATATTTGAAGGATTTGTCCATAGGCTCTTCTTGAAGTCCATGTGTTGGTTTCAAGGAGTCTATGTGTTGACCAAGGTGCTATTAAGGAATTATCCAAAGATTGGTTATGTGAGTGTTGTGCTTATTGCAAGCATGTCTTGAAGAAGAAGATTGTGTGATCATTCATGTTTACCTTCAAGACATCATCCAAATGAAGAGAGTTGGAAAGATTTAAGGTTGATCAATACTAAGTCAAGAGTGAATTGAAAGTGCTAGTTATCGACTAGAGAGGGGGTGAATAGGCGATTTTTATGAAAGTCTTCAAAACGTGGAAGTTTCAAAGACAAACAATAGAAATGACCTAATTGATATGCAGCGGAAGATAAACTACAACAAGCAAACCATAGTCAAGTATGCAATAATGTGAAAGTACAAAGACTAATAGCAGCTTGGTAGTAAGGATCAGGATGAAAGATAGTATGAAGCCAACCAACGATAGTAGTCAAACAGGTACGACAAATAGGCAATGACTCCGCGAAGACAAACACTAAGTAAAGGGAGGGAGAGGGTAGAACCAGTCACTTGTTGAAGACACAAGATGTGTTGGACCAGTTCCAGTTGCTGTGACAACTGTACGTCTGGTTAGGGAGGCTGAGATTCAACTCAGAAGACCGCGTCTTCATCTTATTCCCCTTGAGCTAAGGACACATAGTCCTCGCCCAATCACTCTGGTAAGTCTTCAAGGTAGACTTCCGAACCTTCACAGACTTCGTTCACCGGCGATCCACAATGACTCTTGGATGCTCAGAACGCGACGCCTAACCGGCTGGAGGATTCACAGTCCTCAAGTGTAATAAGTCTTCAGGTCACGCAGACAGAAAGACTTCAGTGATGCCACTAGTGCAGAACCGGGCAATAGCACCGGTTCGTAAGGCCCTTTAGTGCCAGTTACATAACCGGCACTAAAGTGTGGTCACTAAAGGCCCCCCGCCTTTAGTACCGGTTCAGCACGAACCGGTGCTAAAGGGCAACCACGTGGCACGAGCCAGCTCCGGGGGCCTGGAGCCCTTTAGTACCGGTTGGTAAGACCAACCGGTACTATAAGGTTTGGGATTTTTTAGTTTTATGATTTCTTTTTCATTTAATTTTGTGTTTCCATTTTAATTCTTTTTCATTTGCTGGTATTTTACGATACTACACATTGTACACGTTATGCATATATATATATATATATATATAGAATTTCTAGTAGAACCAATCATGCATATATATATATATAATATATATATATATATATATATATATATCATCAATGTCTCACAAACCACCATATTAATTAATTCACACATACACACATGTATAGCTATATACAATTTCTCCTACATATGCATGTTGCCTTCGGAGCCAGTGGCATTAGCCTAATTGGTGCCTTCGGAGCACGATGACAATTGGAAGTGGTTTTCATGGGGGCGGTAGCGGGTAATAGTATTCTCCCTTCGGATTTATGACCTGGTCGAGCAAAAATCCCGCTATTTCCTCTTGAAGTGCTTCTACGCGCTCCGTTTCTAGGAGCTTCTCCCGCACCTCTTTGAACTGTTAAGAAGGAGATCAATATGCATGTGTATTAGTTTCTGTGACTAGATATCGATAATGGTGTAAAAATTGTGAATAGTGTTCTGACAAGCGTACCCATTCCTGTCTTTGAGATCTGCTCCTTTCCGACGCCATATTGCGAATGTTCTCGCAAACGCAGAATGCACACAGATCAGTCCCCTGCGCCTGCTTCAGGGCCTTTACGAGAATGGAATTTGATCAGATAATAATTAATCAAGCATGATAATTAAAGAGATGGCAGCTAGCTAGCTAGCTAGTACTACTTAATTACTTACCTTGGATCGAAACCATCTAAGCTTTGGTTTCCATTCGCCTTCCGTGACCTTGATGAACCTTGCCCAAGCCCTGCCCCGCCGACAAAGAAAATGAATAAAGGGGTTATTAAATAGTTCATATCATGAAATGACGAACTAAATAGGCCGAGATATATAGTTAATAATGATTGAATTAAATTACCTGTTGACTATCCCAAACAAGATGTTATAGTCAGTTTTTGCTTTGAGTAGTGAGTCCAGTATTTCAACTGTTCCGTCGTCAACTTTAATGATACACAAGACCCAGTGAAATCTGCATGCACACACGTTTGCATGTCTTAATTAAGCGGGCATATGTAAGCAAAAACATGTAGCTAGCTAGTAGGCAAAAACAGAGAATTTGTAGTACAAGACAGTGTGACTCACTGGAAGTTGTAAGGAAGTAGTATATCTTCATTGTATTTGAGGCGCTTCAAGAACTCTAGCATGTTGTCCTCTACGTCCTTTTGCTGACGTGGATTCATTAGCCATGTGTATTCATTAACGGTGTTTGGGTCAATGAACCCAATGCCAAAGCGTCCACCTTTTCTCATTTCATACATCTTCATCCTGCATAATACCACAGAAAAGAATATAGTGAGGATAATTACAGGTAATGATTGATCAAAAGGATCACTACAGCTAGCTTGAGACTTAAATTACAGAAAGAAATCACTTACAGACAATAGCAACTGACGATAGATTTGTCGAGTGCGTCTTGATTGTATAACTGAAACAGTTCAGAATACTCAACGGACAGAGCTTTCTCATGGAAGTAATGCTCCTCCTTGACATTCACCATGAGGGAAAATCGATCTGAAATGTTGGTAATGTTCATGTACCATTGATGCAATTCATACATTCTCGTTGGGAGGTTCTTGACCTTGTCTGGCGCGACCAAAGGTTGGCCCCGGACATATTTCCGTTTTATTTCATCCTCTCTAAGCACAGGCATGGGCTCGATCTCGAGGAGTTGTCCAACAGTGATGTTGAGAACTTCAGCCTGCATTATATGCTCCTCCGTTATTACCACATTGCCCACCTCGGGAACGTGCACTGTTTGCCCACAATAATATTGGGCGCGCGTACTGTCACGTGTTGTTGGCACAACAAGCGAGGGGATCGATTGCGCCGCCTGTTCTCCCAGCTGGGGAATGGTTTTCCCGCATTTTTTGTCAGCTGCTTCTTGTTTGCTCGATCCCGATGTAGACGTGCTCGCCTCCTTTTGTAGACGTGCTCGATTTAACTTCCTGATGTGGCGCTCATAGTCTGTGTCAACAGGCTTGGGAGCTGGTGGTTGAGCCATACGAATGAAGTGGTCAATCGTTTCCTCAGGCACTTTCTCCCTTGGCGGCGGTTGCGGTTTCGGTGCAAAATGGGCTTCCACCTCGGCCTTCGATATGGCTGCGATTTCCTCCTCGGACCTGTCATAAGCCCTCTGCGGAAGAGGCGTGAGGCTTGGACCATATTTATATCGCTTGCCTCCGCCTGTACTTCTAGTACTACCTCGACTCGTACCGCTACGCACCATAGCTGCGGGGTGTCTCTTCTTCGATTGCTGAGGCGGCGGAGACGGCTGACGGGGCTGAGTTGGACGAGGAGGAGTGGCCTGAGGTTGTGCCGGACTTGGAGGAGGAGTGGACGTCTGACGCTGTGGCGGACTTGGAGGAGGAGGAGTGGCCTGACACTTTGCCGGACTTGGAGGAGGAGTGGCCTGACACTTTGCCGGACTTGGTGGACTTGCAGGAGCGGGAGACTGCTGACTCGGTGGCGGACTTCGACGAGGAGTCGGCTGACGCGGTGTCGGTGGCCTTCGAAAGATGATGCAATCCTTTTTCCATAGGATGATACGATGTTTGGCCTCTCCGAGAAAGCGCTCGCCGTCACCTCCAGGAATGTCAAGCTGTAGCTCCGAATATGGTGGGTCCACCACCTCATCAACCAAGACACGAGCATAGCCCGCTGGAATCGGGTTGCAATGGAACGTTGCCTCGGGGGGATTTGTAAAAGCAACGGCGTCCGCCACCTTCATGGATATGTTCTTCATTTTGACGTGTAGCTCACAGTTAGTGTTCTCCGTGATGTCATCCACGGGGTATCTACCCAGCATTGCGTCGTCCTGGGCGGCCGAACCCACGCTGCTTCTCGGCATGGATGGGCCGGTGCTATCCAATGCTGGATCATCCGCTAGCTGCTGCAGCTGCTGAGACCCCCTTTGCTGGGTAAGTGAGTCGATCTGCTCCTGCTGCCGCTGGAATTTGACTGCCAATTCCGCTTGACTTGCTTCTAGGCCTTGAAGGCGTTCATAGTCCCGCTTCCTCTGCTCCTCCTCCATCTTCCTCTTCTTCTCCTCCGCAATCTTCTTTCTCGCACGGGTTCTGTAGTCGTTGTTCCAGTCTGAAAACCCCTCATACCACGGAATAGCGCCCATGCCTCGTGTTCTTCCCGGGTGTTCAGGATTTCCCAGGGCACGCGTAAGCTCGTCGTTCTCTCTGTTGGGCTGGAACACCCCCGATCGTGCCTCTTCTATTGCAACAAGTATCGCATCGTCGGCTCCCTTCAGACTTGCCTTCGTCGAAACATTGCCTGTCTTCGGGTCCAACTCCCCCCCATGCGCATAGAACCAAGTCCTGCACCTGGGGGGCCAGCTCTTAGTAACCGGAGTGACACCTGCATCCTCCATCTCTTTCTCAGACTTATCCCACTTAGGCATTGCCACCGCATAGCCACCTGGCCCCAGCTTATGGAACTTATCCTTTTTTCGGCATTCTTCTTGTTTATTCTCGACCGTTCCTTAGCTAATTCCGAATCCTTGAATTTCACGAAATCGTCCCAATGAGCACGTTGGTTCTCTAGTGTTCCCTCGAATACTGGAGTCTTCCTTCCTCCCTTGACGTACTTGTCCCATTCACGATTCTTGTGGTTCTTGAATGCAACCGCCATCTTCCTAAGAGCAGCGTCCTTGACTTTCTGCACATCTGCTTCTGTGAAATGATCTGGTAGGGTGAAATGTTCCATGAGAGTATCCCAAAGCAGATCTTTTTGATTCTTGTCGACAAAAGTAACATCTGGACGTGGAGCAGCGTCCTCTTTGTCTTTTTGTCTTTTGTCTTTTGCTGGCTCTCTCCATTCTTGAAGGGAGATCGGGAGTTGGTCCTTCACAAGAACTCCGCACTGACGAACGAACTTGTCCGCAATCTTCTTAGGCGCTAATGGTTCGCCATTAGGTTTGACTGCCTCGATATTGTACTTTACGCCCTCCTTCAACTTTTTGTTCGGGCCTCGTTTCGTCCTTTTGCCTGAAGATTTGCTCGATCCGGATGGCTGAAAGAACAAAGATCGATTCGTTAATATATCTGCAAGTCATTTAAAACATGTGATGATCACCAGATACCTGCTTATATAAATATATATACCTCGCCGGTCTTTGTTGTTTCAGGATCAACATGTTCTTCGTCATCGTCATAACCGTAGTTCATGACTTCATCAATTCGGTCGTCGCGATCGAATATCATATCACCCTCTCCGGTGTTGTTTAGAAATTCGGAGCCGTCATAATCTTCTTTATTCTGATCATCATCTGGCCCGCGTATCATATCGAACATGGTCTGTTCTCCCTCTCTGTCGGTATTGTCTGCCATAGCTTTTATTTAACTAATCCAAAAGAAATATAAAACAATTTAGTATTCAAATTACATCGTCTCGAATAATAGATATAATCTCGAATACATCGTCTAGAATAATAGATATAATCTTGAATACATCGTCTCGAATAATATATAATATTGAATAGTACATCACTGGCTAGGTAGCTAATTAAAGATCGAATACTACAGAAGAATCTAGGACACTCGCGGTTCCTGCGGCGCGGGCGATGGACACCCAAAGAGAAGGAACCCTCACAGGATCATGGCTGAAGTGAGATCCCCGAAGATACTGCCAGGTATTGGAGAACCTGCCGCCCTCTAACGTAACCATGTAGCGATGGACATGCTCGTCCTCCTCCCTGACACGTCGACGTACCACCTCCGGCGGGGCCGGGTTCCTCCGCACCGAAACTGGCCCACGCGAACGCCACCAAATGAGATCAGGGTCGACGACGGGACCCGGGGCCGGGTTCCTCATCAAGCGGCGCGCCCCTCCAGGCAGCACCTCCCAGTGCCAGCCCGACGGAGCCCAGTCCCGGACATGGGTCGGCTGGACGTCGTCGTGGACGGGTCGACGGCGAGGATGCGGGCCGGGCATGGTCGAGAACAAATACTAGCTATATGCCCGCAAAAAGTAACATTTTTTTAATGATTGGATTTTGATAACTAAAATTTCTAACATTTCTATATAACACTAAAAAATTTCCATACTAATTAAACACTAATTATATCCATATAACATGCATTCATACATATATAATAGTGAAAAAATAATAATCTAAATAATCTAAACTAATTAAACATACAAAATACGTGTGTGTGTACTAATTAAACACTAATTATCTAAACTAATTAAACATACAAAATAATAATCTAAATAATCTAAACTAATTAAAGACTAATTATCTAAACTAATCTAAACAATCTAAATAATCTAAAATAATAATCTAAACTAATCTAAATAATCTAAACTAATCTAAACTAATCAAAAACTAATTAAACATGCTTGTGTGTGTGTGTACGGGCTCGGGGCCGGAGGGCTCACAGCGGGCGACGGCGACGGCGAGGCGAGGCGACGGCCGGGGCGGCGACGGCGGGGACGGCGACGGGACGGGGACGGCGCGACGGGGACGGGGACGGCGCGACGGGGACGGGCCCGGGGCGGCGACGGACGAGGGCGGCGACGGGGACGGGGGCGGCGACGGGGATGGGGGCGGCGACGGAGACGAGCGGCGACGGAGACGATCGAGGGCGGCGGCGACGGCGACGGAGACGACGGAACAGAGGAACAAACAGAGGGAAACTGAAATTTTCGTAAGTCTTGTATATATAGAAGGCACCTTTAGTACCGGTTGGAGCCACCAACCGGTACTAAAGGCCTGTTTTGGCCAGGCCAAGCGGCGGGAAGCGACCCCCTTTAGTACCGGGTGGTGGCACAAACCGGTACTAAAGGCCCCCCCTTTAGTACCGGTTTGTGCCACGACCCGGTACTAAAGGGGGTGCGCTGGCGCAGGTGCGGTGCGGCAAGTTTAGTCCCACCTCGCTAGTCGAGGGGCTACCGCACTGGTTTATAAGCCCCAGTGCGGTAGCTCTCTCGAGCTCCTCTCCTAACCAGGCCTACTGGGCCTACCTGTCCTCTTTGCCTAGTGGGCCTACTGGGCCTTCGCGGGCCTGCATCCTGGCCCAACGAAAGGTTGTGTCGCTAGTCGTATGCAGGCCGCTTTGGCCCAGTAGGCGGGCTTTTTTTCTTAATTTTTTTGCTTTATTTTTTTTGTTTTATTTATTTTTGAGTTGTTTTTTGCTGTATTTAGTGTTTCTTTGTGAATATTTTTGCTTTAGGTACAAAAAATTACAAACTTTCTGTTAGTGCCGGTAGATTTCAAATTTGAATAGTTTAAATTTTGAATTATTTGAAATTTGTGTGAATCACTAGTTTGTGAATAACTTAACTTTGAAAAAAGTTTTTTTAGTGATTCTTTTTTCTTATGTTTAATATTAGTGTGTTTTATCATTATATTCAATTTAGTAATGCTTAGGTTATTTAAAAAATGAAATGCCTTTGTAACAGTTCAGTTTTCGTCGGAAACCCTGATACTTCGAAAGAGATTGTCCATTTTGTACACGAAGTGCATCCAGTTTTTGCCGTAACCCTCTCTACTTTCTTGCACATGCTATTTGTATGAAATTATGATACCATGCCAACTTTCAACCTTTTCTGAGTTCATTTGAATTGCTTTTCAATTTCAGGGTCATTTAGCTGGAAAAAAAATCAGTAAATGCATGAAAAGAATTTGTTTGCACATAAAATTTCTTCGCGTTTCAAATGCCAAAACACATAACTACCCTAACTATTACAGACATTCCCTCCTGGGTGTGAAACACAGAAGAAAGTGATGATAGTGAAGCCGATCACATCCCAGATCTTTGGGTGTGAAACTTTTTCTTCGCGTGTGTCCCTTTGCGCCGTAACCATGGAAAATCTTCATCATTTAACGGGATGCTCGGGTCAATATTCACTGTGAATGGAGCAATTTCATCAAACTTTTCATAATCTTCTGACTTGTCTGTCTTGTCATCCACTCCCACGATGTTTCTCTTCCCAGAAAGAACTATGTGCCGCTTTGGCTCATCGTACGATGCATTCGCTTCCTTATCTTTTCTTTTTCTTGGCTTGGTAGACATGTCCTTCACATAGAAAACCTGTGCCACATCATTGGCTAGGACGAATGGTTCGTCTGCATACGCAAGATTGTTGAGATCCACTGTTGTCATTCCGTACTGCGGGTCTTCCGTTACCCCGCCTCGTGTCATATTGACCCATTTGCACCGAAACAAAGGGACCTTTAAACCACGTCGATAGTCAAGTTCCCATATGTCCTGTATATAACCATAATATGTTTCCTTTCCCGTCTTGTTTTCTGCATCAAAGCGGACACCACTGTTTTGGTTGGTGCTCTTCTTATCTTGGGCGATCGTGTAAAATGTATTACCATTTATCTCGTACCCTTTGAAAGTCATTATATTCGAAGATGGTAACTGGGACAGCAAGTACAGGTCATCTTCAATAGAGGTGTGATGCATGGTACGTGTCTGCAACCAGCTGGCGAAACTCCTGGTTTGTTCACGTGTAATCCAGTCATCAGACCGCTCCGGGTGTTTGGAGCGTAGCAAATTCTTGTGTTCATCCATATACGGAGCCACCAAGGCGGAATTCTGTAGAACTGTGTAGTGTGCTTCAGTGAGAGAATGTCCGTCCATACATATTATTTGTTCCCCTCCTAGCGTGCCTTTTCCATCCAGTCTGCCCTTATGCCGCGATTCAGGAACACCAATCGGCTTAAGGTCAGGAATAAAGTCAATACAAAACTCAATGACCTCCTCATTTTGATGGCCCTTGGAGATGCTTCCTTCTGGCCTAGCACGGTTATGAACATATTTCTTTAAGACTCCCATGAACCTCTCAAAGGGGAACATATTGTGTAGAAATACAGGACCCAAAACGTTAATCTCTTCGCATAGGTGAACTAGGACGTGCGTCATGATGTTGAAGAAGGATGGTGGGAACACCAACTCGAAACTGACAAGACATTGCACCAAATCATTCTGTAACCTTGGTATGATTTCTGGATCGATTACCTTCTGAGAGATTGCATTGAGAAATGCACATAGCTTCACAATGGCTAATCGAACGTTTTCCGGTAGAAGCCCCCTCAATGCAACCGGAAGCAGTTGCGTCATAATCACGTGGCAGTCATGAGACTTTAGGTTCTGGAACTTTTTCTCTGCCATGTTTATTATTCCCTTTATATTCGACGAGAAGCCAGACGGTACCTTAATACTGAGCAGGCATTCAAAGAAGATTTCCTTCTCTTCTTTGGTAAGAGCGTAGCTTGCATGACCCTGATGTATGCCGTCTTCTCCGTGCATACGTTGCTGGTCCTCCCGTGCCTCAGGTGTATCTTTTGTCTTCCCATACACGCCCAAGAAGCCAAGCAGGGTCACGCAAAGATTCTTCGTCACGTGCATCACGTCGATTGCGGAGCGGACCTCTAGGTCTTTCCAATATGGCAGGTCCCAAAATATAGATTTCTTCTTCCACATGGGTGCGCGTCCGTCAGCGTCCTTCGGAACAGGTTGTCCGCCAGGACCCTTTCCAAATATCACCTTCAAATCCTTGACCATATCATGTACATCAGCACCAGTACGGTGGCGAGGCTTCGTCCGGTGATCCGCCTCACCTTTGAAATGCTTGCCTTTCTTTCTTACGGGATGCCTGCTCGGAAGAAATCGACGATGTCCCAGGTACACATTCTTCTTACAACTATTCAAATATATACTGTCGGTATCATCCAAACAGTGCGTGCATCCGCGGTATCCCTTGTTTGTCTGTCCTGATAGGTTACTGAGAGCTGGCCAATCATTGATGGTCACGAACAGCAACGCCTTTAGGTCAAATTCTTCCCCCATGTGCTCATCCCACGCACGTACACCTGTTCCATTCCACAGTTGTAAGAGTTCTTCAACTAATGGCCTTAGGTACACATCAATGTCGTTGCCGGGTTGCTTAGGGCCTTGGATGAGCACTGGCATCATAATGAACTTCCGCTTCATGCACAACCAAGGAGGAAGGTTATACAAACATAGAGTCACAGGCCAGGTGCTATGGTTGCTGCTCTGCTCCCCAAAAGGATTAATGCCATCTGCGCTTAGACCAAACCATACGCTCCTTGCGTCATCTGCAAACTCCTTCCCGTACTTTCTTTCGATTTTTCTCCACTGCGACCCGTCAGCGGGTACTCTCAACTTTCCGTCTTTCTTACGGTCTTCTCTGTGCCATCGCATCGCCTTGGCATGCTCTTTGTTTTGGAACAAACGTTTCAACCGTGGTATTATAGGAGAATACCACATCACCTTGGCAGGAATCTTCTTCCTGGGGCGCTCGCCCTCGACATCACCATGCTCGTCGCGGCTGATCTTATAGCGCAATGCACCACATACCGGGCAAGCGTTCAAATCCTCGTACTCACCGCGGTAGAGGATGCAATCATTAGGGCATGCATGTATCTTCTGCACCTCTAACCCTAGAGGGCAGACAACCTTCTTTGCTTCGTACGTACTCTCGGGCAATTCGTTGTCCTTTGGAAGCATATCCTTTATCATTACCAGCAACTTTCCAAATCCCTTGTCAGATACACCATTCTCTGCCTTCCATTGCAGCAATTCCAGTGTGGTGCCCAGCTTTTTCTTGTCACCTACGCAATTCGGGTACAACAATTTTTTGTGATCCTCTAACATGCGCTGCAACTTCTTCTTCTCCAAATCACTTGCGCAGTTTCTCTTTGCATCGGCAATGGCCCGACCTAGATCATCAACGGGCTCATCTGATGCCTCTTCTTCAGATTCTTCCCGCATTACCGGCTCAGCTTCTTCCCCCATTGTTGTATCATCGTATTCAGGGAACCCATGGCCAGGATAGCTGTCGTCGTCCTCTTCTTCTTCATTGTCTTCCATCATAACCCCTCTTTCTCCGTGCTTGGTCCAAACATTATAGTGGGGCATGAAACCGGACTCAAACAGGTGGACGTGAATGGTTCTTGACGTAGAGTAATTGCGACCATTCTTACAGCCAGCACATGGACAAGGCATAAAACCATCCGCCCGCTTGTTTGCCTCAGCCGCAAGCAGAAAAGTATGCACGCCCTCAACGAACTGGGGAGAGCATCGGTCATCGTACATCCATTGCCGGCTCATCTTCATTACACAACACCGAATAGACCAAATTAATACAAGTTCATACATAAAGTTCATACAACACTTAAATGCAACAAACAAATAACTCTCTAGCTAAAGCATTTAAATGCAACAACAAATGCGATCAAGATCGCAACTAAGGTAACAATTGATCCAACAGCATAATGATACCAAGCCTCACTATCGATGGCATATTTTCTAATCTTTCTAATCTTCAAGCGCATTTTCTCCATCTTGATCTTGTGATCATCGACGACATCGGCAACATGCAACTCCAATTCCATCTTCTCCCCCTCAATTCTTTTCAATTTTTCTTTCAAGTACTCGTTTTCTCTTTCAACTAAATTTAACCTCTCGACAATAGGGTCGGTTGGAATTTCTGGTTCACATACCTCCTAGATAAAAATATCTATGTCAACTTGATGGGCATAATTTGTCATAAATACGAAATGCAACAAATAGTTTTAAAAGAGAATATACCACATCCGAATCATAACAAGGACGAGGGCCGACGGGGACGGATATCAAAACCATGGCACTATGTATAACAAACAACGTACGGGTAAGATAATTATTATACGAGTAACTATATATCCAAATCACACAAACATCAATTTTTTATATAAAATTTCATGAACAAGAGGCTCACCACAAGGTGGTGCCGGCGACGGGACGGTGCGGGCGATCGACGATGGTTACGACGGAGATTTAGAAGGCACTAAGTAAGCCACACCTACATATGAAAACTAAGTGTTATTTTGACCTCAAATTGCATATAAATCAAATACTAGCACATATATATATTTCCTCCCAAATTACTAAACTCACAAATTAATAACTATATAAAGCATTGCAAGAGCTAATCTAGCAATGAGAGATGAAAGGACAAAGTTGCTAACCTTTGTGATCACTTGAATGGATGGGGGCCTTCAAATCTTGACAAATTTTGGGCAAAATGTGTGATGAGCTCGAGGGGAGAAGAGGAAGAACAAAGAGGAGAGGAGAGGGGAAAGGGGGGAGAACAGAGCGAGCTGGACGAAGGGTTTATATGCAGGAGGACCTATAGTACCGGTTCGTGGCACGAACCGGTACTAAAGGTGCTAGAGGGGGCCCAGACTGACAACATCCTGCCACCACCCTCATTAGTACCGGTTCGTGGCACGAACCGGTGCTAAAGGTTAGCCACGAACCGGTACTAATGAGAGCGGCCCGGCTAGCCGTTTGAACCGGCACTAATGTATACATTTGTGCCGGCTCTAATACAAACCGACACTAATGTGCTTCACGTTTGACCCTTTTTCTACTAGTGTGCCTAACAATCTTTGGCTCTGGGTGTTTGGGCTTTGTCCTCAGAAGGATTTCTCTCTCTCAAAGGCTTCGAGGTGGGTTGCTCTCAAACGACAAAAGCCGTGTACTAACTCTGAGCAGCCACCAATTTATGGTGTAGGGGGTGGGCTATTTATAGCCACTAGGCAACCCGACCTGATATGTCCGAAATGACCTGAGTCACTAAGGAACTGACACGCGTTCCAACGGTCAGATTTCAAACACACACGTCAACTTTACTTGGGCTACAAGCAAAGCTGACTCATCTAGCTCTGGATAAGATTTGCTCTCATTGTCTTCGCTCAAAGACATTGGATTTGGGTTGAGCATCACTTCAGTCATTCTGACTTTGTTCACTTGGACCCCACTTAACAGTACGGTGGTTCCTATGACTCAACAAAGAAGAAAAAGGAAACAACAAAACGACACAGTCTTCGCGCTCCATAGTCTTCACTCAATGTCTTCTCATGTCATAGTCTTCAATATGAATATCTTCACATACCACCATTGTCGTCAATGTCTTCATACATTTTTAGGGGTCATCTCCGGTAGGTAAACCGAATCAATGAGGGACACTACCTGCGTTATCCTGCAATTCTCACAAACGCATTAGTCCCTCAACCAAATTTGTCGTCAATACTCCAAAACCAACTAGGGGTGGCACTAGATGCACTTACAATCTCCCCCTTTTTGGTGACTGATGACAAACTGGTTGAAGTTTTCAATGAGGATAAAGTATGTGAAATTGTAAAGGATAGGGTATTGTCTTCATAAGTGGCAAAGGCTCCCCCTGAAGATGTGCATATAAGTGATTTGCTTTTGGAATGCAAATGCACATGGCAGGTTGTACTTGTGGAGATCCTCTTCAACTTATGAAGATAATTCATCATGCATGAAATGATATAACTAAGAGAATGACATGCATATGAAAAATGGACGTCTGCAGAATGATCTAAGTGCGGAAGTTATCATCGCACATGCGGAATTTATCATCGCATCACAGAAAAGCAAATAAGTAGCAGACGACCATCGAGTTTAAGTGTTACAACTCAAAGAACCAAATGTATCAAAAGCAAGAGTTGTAAACACTAGGCAAAATATAAAGCAACCGTCCATATGAACCCACTTGAAGACTATCAAACTCATATGCTTCTCCCCCTTTTGTCTGTAATGACCAAACAGGTTTGAAGACATAGAGCATCTACTCGTTCCCATGAGGAGTAGGTGAAGCAGCAGGGTTGTCGTTGTTGTTTGGCGGTGCAGACGAACTTGGTGCAGTGTTGATGCGTGCAGAAGTAGGGGGCGGTGAAGTAGCATCGTCTTCATCATTGATCACTTTGGCATTCATCGTTGCCGCGGAGGAAGAATAGTCAGAGTCTTCAAGGGATGGAGTTCGACGTAGGACAACATTCCGTGGAGGAGTGGAGTCAAACTTGAATCTTTCAGTGAAGCCATCGTCTTGAAGATCTGCTTCAGCACTGAGCAGCGTCAAACTCTTCCATGATCGCCGACAGGTCTCGTGAGTGACAAAAGCATTCTTGGTGGCAAGATTTCGAATGCGATTGACGTCCACCAAGAGGCTTTGCATCTGTCGCTTGAGCCAGAAGTGATGCTTGTCTTGTTTCTGATGCAGTGCCACAAGAAGTTCTCGGTCATTTAGGACGCGAGAGCGCTTCTTAGGCCTTTGGGGGCAATTGTTCTCTCAGTAGCTTCAGTTTGCGCATGGTGAGGCAGACGAGTGTTCCCAGCCATTGGATAGACACGAGTTACTGCTTGGACTCCTTCCATGGGTTGAGTGAAGCTTTGGTGATCAGCATTTTGAAGACAAAGAGGCTTCTTGGCAGGCTCAGGGTATATGGCTTCAACTGACATATCAACCTCTGGTAGAAAGATCAGATGATTGCGAGCAGAGGGCTGATAGTTGATAGTAGAGTGTAGCTTGATGAGGCGCATGACCCATGGAGCATAGAATTTCAGGCCAAAAAGGTCAGATCCAGACGCAGCCAGTTGCCGGATGAAGAATTCTTGTGTATTGAAGCTGATGCCATTGAGGATGTAAAAGACCAATGTCTTCATGGCTCCTTCAAGTTTTGCAGCTGATGAATGCCCTTTGATAGGCCATAGAGTTCGCCTGATGATGTGATATATTGTGCGAGGCAGATACTCAAGGTCATCAACAAAGAACTCCTTTGGGTATTCAGCGTCAGGTGGCAGAGGCTTCATCATGCTCAACATCTGGCTCATGTTGGGCTCTGGCTTATGGAAGATGCTCTCCAGTGCATTGCGGTGGAGTTGACAATCAGGTTCGAACAGCTCTCCGGGAGTGGGTAGGCCTGTAAGCTCAATGACGTCAAGAGCTTTGGCTTCATGATGAACATTTCCTGTCATCCACTCGAGAACCCATGTCTTTGTATCCCTGTAGTAGCCGCGAATGTGGAGGGTAGCATAGAATTGAAGCAAAAGTTCCTCATTCCAATGTTCTTTGTCTGTCACAAAGCTGAGCAGACCTGCATCACGAAAGCAGTCAAGTGCTTCTTCTAAGCATGGCAGTCCAGCAATGGCTTCAGTGTCGAGGCGCATATGAGGGAAAATGCGCCCTTGATCATACAGAACGCAGGAGTAATAGCTTCGCTGCTGATAGCTCCAGAAACGATCAGATGATATTCTTGGCCTTGAGTAGGGGTTCTTTGCTCTGTCAAAGAAGGTGTTGTGGCTTTTGAAGCCATTTGCATTGAAGGACCCTGTAGAGGTGGCAGTACCTGGGAACCTTGGCAGTCTTGGCTTTGGTTTCTGGACCAGAGGCCTATGCTCAACATGATAATCAAACTGAGGACCAGAGGCATTAGGCGGAGGGACCAGAACGGGCCATTTGACAGTGATTAGCTGACCATAGTTGTATGCTTGCTCAATTGTATGGGGCCTTGGTGGCGGAACAGGAGCAGTGGCAACAACAGAGGCGTCAGGCTGCACAACAGATGCTTCAGGAGCAGTTGCATCATTGGCTTCTGGCACATTGGTTGGTGCAGGCTCCACATTTGCTTCAGCCATGACTACGTCATTGGCTTCATTTGTGTTGGTGGTGGCAGCCTCAAGATTTTCAACCTCCACTTGATGAGCTGGAGGGTCGGGCACTGGCACGTTCACTTCAGGAACAACTTCTTCAGTAATGGGGGGAGTAGGGACACGTTCTTCTTCTTGTTTGTCATCGGCTGATGCAGCCGGATTGTCTTCAGCAGCTTTGGCTTCAGACACGGAGACATTCACAGTCGGAGTGGCTTCTGGAAACACTTGACGTGCAACAGATTGGTGGTGCACTTCTCCTTCTGGAACGCTCGAAAGAGGGACTTGAGGCCTTGGTCCTTTGCGAAGCCTGCGTAATGCTGGCGACGCCTTTGGAGATGGAGTTGGCTGGGCCTCAAAGTCATCCTCTTCTTCTTGCACAGGTGGTGTGACTTGTTGTTGTTGGGGAGTACTCGGGGAGTCTTGTTGTTGTGGGTGATCAGCCCATGATGCATCCTGAGCAATTGGCGTCAGAGGACGACCAATGCTGATGAGTTCGCTGTTCGTGAGAACAGGCGATGATACCAAGTTGTGTTCGATCTGAGGAAGAACTTCATCATCTTCAACATTGTCATTGTGACCAATGTCTTCAGCAGCGGTGGGATCAACTGCTGGAATGTCTTCAGCTTCATGAGCCTCTGTGGAAGCAGGCTCATGAACTATCATCCGTCGTTCTTGGTGTTCAGATGCAGGGCGAACCATTGAGATAGGTTCAACAACTAAGGGCTCTGTGGGAGCAGCCCGATTCTTCTTGGTTTTGCGCTTCTTCTTGGAGGGAGCAACATCAGAGGCTTCAGGATTTTTCCTTTTTCTGGCTTCAGCCTCGGCAGTCCTCGTCTTCTTCAGTTCTGAAGCGGTTGACCTGACCTTTGGCTTCGAGCCAGTCATGCTGCTTGGGAAGACTATGCGAGGTTCTTCCTGCCTTGAAGGTGCAGATTGGTCAGTTGATGGCTTCTTCTTCGTTGCAGCCATTCTGGGTCAATGCCAGGACGACCAAGAGCCTTGTGCTTCTCAGCCTCATTGTAGGCTTGCACACACTTGTCAGCCAGACTCTTCATGCGCTCACGAGAGCCTTTAGCTTCTTCGCGCTTCTTGAGAAAGGCTTCTTTGAGCTCGTGCAGCATGATCTTGAAGTTTTTGACATCTTGCACGCTGAGCTTTGCCACATGCTTCTTGAACTGAGCTTTCTCATAGTCGATCTTGTGCTTCAGTTCAACGATGCGCTGAGCAAGAGCTAGCTCAGAAGCAATGGCGCCATTGAAGGAGACGCTGAGGCCAATGGGAAGTTGCAGATCTTCAAAGCTGAGATTTGGGGTGTCAAACCACTCATCAATGAAGTTATGGATGATTGCCACATCAAAGAGAGGCAAATCATTGAAGATCTCTGCTTCTTCCTTGCTCTTGATCAGTTGCTCAAGAGCATCATCTGCAAGATCTTCATCGCTGGACAGATCAATGTGCTCTTCTCGCAGAATGGCAGCAGGAGTCAATGTCTGATCAGTATTTTTGACGATTTTCTTTTTCTTCTCCGTCTTCTTGGAGATACCTGATAGATCTTCAGACTGCACACTGTCTTCAGGAGGTGCAGTGGCCAGTGGCTTCGCACGTGAAGCTTTTGGAGGAGCAGCTGATCTTGAAGCCTTAGCCTTCTTTGGCTTCTGCGGCTTTGGAGTAGGAGCTGGGGCTTCATCAGTGTCAGCATCATCATCAGAATGATCCACTTTGGCACCTTGGACCGAGATGTGAGTGATGAGGCCATCAAGGTTGTAGAAAGGACCGATGACATTGGGTTCTGCATCACGTGAGCCGTCAGCACGGGGAGCAGAGGGACCAGGGTTGAAGTCTAATCCCAATGACTTCTTGTTTTCCTTGGCCGATGCCTTTGCATGCTGGAAGTTGCGCTTGAAGAGATTATCGTCACGACACCAGAGCAATGACGATGGGTCGGCATTTTCAGGCTGAGGTCCACGGACCATACAAGGATAGAAACCCTGTGCAATAGCTTCAGCTCTGTTCTTGGGTGGAAGGCCTCGATAGAGAATATCACCCCAAGGACTTTTGATAGCATTCTTCTCAGCGTATTCCTGGGTCATGAACTTGTATTTGAACCATTGTTCAGCCCAATATCGTCGAATCCATTGGATTCGTGTCTTGCGCTGATTATAATTCTCTTCAGGATCTGTCTTGTAAAGCTCTGCGAGGTCATCAGGCAAATCTCTTGATGTTCCCCCACGACGCTGTCTGCCGCCCTTCCTTACTGATTTCTCTGCAGCCATGAACTTCAAACTGAATGGCTTCAACATGTTCAAAGGCTTCAAAGGCTTTCGCTTGCTGGACAAACAGGAACTGGCTTCGGGAGAGTTAATGTGATGCTGTAAGAATTCTGCAAACGAATGCAGACTATGAGAACCAAGGGATTCTCCCACGGACATGTACCTGTGACAGCATTAGAGATGCGAGGGAAGGGGAAGAGGTCATATGCATTCTCAGAAGATTTTGAAGATAAATCAGTTTGAAGACATTGACCTCATGATGCGAAGACATTCACTTATATGTTGAGAGTTGGTTCCAGATTTGTACGAATCCGTGAATAAGTACAAGTGAGGAATCTAACTAGATATGAAGCTTAAGTGAATATACTAGGCAGTATGAGATGCAGACAGAATAGATCTAACATTGTATAGGCAGAAACCAATTTTGGTAAATAGGATGAATCTTTGAGGATCAAAAAGATGGTAAAAATAGAGTTGTATTTACCACACGAAGAACTGCTAGATGGGATGAATAGGAGACCGAGCAGTTCAATCCACCGTGCCCTAACTTGGCGACGGAGGACACCTACGGCGGCGGCGGAGAGGACGATGTCCGCGGCCGGCGTGAGGACGGCGTCGGAGAAGTCGCGGCAGCTAAGCGCTTCGTCGCCGGCGTCGTCGAGAGCTAGCGGTGGCGCTAGGGTTTTGACGAGGTGGAGAGGTGGAAGAAGGTTTTCTTTACCGCAGGGGACATGTATTTATAAGGAAGTGTGCGGCACAGCGCAATTACGCAGGTGCCCCTGGCGGTTCACATCTGAGGGGCACGTGGCAAGCATGCAACATACTCAGAGTTGTCCCACGTTCCCACGCCCGCCAGGTTTGTCGGATGGTTGTTCCGGCTTCTCCGGATTTCAAACAATAAGGATGAATCATTTAAAACAGACTTAATGTTTGTCTCTGTGTCTTCTGCTGACAAGGACGCAGAGAAGACATTCGACAGTTTCAATAGAATGCATATGATTTGGACAGATAGAGTTTGAGATAGAAAGCATAGAGAGATTAGGGTCCGATCACATTCACTTAGTTCAAAAGATTCAACTAGGAAGACATAGCTATAAGTGAATGCTGTAGAGGACAGAACACTAGTATATATATCAGAAAGCAATCAAATCAACATAGTGAAGAAAATCATGAAGATAAGTTGAAATTGAAGACAAACCAAATGCGAAGACATAGCAAAAATAACGCCATGAGTGAAACACTTCAAACAGAGAAATTTGGTGGTGGCGTTACCCACCGTATAGGAAGTATTAGACCCAGACACGGCGCACAATTATCGTGGCGCTCCGAAGTCAAATTCCACGTTAATGTATTCACACTCAGAATGTAAGTCTTCATTGATTGAAGATATACTTTACTTCGTGTGTTGCACATCTAAGTCATCAACATGCATAAGTGTTAGGATGTGTGCCTGATCACAGGACATTTGAGGATTCCAAGATATTTAGCTCACACCGTAACTTGCAAAACCTTTTCTCATCCAAGGGCTTTGTGAAGATATCTGCCAGTTGCTCTTCAGTGTTGACGTGAATGATGTCAATATCTTTCTTCATGACATGATCTCTGAGAAAGTGATGACGAATTTCAATGTGCTTTGTCTTCGAGTGCTGGACTGGATTGTTGGCAATCTTGATGGCGCTTTCGTTGTCGCAGAAGAGAGGTACTTGTTTCAGATTGATGCCATAGTCCTTGAGAGTTTGCTTCATCCATAGAAGCTGAGCGCAGCAAGATCCAGCAGCAATGTATTCAGATTCAGCAGTTGAGAGTGATACACAGTTCTGCTTCTTTGAAGACCAACAGACAAGTGATCGTCCCAGAAAGTGACATGTGCCTGATGTAGACTTGCGATCCACCTTGTCACCAGCATAATCAGCATCCGAGAATCCAACCAGATCAAATTTTGAGCCCTTTGGATACCATAATCCGAGTGTTGGGGTGTAAGCCAAATATCGAAGAATTCGCTTCACAGCTAAGTGATGCGATTCCTTTGGTGCCGCTTGGAATCGAGCACACATGCAAACACTAAGCATAATATCTGGCCTAGATGCACATAGGTAAAGTAAGGAACCAATCATGGAGCGGTATACCTTTTGATCGAACTCTTTACCATTGTCGTCGGGACCCAGATGGTGTTTGGCTGGCATTGGCGTCGTGTAACCTTTGCAATCTTGCATTCCAAACTTCTTCAGACAATCTTTGAGGTATTTTTCTTGAGATATGAAGATGCCATTCCTTTGCTGACGAATTTGAAGACCAAGGAAGAACTTCAGCTCACCCATCATGGACATCTGATATTGCTCTTGCATCATGTATCCAAACTCATCACTATACTTCTGGTTGGTGCAGCCGAAGATAATGTCATCCACATATATTTGGCACACAAACAGTTCACCATCATATGTCTTCGTGAAGAGTGTGGGATCGAGGGATCCAGGTTTGAAGCCTTTGCTCTTCAGGAAGTCTTTGATCGTATCATACCAAGCGCGAGGAGCTTGTTTGAGGCCATACAGTGCTTTGTTTAGCTTGTACACCATATCAGGATGTTTTGGATCTTCAAAGCCAGGTGGTTGAGCAACGTATACTTCTTCTTCAATCTTGCCGTTGAGAAATGCACTCTTCACATCCATTTGATATAGCAAGATGTTGTGGTGGTTAGCATAGGCTAGCAGTATGCGAATAGCTTCAAGCCTAGCCACAGGAGCAAATGTTTCATCGAAGTCAATTCCTTCAACTTGAGTATATCCTTGAGCCACAAGACGTGCTTTGTTTCTGACGACTTGACCATGCTCATCTTGCTTGTTTCGATATATCCATTTTGTGCCAATAATGTTATGCTTGCGAGGGTCAGGACGCTTGACAAGTTCCCAAACATTGTTCAGCTTGAACTGTTGAAGTTCTTCTTGCATAGCTTGTATCCATTCAGGTTCCATAAAGGCTTCAGCAACTTTCTTGGGTTCTGATATTGACACAAAAGAAAAGTGCCCACAGAAATTTGCTAACTGTGTTGCTCTTGAGCGAGTAAGTGGACCAGGTGCATTGATGCTATCAATATCTTCTCAATTTGTACTTCATTTGCAACTCGAGGATGAACTGGACGAAGACCTTGCTCTTGCTGATCATTGTCATCATTGGGAGGATTGTCTTCAGTCTGAGCATTGTCTTCAGGTTGGTTAGGTGCAGAAATGATAAGTTCCTCTTCAGGCTGTGCTTCAGAAGGCATGATTTCACCAGTTCCCATCAGCTTGATGGATTCGCTGGGCGGAGCTTCTTCTAGTGTACTTGGCAGGAGCTCTCTTTGTGAACCATTGGTTTCATCAAATCGCACGTCCATAGTTTCGACGATTTTGTAGAGATAGAGGTTGAAGACTCTGTAAGAGTGCGAGTCCTTTCCGTAACCGAGCATGAAGCCTTCGTGAGCTTTGGGTGCAAATTTTGACTTGTGATGGGGATCCTTGATCCAGCACCTAGCTCCAAATACTCTGAAGTAGCTGACATTTGGCTTCTTGCCAGTAAGGAGCTCATAGGATGTTTTGTTCAGAAGCTTATGGATGTAAACACGGTTGATGACGTGACATGCTGTATCAATAGCTTCAGGCCAGAACTTTCTTGGTGTCTTGTACTCGTCGAGCATTGTTCGAGCCATCTCAATGAGGGTTCTGTTCTTGCGCTCTACGATGCCATTTTGCTGAGGTGTGTATGGAGCAGAGAACTCATGAGTGATTCCCATTGTATCCATATAAAGATCAAGTCCGGTGTTCTTGAACTCAGTGCCGTTGTCACTTCTGATATGCTTGATCTTGACGCCATAGTTGTTCATGGCTCGATTGGCGAAGCGTCTGAAGACATCTTGCACTTCAGTCTTGTAGAGAATTATGTGCACCCATGTATATCTTGAGTAGTCATCAACAATGACGAAGCCATAGAGACAAGCAGTTGTTGTGAGGGTAGAGTAGTGAGTAGGTCCAAATAAGTCCATGTGTAACAGCTCGAAGGGTTGAGATGTAGTCATGATTGTCTTCGAGGGGTGCTTTGCCCTAGTCATCTTTCCAGCTTCGCAAGCACCACACAAATGATCCTTCTTGAACTTGACACCCTCGATGCCTATGACATGCTTCTTCTTGGCGAGTGTGTGTAAGTTCCTCATGCCAGCATGCCCCAGCCTCCGATGCCAGAGCCAGCATTCTGAAGCTTTTGCAAGAAGACATACGGCAAGCTGTGGACCTGCTGAGAAATCTACCATGTATAGATCATCTTTCCGATACCCTTCAAAGACTAGAGACTTGTCAGATTCCATTAGTACAAGGCAACGATATTTTCCGAATAGCACAATCATGTTCAAGTCACAAAGCATCGAGACAGACATTAAGTTGAAACCAAGGGATTCAACAAGCATCACTTTATCCATGTGTTGATCCTTTGAGATTGCAACTCTACCTAGACCCAATACCTTGCTTTTACCAGTGTCAGCAAATGTGATGTGACTCTTGTCTGATGGACGTAAGGTTGAGTCCATGAGAAGACTTCGATCACCAGTCATATGATTAGTGCATCCGCTGTCCATAATCCATTCTGAAGCATGAGGTGTCATACCCTACAGTACAGTTAGGGGGATAGGCTTCACCAAGAGTATTGTGAAGCATAAACATTTGACGGGCAAGAGGATTATTGAAGCTCAGATCAAGATTAGGACTGATAGGATGAATGGCAAACAATTCAGGAACAAAATACATAGTGAGACCATTTGGGCATTTGATCTTGCGCCCTACAAGATGTTTTAGGTTCCCAGCAATAGCATCAGACGCCTTTGATTTTCGGCTGGAGACCCTTCCCTGCAAAAGAAAGTTAATTCTTCTTAACCACCCACATCTTCAGGGGTGGCTTAGAAGCAATGAGTCTAAGTGCAGCATCTGAGAACTTCGGCTTTGGAGCCCTAGCAAATAGCCTTGCAGGAGATGAATGATACTCATATGAATAAGCAGAAAAGTTCTTAGTTCTATGAACATAGCGGTTTGAAGACACACGCTCATATTCATAAGTTTGAGTACGGTTTCCCTGCAAAACATTGGCGTTAGGGTGACTCAGGTGAGTCCTCTGTCTGTATGAAGCCTTTGGACCATATGACGCCTTAGGTCTGGGGTTTGTCTTCTTCCCATGGTGGTGTCATGATCACATTCACTGGAAGATTCTCAAGACAGCTTTTGGGAACCCAGATCTTCTTCATAGGTGGTCCATTCCTGCAGTTAGTACCAATATACTTGGCAAACACTTCACCATTCTGATTCTTGAACAGCTTATAGTTTGCATCAAGGGATTCATCAATGATAATAGGATTAGCACAAGTAAAGCCAGATAAGGTGGATGGATCTATTGAAGGTTCCTTTGCAGCAACCCATGTGGTTTTGGGGTACTGCTCAGGCTTCCAGTACGACCCATCAACATTCATTTTCCTCTCGAACCCAACACCCTCTTTCCTAGGGTTTCGGTTCAAGATCTGCTTTTTGAGGATATCACATAGTGTCTGATGCCCCTTGAGGCTTTTGTACATGCCTATCATGTACAATTCCTTCAGCCCTGCATCATCAGTGATACTTGCATTGTCCTCAGATGAGGAATTAGTGATAGCAGAGACATATGAAGAACTTGTAGCATTAGAAGCATTTGAACATTCAGGTGAAGAATTAGTAGTTTCACGTTTAATGCATTTCATACATGGAGGAACAAATTCTTCTTGTGTAACGCTGATTTGTTGAGCCAGTAATGAATCACGCTCCTTCTGAAGATCTTCATAATCCACCCTTAGCTTTTCAAGATCTTTCTTTCTTTGAAGACATTTAGAAGAAAGCTTCTCGTGATCAGACAAGAGATTATTATGTTGATATTGAAGGGCGTCAAACTTGGAATGAAGTCTCTGAAGACTCTCAGCCAATGCTTTTGACTGATCCATTTCTTCACCCAACATATCATCGCTCTTACTAAGCATGTATTGAACCTTTTCCAAGGCTCTTTGTTGTTTAGTGGCAAGGGAAGCAAGTTTGACATAGCTGGGGCCAAATACATCACCTGATTCATCATCACTAGATTCAGAAAGGTAGCATTCAGTTACCTTAGCACCCCCTGCCATGAGGCATGGTGAAGATGATGACGATTCAGGTGCAAAGGTCATCTCTTTGAGAGACTCCTTGTAATCCTCAAACCAAGGATCATGACGAGTACGATGAACTTCATAGACCTCAGAAAGTCGGTCCCAGATTAGCTTCGCGTGATTGAGGTGCATGACGTTCCTGAACTGATTTCGGGACAGACAGGAGCAGATGACATCCTTTGCCGTGAGGTTCAATAGAGTGTACTTGCGAATGTCATCAGCCTCCGCCATCTTGCATAGATCGGTAAGACCAATCTCAGTGACGGTCCATAGTTTGTTGTCCATAGCCATGAGTCGCTTCTTCATCATGGCCTTCCACCGCAGATACTCCTGACCGTCAAAGGTGGGGCAAGATACGTTCCTCAATCCTGCAGTCGACATAGCTAAAACTCCAGGTGGTTAAACCGAATCACACAGAACAAGGCAGTACCTTGCTCTAATACCAATTGAAAGTGCTAGTTATCGACTAGAGGGGGGGGGTGAATAGGCGATTTTTATGAAAGTCTTCAAAACATGGAAGTTTCAAAGACAAATAATAGAAATGACCTAAATGATATGCAGCGGAAGATAAACTACAACAAGCAAACCATAGTCAAGTATGCAATAATGTGAAAGTACAAAGACTAATAGCAGCTTGGTAGTAAGGATCAGGATGGAAGATAGTATGAAGCCAACCAACGATAGTAGTCAAGCAATGAAGTCAAACAGGTACGACAAATAGGCAATGACTTCTCGAAGACAAACACTAAGTAAAGGGAGGGAGAGGATACAACCAGTCACTTGTTGAAGACACATGATGTGTTGGACCAGTTCCAGTTGCTGTGACAACTGTACGTCTGGTTAGGGAGGATGAGATTCAACTCAGAAGACCGCGTCTTCACCTTATTCCCCTTGAGCTAAGGACACACAGTCCTCGCCCAATCACTCTGGTAAGTCTTCAAGGTAGACTTCCGAACCTTCACAGACTTCGTTCACCGGCGATCCACAATGACTCTTGGATGCTCAGAACGCGACGCCTAACCGGCTGGAGGATTCACAGTCCTCAAGTGTAATAAGTCTTCAGGTCACGCAGACAGAAAGACTTCAGTGATGCCTAACACTCTTTGGCTCTGGGTGTTTGGGCTTTGTCCTCGCAAGGATTTCTCTCTCTCAAAGGCTTCGAGGTGGGTTGCTCTCAAACGACAAAAGCCGTGTACTAACTCTGAGCAGCCACCAATTTATGGTGTAGGGGGTGGGCTATTTATAGCCACTAGGCAACCCGACCTGATATGTCCGAAATGACCCTGGGTCACTAAGGAACTGACACGTGTTCCAACGGTCAGATTTCAAACACACACGCAACTTTACTTGGGCTACAAGCAAAGCTGACTCATCCAGCTCTGGATAAGATTTGCTCTCATTGTCTTCGCTCGAAGACATAGGATTTGGGTTGAGCATCACTTCAGTCATTCTGACTTTGTTCACTTGGACCCCACTTAACAGTACGGTGGTTCCTATGACTAAACAAAGAAGAAAAATGAAACAACGAAACGACACAGTCTTCGCGCTCCATAGTCTTCACTCAATGTCTTCTCATGTCATAGTCTTCAATATGAATATCTTCACATACCACCATTGTCATCAATGTCTTCATACATTTTTAGGGGTCATCTCCGGTAGGTAAACCGAATCAATGAGGGACACTACCTGCGTTATCCTGCAATTCTCACAAACGCATTAGTCCCTCAACCAAATTTGTCATCAATACTCCAAAACCAACTAGGGGTGGCACTAGATGCTTTTACATGAATGAAGTTGATCAACTCACAAAGCGTAGAAGATGTACCGAGAGGGATCAAGTGATCCCATGGTATGGTAAGCATTGTCCATTGCACTTTGTGTACTAACCCATGGTCTATGTGAGAGATCTATGTGGGGTTAGGTACGTGTCCATGGGCTTGCATCAAGAGAAATATAGCATACAACCCATGGAAAGGATGACATCACGTGGTGATCGTCATCAAGATTGTCGTGTGCAAGTTCAAGTGGACCATCACGAAGAGATCAAGTGCTTGAAGCTTGCCATCCATTGTGGTGTCAATGGACTTGTGAAGATGTGTCGAAGAGTGGCTCACCCATAGTGGAGTATGGGGGAGCAATCATCTAGTCTCCATCGACCCAACGCAATCAAGAAAGGTAGTCCATCTTGAGGAGGACAAGATTGTCATCAGCTAGCTCAAGTGGATCATGTGCAAGGAAAAGGTTTGCCCTTGATAGGTTTTCTATTTTACCGGTCTCATGGTGGTAGTTGGGAGACCGGGTTGTAGGATCAATAGCCGTACTATCAAGGGGGGCTCTCAAGTGAGTAGCTTGATCGTATCGTTCGTCGAGAGCTCAAACCATTGCATCCTTGCATCATGTTTCTTGGTTCTTGTTTGGTTATCTTTGTGAGTCTTAGAGCTTATGGTCATCTTGATGACAAGCTTGAGTTCATCGAAAACAGAGTTTGCATGCGTCTTCTATGATGTTTTCGGTGTTGGAGGTTTTACCGGTCTTATCCGAGGAAGGGTTCTCACCATTTTCTTTTGGGCCTTTTCTCATTTGCTTTTTGATGGTATTTCTCTCAAGATTGTGTTAGACCTTGTCTCTAGCTTTCCAACAAACTTGGTTTTGTCGAATTCGGAGTCCGTTTGCAGAAGTTGTGGTACTTTTGGTGTTCTGAAAAGGCTGCAGCGGTACTACCACGGGTAGGAGCGGAAGTAATTTTTTACTACCGCTCTTGGGAGCGGTACTACCGCTTGGAGCAGTACTACTGCGGCTAATTCCTTGGCTACTTCCGCTCGGGACCAAAAACTCATCACAAGTCCTGTGGTGGTAGGCACAGATGTATTTTTTTAGTACCGCTTGCAAGCAGTAGTACCGCTACCCTTAGCAGTAGTACCGCTACCCCTAGCAGTAGTACCGTGAGGTCAAGCGGTACTACCGCTCCGAAGGTTCTTTTGGCATTTTTGCCTCCTCGCTGTTGTGTTTCAAAGGGCTACTACCGCCCTAGCGGTAGTACCGCTCCTTGGAGCGGTAGTACCGCTCGGTGCGGGCTGTGAGCATAACGGTTGGATTTTTCCCCACCTATAAAAGGGGGTCTTCTTCCCCATTAAACCTTATCCTTTGAGCTCATGTTCTTCCCCCATTGTTAAACTTCTTCGAGCTTGCTAACTCTCAATCCCTCCATGGATTCTTGCTAGTTTTTGAGGGAAAAGAGATAGGAGATCTAGATCCGCATTTCCACCAATCACTTTCTCCTCTATGTGAGGGGAACCCATTGGATCTAGATCTTGGAGTTCTTGGTGTTCTCCTTCTTGTTCTTCCTCTCATCTTCCTCCCTAGCATTAGTTGCTTCGGTGGGATTTGAGAGAGAAGGATTTGGGCACTCCGTGTGCCCTTGCCATTGCATTTGGTGCATCGGTTTGAGTTCACCACGTGATACGTGGAAGTTACAAGTTGAGAAGCTTATTACTCTCTTGGGTGCTTGGTACCCTTGAGCTTGTTACTCTTGGGTGTTTGGACACTCTAGAGCTTGTTCCTCTTGGGTGCCTTGGCGCCCTAGACGGTTGGTGTTGTTCGGAGCTCAATCATTATGGTGTAAAGCTCCGGGCAAGCGTCGGGGTTTCCAATTAGGTTGTGGAGATCACCCCGAGCAATTTGACGGGTACCAGTGACCGCCCCCAAGGGTTGCCATTTGTACGGGTTCGGTGACCGCCCTCAATGGCACCTTAGTGGAATCACGACATCTTGCATTGTGCGAGGGCGTGAGGAGATTACGGTGGCCCTAGCGGCTTCTTGGGGAGCATTGTGCCTCCACACGGCTCCAAACGGAGATTAGCATCCGCAAGGGTGTGAACTTCGGGATACATCGTCGTCTCCGCGTGCCTCGGTTATCTCTTCCCCGAGCCCTTTACTTATGCACTTTACTTTGTGATAGCCATATTGTTCTTTGTCATATATCTTGCTATCACATAGTTGCTTATCTTGCTTAGCATAAGTTGTTGGTGCACATAGGTGAGCTAGTTGTTTTAGGTTTTGTGTTTGACAAATTAACCGCTAGGTTTATTCGACATTTGTTCAAGCCTTAACCGTAATTATTTTAAAGCACCTATTCACCCCCCCTCTAGGCAACATCGTCGATCTTTCAATTGGTATCAGTGCCTCGTCTCTCTTTGTTAGGCTTAACCACCTAAAGAGTAAAGATGTGGAGTAGGGGATTAGGATTCTTTGACACTCTTAGTTTCGATGGCACAAATTTTGATGTTTGGGTAATTTGCATGCTTAACCTCTTTAGGGTCATGGACCCAAATTTAGAGACAATTGTAGATATGGGTTTTTCTCCTCCAAAGGATCCCCAAAGATTATCTTTAGAGGATGAGAAAAACTCTTATCTCAATGCTCAAGCTTCTAATGTCCTTTTCGATGCTTTGAGCAATGTAGTTATATTTCAACTCATGCCGTTCCGGGATGCTCATGAGTTATGGACAAAGCTTCAAGATAAATATGGTGTGTACAAGATTTGTGGGGATGATTATTCTCCGTCCTCCTCCGACCGTGTTTCCTTCTCAACTTCTTCTACTTCACCTACATGTGGATTCCCACAAGGTAATGCTAGGGTGAGTAGTGGTGGTCATTGCAATGATGATAGTGTGCTTGTTCTTGGTGATTCTTCATCACTATCTTATTGCAATGGTCCTTCTTTGGACTTTAACACTTCGAGCACCTTACATGTTTCACATGCTCGTGTTGGTAGTCCTTGCATATCATGTAGAAATTGCTTGCTCAAATCTCATGATGATATGCTTGCTATGTCTTGTTGCCATGATAAAAATGTATCTATTTCCTCGAGTTGTTGTGCTAACAATGTAGAGGAAACTCAACACTCCATGGAACAAGATGTGGTCTTGAATGGTGCTTCAAGGGATCCTACATCATCATCTATTGCATTTTGCCTTATGGCCAAGGCCTAAAAGGTATCTCCCACTTTGAATCCCAATATATCTTGTGATGATATTGATGATGGCAAGAATGATGATGATGTTGATTATGATGAAGGGAATGATAATGTTGCCTCCTTAAAAATTAAGGGGGAAATGGTTTTTAAAGCTCTTCATAAAAATAAAATTGCTCATTCCAACTTCATGGAAATTATGCCCATTGCCATTGAGGGCAAGAAATATATTGAGGAGTTGGAATCTCATCTCGAGGAGCATGAGGTCACCATTGAGAAAATGGAAGGTCATGGGCGTGATTACGCTAATGAGATTGCGGACCTCTCTCAAGCTCTTGAACTTGAACAAACCACCAAGGAATCTCTTGAGGAGACTTTTTCTCAAGAATTATCTAGAGTAAGGGAATCTCGTGATAGAGCTCTTGAGGTGGCCAATGATTTTGAAACTAAAAATGAGGAGCTTGAAGTTGCGCATGCTAAACTCCTTAAGGACTTTGGGCTTCATATTCAAAAGAGCTTGCCAAGTTGTCTTCTCCTCTTGTTGCTAATGATGATGCTTGTGCTACTAACTCTATATCTTGTGAAGCATCCATATTGAAGGAGAATGTTGAGCTACGGGCTCAACTTGAGTTGCTATCTAGCAAATAAGGGAAATTGGAAGAAAGTCATGAAAAGCTCTCAAACTCTCATGATGATCTTCTAGTATCCCATAATGTGCTAAAGATATCTCATGAGGCCATGCTTGCTAAGGTAACATCTAGTGAGCCTCATGTGGATACTAGCACTACATCTAGTCAAAGTGTTATATTGCCATGTGCTAGTCCTTGTAATTCATCTACTCACAATGTTGGTACATCTTGTGATGAATTGCTTTCCTTGCCTTGTTGCTCAAACGATGAAGCTTATACTTTTTCTAGTACTTGTGTTGAGACTAACCATGTAGAGGAAATCAAAGAGCTCAAGGCCCAAGTCACTTCTTTGAAGAAAGACTTGGAAAAGTGTCATGAAGGGAAGGCCACACTCAACAATATCTTGGGTGTGCAAAAATTCCCCAATGACAAAGGTGGACTTGGATTCAACTCCAATAAGAAGAATAAGTCCAAGAGCAACAAGAAGAAGGGCCAAAAACAAGTCAAGAATTCGGCCAAGATCATTTGCTTCAAGTGCAAAATTGAAGGGCATCATGTTAGATCTTGCCCTTTGAAGAAGAAGGCCATTAGTGACAAGCAACAAGGGAAGCGGCCACAAGTTCACTCTCATTCTCAATCTCAAGTTGAGAAATCAAGTGAGAAGAAAGTAAAAAGTAGACGTTGCTACCTATGTCGTGAAAAAGGTCACATCACTTCTTCATGCACAAATGGTACCTCATCCAACCCAATTATCATTGATGATGTCTATTATCTTGGGAAGGATAAGGTTGGCAATGTGTTTGCCAAGTTTGTTGGTACTCAAAGTGGTTTGAAGCAAATAACCATTTGGGTAGCCAAGCCTATTGTGACTAACCTCTTAGGACCCAACTTGGTTGGGGATCACCAAGCACAAACTTGATCAATATGTGTTGGTTGGAGGGCATTGGAGACTTGGCTACATTATGAAGAATTAAGGGGACTTCATCATTCTTTTTGTCTCAAGCCAAGTCAATTGGATTATCAAGTTTCTATCTTATATCCAATGTGCCTCCTTGCGATAACTTGTACTTAATTGTTTACATTGAAAGTTACTTGCCCACTTGCATGTTTTGGTTTTGTTCCTTGCATGTGTTTGTATATGTTGTGACTCCAGCTTGCTTATCTTGAGCAATCAAGTATGTGTGTGTTGGTTTGCACATCATGTACGTGTGTGTCGTGCATTGAGACTTTATGCTTCTTGTTTGTATCCTAGTTAGCTCATGTGAGAGATTAATGGAACAACCCATTTTGGGGGAGTGATGTGCTTTGTGCACCTCACAATCCTATAAATGTGTGTACATGAGGAATACCATCTAGTATTGATATTACAAGATTATCTAGTCGCTAGGTGGTATATCTCTCATGAGAAATTCAAATTCTAAATAGTCCATTAATTATCTCTTGTTTGTTTCTCTTATTGCCTCTTGTTAAGTTTTTATTGGTATCACATTATGGGGGAGTAATATCCTAAGTGCATATTACAAGCCTAGAAAATGTGTACATTTGAGATCTTGTCACCCAGAATTGATATTGTAAATTATCTTGTTCCTAGGTGACATGTTAGCTCTACAAGTTGCAATTTGCTTGTGTTTGTTGTGAAGATGATGTTGGATGTCCTTGTTATCTACCACCGGGAATTATTTCCAAATACTTCTTGTCTTTTGACAATTGGTAGTCACTTATGTGTGGTAGAATTTGTTGATCATCTTTACTTTGGCTTTTGTTTTTATTTGCCTTTTCTCTTGCCAAGGTTTGTGTCAACTCCCTTTGTCTTCCCTACCACTTGTGGATCTTGTTTATTTCTTGTTCTTGTCTAGTGTTTTCTGGATACAGTGAAAGTGGTGATCCCACCTTGTGCATTTTGTATTCAAATGCAAATCCAATATAATGCACAACTCGTGGGGGAGCTATCCTATTTTATTTAGAACACTCTTCTTGGGATCCTTATCAAGTGTGTTTTGGTGGAAGGCAAGCCATTTCTTTTTGGTAATTTGTGCCATCATGAAACTTTGTTGAGAGCTTGGTTTGTTTGGAACCATCCTCTCTTTGGGTTTTGACATCTTTAGTTTAGTGTGTATCAATGGATATCTCATTCCGTGATGTATCTTTAATGATATCTTCCAAGTGATGATTCCTCCATTTGGTATCCTTTTCACTTGGCATTTCTTTGTCTTCTAGTTTCAGGTTTTGAAAGTCTTGAGCATGCATGTTTACTTCATGTATTTTATTTGCATGCTTTCTTTCTTTGACCCAATATATAAGGGAAACTCCACCAAGTCTCAAATTGGATGAGATGTGCATGATATTTATTTTCATATCTATATGCACATATTTATGTGGAGTTTGTCCTATGTGTTGGTGTTTCTAAATATGTGGTCCCAATGAGTTTGGGTACCATTTTGTTTGTGTTGTTGTTCTAGGAACAATTGGAGATGCATTGGATACTTGGCTCATTCAAAAGGAAGGTGTTGTCACCATGTGCTTATTGGAGTCAAGCTAGGATGATCAATGAACTACTTTCTACCTTCAATTGGTTTCTACTACATCCTTCCAATGCTAGCTATCTCGGTAACAAGTATCATCATCTACTACATGCACACATTTCTTGCATCAACCTTGTGTAGGTTGTATCATGGCATGTATTTTATTCTTTCTTGTGATACTTGTTTCCTTTCTCAAAGCATCTCAACGATGATCTCATGTTGCTAGTTGTGATGTCTTTGATGGTTGTGTGGTAGGAATTCATTTATATACAATAAGATATATCTAGCCATGTGCTATGCTTCCAAGCAAATATCTTATTGGTATATGTATGACTTCCTTTTGGATATCCTGTTCCTTCGTGTTGTAACTATGTCGAGTGTACATCCTTCTTTGTAGACATATATCATCATGATTTCGTCTACCTAGAACCTTATACACCTGAGAGAATTTACATCTCTAGATGATATCCTTTCTTTCACATCCACCTTGTCTTTCTTATGTTATTTCCTTGGTGGCTCTGTGAAAGCTTTTGCCTTGAGTGCGGATCTTATATCTTGTTGCACTCTTGTGTGGTGAAGATTTTTTTCCTCGTGCTTGTCTTTACGAGGCTTGCCATCTTCTTTAGTATCCCTCGTCTTGATAAGGCTTTCTTTTTTCCTTCTTCACCATGGGTTGTCGCAACCTTGTTGTTAACTCACATTTTAGTGAGCTTGTGAACCCATTTTCTTGTTGGATGTGTGTGGGGATGACATGTCATGCACCATGTATTTCATTTACCCAAGGTCATGTTGATGCTTTATGCTCATCCTTATATTAGTCTTCTCAAGTGCTTTGTCATGACTCACACACATCATGTCGGATGAGCCTATTCTTTGTTGCCTCTTTTTCATGCTTGCTCAATATTTTGTCTGTTGCAAGTGCTAGGCTTTGTTTCCTATATGCTCACTTACAATTGTTGTAAGTTTCTATTGATTTTGGGGGAGCTATGATCCTATTTTGTGCACTCTGTATCCAATACAAATATTCTTATTTGTGCACAAATCATGGGGAGCTTCTCTAGTTTCTTTAGAACACTCCTCTGCTCATATCATAATATATTTTCATGTGGGTCGTAGGATCATTGGTCTAGTTGGTTCAATTGATATCCTTTGATTGCTTGCTTCAATTGGTATCTTTTGATTGCTTGTGTCTCTCTTTGTTGTGTCTTCGTGGCATATCTTTCTTTAGCAATCTTTGTGGCTCAATATAGTTTGTGTTCCTCCAAGTATTTACCATTGGATATGTGTATTGCATTCCACTCTCTTGTGGAGAAATACAAAATTTATGGAGGACCACAATTTATACTGGACTTCTTAGTTTTGCGCCCATTTTGGCAATCGATGCCAATGGGGGAGAAGTTTCAGAGAGTTTTGTGGAGAAGTTTAGAGAGTTATCTCCTCTTGCTTTCGTTGTGTTCCTTAGCATGTGCATCTCATACGCATGCACTATTGGGTGTTGCATTGCTAGGGAAGCATAATTCCTTATATAAACTCTCTTGAAAGTGATTGTCATCAATTACCAAAATGGGGGAGATTGAAAGGACATGCGGTGCCCCCATGTGTGGTTTTGGTAATTGATGACACTCTCTATGGACTAATGGTTGCATTGAGTTATATTTGAAGGGTATGTCCATAGGCTCTTCTTGAAGTCCATGTTGGTTTCAAGGAGTTTATGTGTTGACTAAGGTGCTATTAAGGAATTATCCAAAGATTGGTTATGTGAGTGTTGTGCTTATTGCAAGCATGTCTTGAAGAAGAAGATTGTGTGATCATTCATGTTTACCTTCAAGACATCATCCAAATGAAGAGAGTTGGAAAGATTATGGGTTGATCAAGACTAAGTCAAGAGTGAATCAAGTTGATCAACTCATAAAGCGTAGAAGATGTACCGAGAGGGATCAAGTGATCCCATGGTATGGTAAGCATTGTCCATTGCACTTTGTGTACTAACCCATGGTCTATGTGAGAGAACTATGTGGGGTTAGGTACGTGTCCATGGGCTTGCGTCAAGAGAAAGATATCATATTGGGTGTTGCATTGATAGGGAAGCATAATTCCTTATATAAACTCTCTTGAAAGTGATTGTCATCAATTACCAAAATGGGAGAGATTGAAAGGACATGCGGTGCCCCCATGTGTGGTTTTGGTAATTGATGACACTCTCTATGGACTAATGGTTGCATTGAGTTATATTTGAAGGATTTGTCCATAGGCTCTTCTTGAAGTCCATGTGTTGGTTTGAAGGAGTTTATGTGTTGACCAAGGTGCTATTAAGGAATTATCCAAAGATTGGTTATGTGAGTGTTGTGCTTATTGCAAGCATGTCTTGAAGAAGAAGATTGTGTGATCATTCATGTTTACCTTCAAGACATCATCCAAATGAAGAGAGTTGGAAAGATTCAAGGTTGATCAAGACTAAGTCAAGAGTGAATCAAGTTGATCAACTCACAAAGTGTAGAAGATGTACAGAGAGGGATCAAGTGATCCCATGGTATGGTAAACATTTTCCATTGCACTTTGTGTACTAACCCATGGTCTATGTGAGAGATCTATGTGGGGTTAGGTACGTGTCCATGGGCTTGCGTCAAGAGAAAGATATCATATTGGGTGTTGCATTGCTAGGGAAGCATAATTCCTTATATAAACTCTCTTGAAAGTGATTGTCATCAATTACCAAAATGGGAGAGATTGAAAGGACATGCGGTGCCCCCATGTGTGGTTTTGGTAATTGATGACACTCTCTATGGACTAATGGTTGCATTGAGTTATATTTGAAGGATTTGTCCATATGCTCTTCTTGAAGTCCATGTGTTGGTTTGAAGGAGTTTATGTGTTGACCAAGGTGCTATTAAGGAATTATCCAAAGATTGGTTATGTGAGTGTTGTGCTTATTGCAAGCATGTCTTGAAGAAGAAGATTGTGTGATCATTCATGTTTACCTTCAAGACATCATCCAAATGAAGAGAGTTGGAAAGATTCAAGGTTGATCAAGACTAAGTCAAGAGTGAATCAAGTTGATCAACTCACAAAGTGTAGAAGATGTACTGAGAGGGATCAAGTGATCCCATGGTATGGTAAACATTTTCCATTGCACTTTGTGTACTAACCCATGGTCTATGTGAGAGATCTATGTGGGGTTAGGTACGTGTCCATGGGCTTGCGTCAAGAGAAAGATATCATATTGGGTGTTGCATTGCTAGGGAAGCATAATTCCTTATATAAACTCTCTTGAAAGTGATTGTCATCAATTACCAAAATGGGAGAGATTGAAAGGACATGCGGTGCCTCCATGTGTGGTTTTGGTAATTGATGACACTCTCTATGGACTAATGGTTGCTTTGAGTTATATTTGAAGGATTTGTCCATAGGCTCTTCTTGAAGTCCATGTGTTGGTTTGAAGGAGTTTATGTGTTGACCAAGGTGCTATTAAGGAATTATCCAAAGATTAGTTATGTGAGTGTTGTGCTTATTGCAAGCATGTCTTGAAGAAGAAGATTGTGTGATCATTCATGTTTACCTTCAAGACATCATCCAAATGAAGAGTGTTGGAAAGATTCAAGGTTGATCAAGACTAAGTCAAGAGTGAATAAAGTTGATCAACTCACAAAGCGTAGAAGATGTACCGAGAGGGATCAAGTGATCCCATGGTATGGTAAGCATTGTCCATTGCACTTTGTGTACTAACCCATGGTCTATGTGAGAGATCTATGTGGGGTTAGGTACGTGTCCATGGGCTTGCGTCAAGAGAAAGATATCATATTGGGTGTTGCATTGCTAGGGAAGCATAATTCCTTATATAAACTCTCTTGAAAGTGATTGTCATCAATTACCAAAATGGGAGAGATTGAAAGGACATGCGGTGCCCCCATGTGTGGTTTTGGTAATTGATGACACTCTCTATGGACTAATGGTTGCATTGAGTTATATTTGAAGGATTTGTCCATAGGCTCTTCTTGAAGTCCATGTGTTGGTTTGAAGGAGTTTATGTGTTGACCAAGGTGCTATTAAGGAATTATCCAAAGATTGGTTATGTGAGTGTTGTGCTTATTGCAAGCATGTCTTGAAGAAGAAGATTGTGTGATCATTCATGTTTACCTTCAAGACATCATCCAAATGAAGAGAGTTGGAAAGATTCAAGGTTGATCAAGACTAAGTCAAGAGTGAATCAAGTTGATCAACTCACAAAGCGTAGAAGATGTACCGAGAGGGATCAAGTGATCCCATGGTATGGTAAGAATTGTGCATTGCACTTTGTGTACTAACCCATGGTCTATGTGAGAGATCTATGTGGGGTTAGGTACGTGTCCATGGGCTTGCGTCAAGAGAAAGATATCATACAACCCATGGAAAGGATGACATCAAGTGGTGATCGTCATCAAGATTGCCGTGTGAAAGTTCAAGTGGAGCATCATGAAGAGATCAAGTTCTTGAATCTTTCCATCCATTGTGGTGTCAATGGACTTGTGAAGATGTGTCGAAGAGTGGCTCACCCATAGTGGAGTATGGGGGAGCAATCATCTAGTCTCCATCGACCCAACACAATCAAGAAAGGTGGTCCATCTTGAGGAGGACAAGATCGTCATCATCTAGCTCAAGTGGATCATGTGCAAGGCAAAGGTTTGCCCTTTATAGGTTTTCTATTTTATGGGTCTCATGGTGGTAGTTGGGAGACCGGGTTATAGGATCGATAGCCGTACTATCAAGGGGGGCTCTCAATTGAGTAGCTTGATTGTATGTTCGTCGAGAGCTCAAACCATTGCATCCTTGCATCATGTTTCTTGGTTCTTGTTTGGTTATCTTTGTGAGTCTTAGAGCTTATGGTCATCTTGATGACAAGCTTGAGTTCATCGAAAACAGAGTTTGCATGCGTCTTCTATGATGTTTTCGGTGTTGGAGGTTTTACCGGTCTTATCCGAGGAAGGGTTCTCACCATTTTCTTTTGGGACTTTTCTCATTTGATTTTTATTGGTATTTCTCTCAAGATTGTGTTAGCCCTTGTCACTAGCTTTCCAACAAACTTGGTTTCGTCGAATTCAGAGTCCGTTTGCAGAAGTTGTGGTAGTTTTGGTGTTCTGAAAAGGCTACAACGATACTACCGCGGGTAGGAGCGGAAGTAATTTTTTACTACCGCTCTTGGGAGCGGTACTACCGCTCTTGAGAGAGGTACTACCGCTTGGAGCAGTACTACCACGGCTACTTCCGCTCGGGACCAAAAACTCGTCACAAGTCCAGTGGTGGTAGGCACGGATGTATTTTTTTAGTACCGCTTGCAAGCAGTAGTACCACTACCCTTAGAAGTAGTACCGCTACCCCTAGAGGTAGTACCGTGAGGTCAAGCGGTACTACCGCTCCGACGGTTCTTTTGGCTTTTTTGCCTCCTCGCTGTTGTGTTTCAAAGGGCTACTACCGCCCTAGAGGTAGTACCGCTCCTTGGAGCGGTAGTACCGCTCGGTGTGGGCTGTGAGCATAACGGTTGGATTTTCCCCACCTATAAAAGGGGGTCTTCTTCCCCATTGAACCTTATCCTTTGAGCTCATATTCTTCCCCCATTGTTGACCTTCTTCGAGCTTGCTAACTCTCAATCCCTCCATGGATTCTTGCTAGTTTTTGAGGGAAAAGAGAGAGGAGATCTAGATCCACATTTCCGCCAATCACTTTCTCCTCTATGTGAGGGGAACCCATTGGATCTATATCTTGGAGTTCTTGGTGTTCTCCTTGTTGTTCTTCCTCTCATCTTCCTCCCTAGCATCAGTTGCTTCGGTGGGATTTGAGAGACAAGGATTTGGGCACTCTGTGTGCCCTTGCCATTGCATTTGGTGCATCGCTTTGAGTTCATCACGTGATACGTGGAAGTTACAAGTTGAGAAGCTTATTACTCTTGGGTGCTTGGTACCCTTGAGCTTGTTACTCTTGGGTGTTTGGACACCCTAGAGCTTGTTCCTCTTGGGTGCCTTGGCACCCTAGACGGTTGGTGTTGTTCAGAGCTCAATCATTGTGGTGTAAAGCTCCGGGCAAGCGTCGGGGTCTCCAATTAGGTTGTGGAGATCGCCCCGAGCAATTTGACGGGTACCGGTGACCGCCCCCAAGGGTTGACAAAGTGTACGTGTTCGGTGACTGCCCCCAAGGGTCGCTATTTGTACGAGTTCGGTGACCGCCCTCAATGGTCCCTTAGTGGAATCACGACATCTTGCATTGTGCGAGGGCGTGAGGAAATTACGGTGGCCCTAGCGGCTTCTTGGGGAGCATTGTGCCTCCACACCGCTCCAAACGGAGATTAGCATCTGCAAGGGTGTGAACTTCGGGATACATCGTCATCTCCGCGTGCCTTGGTTATCTCTTCCCCGAGCCCTTTACTTATGCACTTTACTTTGTGATAGCCATATTGTTCTTTGTCATATATCTTGCTATCACATAGTTGCTTATCTTGCTTAGCATAAGTTGTTGGTGCACATAGGTGAGCTAGTTGTTTTAGGTTTTGTGCTTGACAAATTAACTGCTAGGTTTATTCCGCATTTGTTCAAGCCTTAACCATTATTATTTTAAAGCGCCTATTCACCCCCCCTCTAGGCGACATCCTCGATCTTTCACCAGTGTATGAAGGAACCCGTCGATACGGTGGTACCAGGCGCGAGGTGCTTGCTTGAGCCCGTAGAGAGATCATGACATCAAACACACATGCCCAGGAAGAGATGCGTCAACGAAACCAGTCGGCTGCTCACAGTAAACCTGCTCCTCAAGATGACCGTGAAGGAAGACGTTGGAGACATCCATCAGATGAACCGTCCAGCCTCGAGAAATTGCCAGCTGGAGAACTGTGCGGATCGTGCCCAGTTTGACAACCGGGGCAAATGTCTCGGTGAAGTCGAAGTTGGAAATATGCCCTAGAGGCAATAATAAAATGGTTATTATTATATTTCTTTGTTCATGATAATTGTCTATTATTCATGCTATAACTGTGTTATCCGGAAATCGTAATACACGTGTGACTACATAGACCTCAACATGTCCCTAGTAAGCCTCTAGTCGACTAGCTCGTTGATCAACAGATAGTCATGGTTTCCTGACTATGGGCATTGGATTTCATTGATAACGGGATCACATCATTAGGAGAATGATGTGATGGACAAGACCCAATCCTAGGCATAGCTTAAAGATCGTGTAGTTCGTTTAGCTAGAGCTTTTCCAAATGTCAAGTATCATTTCCTTAGACCATGAGATTGTGCAACTCCCGGATACCGTAGGAGTGCTTTGGGTGTGCCAAACGTCACAACGTAACTGGGTGACTATAAAGGTGCACTATGGGTATCTCCGAAAGTGTCTGTTGGGTTGGCACGTATCGAGACTGGAATTTGTCACTCCGTATGACGGAGAGGTATCTCTGGGCCCACTCGGTAATGCATCATCATAATGAGCTCAATGTGACCAAGTGTCTGGTCATGGGATCATGCATTACAGTACGAGTAAAGTGACTTGCCTGTAACGAGACTGAACGAGGTATTGGGATACCGACGATCGAGTCTCGGGCAAGTAACGTACCGATTGACAAAGGGAATTGTATATGGGATTGATTGAATCCTCGACATCGTGGTTCATCCGATGAGATCATCGATGAGCATGTGGGAGCCAACATGGGTATCCAGATCCCGCTGTTGGTTATTGACCAGAGAGGCGTCTCGGTCATGTCTGCATGTCTCCCAAACCCGTAGGGTCTACACACTTAAGGTTCGGTGACACTAGGGTTGTAGAGATATGAATATGCAGTAACCCGAAAGTTGTTCGGAGTCCCGGATGAGATTCCGGATGTCACGAGGAGTTCCGGAGTGGTCCGGAGGTGAAGAATTATATATAGGAAGTGCAGTTTCGGCCATCGGGAAAGTTTCAGGGGTCACTGGTATTGTACCGGGACCACTGGAAGGGTCCCGGGGGTCCACCGGGTGGGGCCACCTATCCCGGAGGGCCCCGTGGGCTGAAGTGGGGAGGGGAACCAGCCCCTGGTGGGCTGGTGCGCCCCCCTTGGCCCCCCTGCGCCTAGGGTTGGAAACCCTAGGGTGGGGGGCGCCTCCACTTGCCTTGGGGGGCAAGTCTCCCCCCTTGGCCGCCGCCCCCCCTTGGAGATGCCATCTCCTAGGGCCGGCGCACCCCCAGGGGGGCTATATAAAGGGGGGGAGGGAGGGCAGCCGCACCCCAAGTCTTGGCGCCTCCCTCTCCCCTGCTACACCTCTCCCTCTCGCAGAAGCTCAGCGAAGCCCTGCCGGGATCCCTGCTGCATCCACCACCACGCCGTCGTGCTGCTGGATCTTCATCAACCTCTCCTCCCCCCTTGCTGGATCAAGAAGGAGGAGACGTCATGCTGACCGTACGTGTGTTGAACGCGGAGGTGCCGTCCATTCGGCGCTAGTATCTCCGGTGATTTGGATCACGACGAGTATGACTCCCTCAACCCCGTTCTCATGAACGCTTCCGCTCGTGATCTACAAGGGTATGTAGATGCACTCCTCTCTCTCATTGCTAGATGAACTCATAGATTGATCTTGGTGAACGTAGGAATTTTTTATTTTATGCAACGTTCCCCATAAGTGGCACCATGAGCTAGGTCTATGCGTAGTTCTCTTTGCATGAGTAGAACACAATTTGTTGTGGGCGTAGATGTTGTCAACTTTCTTGCCACTACTAGTCTTATTTTGCTTCATCGGTATTGTGGGATGAAGCGGCCCAGACCGACCTTACACGTACGCTTACGTGAGACAGGTTCCACCGACTAACATGCACTAGTTGCATAAGGTGGCTAGCGGGTGTCTGTCTCTCCCACTTTAGTTGGAGCGGATTCGATGAAAAGGGTCCTTATGAATGGTAAATAGAAGTTGGCAAATCACGTTGTGGCTTTTACGTAGGTAAGAAAACGTTCTTGCTAGATCACCTATAGAAGCCACGTAAAAACTTGCAACAACAATTAGAGGACGTCTAACTTGTTTTTGCAGCAAGTGTTTTGTGATGTGATATGGCCAAAGGATGTGATGAATGATATATGTGATGTATGATATGATCATGTTCTTGTAATAGGAATCACGACTTGCATGTCGATGAGTATGACAACCGGCAGGAGCCATAGGAATTGTCTTTATTTTTGTATGACCTGCGTGTCATTAAAGAACGCCATGTAAATTACTTTACTTTATTGCTAAACGTGTTAGCCATAGAAGTAGAAGTATTATTTGGCGTGACAACTTCATGAAGACACGATGATGGAGATCATGATGATGGAGATCATGGTGTCATGCCGAAGATGATCATGGCGCCCCGAAGATGGAGATCAAAGGAGCAATATTATATTGGCCATATCATGTCACTATTTGATTGCATGTGATGTTTATCATGTTTTACATCTTGTTTACTTAGAACGACGGTAGTAAGTAAGATGATCCCTCATAATAATTTCAAGAAAAGTGTCCCCCCTAACTATGCACCGCTGCGAAGGTTCTTTGTTTCGAAGCACCATGTGATGATCGGGTGTGATAGATCCTTACGTTCGAATACAACGGGTGTAAGCCAGATTTACACACGCAATACACTTAGGTTGACTTGACGAGCCTAGCATGTACAAACATGGCCTCGGAACACGGAAGACCGAAAGGTCGAGCATGAGTCGTATAGTAGATACGATCAACATGAAGATGTTCACCGATGTTAACTGGTCCGTCTCACGTGATGATCGGACACGGCCTAGTTGACTCGGATCATGTTTCACTTAGATGACTAGAGGGATGTTTGTCTAAGTGGGAGTTGATTCAATAATTTGATTAGATGAACTTAATTATCATGAACTTAGTCTAAAATTCTTTGCAATATGTCTTGTAGATCAAATGGCCCACGCTAATGTTGCCCTCAACTTCAACGCGTTCCTAGAGAAACAAACTGAAAGACGATGGCAGCAACTATACGGACTGGGTCCGGAACTTGAGGATCATCCTCATAGCTGCCAAGAAAGCATATGTCCTAGATGCACCGCTAGGTGAAGCACCCGTTTTCCCAGCAACTCAAGACGTTATGAACGCCTGGCAGTCACGTAGTGATGATTACTCCCTGGTCCAGTGTGGCATGCTTTACAGCTTAGAACCGGGGCTCCAAAAGTGTTTTGAGCAGCACGGAGCATATGAGATGTTCCAAGACCTGAGAATGGTTTTCCAAGCTCATGCCCGGGTCGAGAGATATGAAGTCTCCGACAAGTTCTACAGTTGTAAGATGGAGGAGAATGGTTCTGTCAGCGAGCACATACTCAAAATGTCTGGGTTGCACAACCGCTTATCTCAACTAGGAGTTAATCTCCCGATGACGCGGTGGTCGACAGAATCCTCCAGTCGCTCCCACCAAGCTACAAGAGCTTTGTCATGAACTTCAATATGCAGGGGATGGAAAAGACCATTCCTGAGGTATATTCAATGCTGAAATCAGCGAAGGTGGAGATCAAAAAGGAACATCAAGTGTTGATGGTGAATAAAACCACTAAGTTCAAGAAAGGAAAGGGTAAGAAGAACTTCAAGAAGGACGACAAGGGAGTTGCCTCCCCCGGTAAGCCAGTTGCCGGGAAGAAGTCAAGCAATAGACCCAAGCCTGAAACTGAGTGCTTTTATTGCAAGGGAAGTGGACACTGGAAGCAGAACTGCCCCAAGTACTTAGCGGACAAGAAGGCCGGCAAAACCAAAGGTATATGTGATATACATGTAATTGATGTGTACTTACCAGTGCTCGTAGTAGCTCCTGGGTATTTGATACCAGTGCGGTTGCTCATATTTGTAACTCTAAGCAGGAGCTGCGGAATAAGCGGAGACTGGCGAAGGACGAGGTGACGATGCACGTTGGGAATGGTTCCAAGGTCGATGTGATCACCATCGGCACGCTGCCTCTACATTTACCTACGGGATTAGTTTTAAACCTCAATAATTGTTATTTAGTACCAGCTTTGAGCATGAACATTGTATTAGGATATCATTTAAATCCAAGAATAATGGTTGTTCTATTTATATGAGTGATATGTTTTATGGTCATGCCCCACTGGTGAATGGTTTATTCTTAATGAATCTCGAGCGTAATGTTACACATATTCATAGTGTGAATACTAAAAGATGTAAAGTTGATAACGATAGTCCCACATACTTGTGGCACTGCCGCCTTGTTCACATTGGTGTCAAGCGCATGAAGAAGCTCCATGCTGATGGACTTTTAGAGTCTCTAGATTATGAATCGTTTGACACATGCGAGCCATGCCTCATGGGCAAGATGACCAAGACTCCGTTCTCCGGAACGATGGAGCGAGCAACCAACTTATTGGAAATCATACATACTGATGTGTGCGGTCCAATGAGCGTTGAGGCTCGCGGAGGATATCGTTATGTTCTCACTCTCATTGATGACTTGAGTAGATATGGGTATGTCTACTTGATGAAACACAAGTCTGAGACCTTTGAAAAGTTCAAGGAATTTCAGAATGAGGTAGAGAATCAACGTGACCGAAAGATAAAGTTCTTACGATCAGATCGTGGGGGTGAATATTTAAGTCACGAATTTGGTACGCACTTAAGGAAATGTGGAATCATTTCACAACTCACGCCGCCTGGAACACCTCAGTGAAATGGTGTGTCCGAATGTCGTAATCGCACTCTATTGGATATGGTGCGATCTATGATGTCACTTACCGATTTACCGCTATCATTTTGGGGATACGCTCTAGAGACAGCTACATTCACTTTAAATAGGGCACCGTCTAAATCCGTTGAGATGACACCGTATGCATTATGGTTTGGGAAGAAACCTAAGCTGTCGTTTCTAAAAGTTTGGGGATGCGATGCTTATGTCAAGAAACTTCAACCTGAGAAGCTCGAACCCAAGTCGGAAAAATGCGTCTTCATAGGATACTCTAAGGAAACCATTGGGTATACCTTCTTGTTGGTGTCAAAACCGGCGGATCTCGGGTAGGGGGTCCCGAACTGTGCGTCTAGGCGGATGGTAACAGGAGACAAGGGACACGATGTTTTACCCAGGTTCGGGCCCTCTTGATGGAGGTAAAACCCTACGTCCTGCTTGATTGATATTGATATTGTGGATGTTTACAAGAGTGGATCTACCACGAGATCAAGGAGGCTAAACCCTAAAAGCTAGCCTATGGTATGATTGTAAGGGTTGATGTTGTTCGTCCTACGGACTAAAGCCATCTGGTTTATATAGACACCGGAGAGGGCTAGGGTTACATAGAGTCGGTTACAATGGTAGGAGATCTACATATCCGTATCACCAAGCTTGCCTTCCACGCCAAGGAAAGTCCCATCTGGACACGAGACGAAGTCTTCAATCTTGTATCTTCATAGTCTTGGAGTCCGGTGGATGATGATAGTCCGGCCGATGATAGTTCGGCCGATGATGGTAATCCGGCTATCCGGACACCCCCTAGTCCAGGACTCCCTCAGTAGCCCCCGAACCAGTCTTCAATGATGATAAGTCCAGCATGTGTATAGTCTTCGGCGTTGCAGGGCGGGTTCTCCTTCAAGTTCCATGTACCGCCGAACAGTGTCCGGCTTCCTCATCAATGTTGTGCTTCTCGACTTCCACGCCCAATAATGGCCTTCTTCCATGCGTCGCACGAATGCGAAAAGCCAGGGTGTCCTTTATGTTTTACCCCCTAGTTGTGCGAATAATCTGCCTATAAAAGAGGCAAGAATCTAGATCCAAATCACCATCTTCCTCCCACGAATACTCATCGGAGCGCTTTCGACAAAGAATCCATTCCATCATGGACCATCAACGCAGCTCCTCTTCTCGCGCTCCCAGCCCTCTGCCAGGAGATTGGAGGAGATGCTCTGTTCCGCACAATGAGCTGGTGAAGCTCCAAATGGGGGGATATCTCCCTCCGGCCTTCATGGTTCCGGTCCGAGCCGGGCTAGCCACCTACGAAGGTGGGAAGCAAGCGGAGGCTACCCCAAGTCCCAACAAAGGGGAGCGGGTATGCTTCGTCCCCTATCTGATAAGGGGGCTCGGATTTCCTATACATCCGTTCCTCCGCGGGCTCCTGGAGTTCTACGGACTCCAGCTTCATCACCTCACGCCCGCCTCGATCCTGCATATTGAGGGTTTCGTAGCTCTTTGCGAGCTATTCCTGGGCGTCGAGCCCCATTTCGCACTGTGGAAGAGGTTGTTCTGCCTTGTACCCCACTCCCACGAGGGGTCCATATATCAAGTGGGCGGCACCGAAATATGGCGCATTGCCGGGACCGAATATCCATCCGGAACCCCTAAGAAGGCGTCCAAAGACTGGCCTTCAGAATGGTTTTATATAGAAGACGCTCTGCTACCGGACCCTGTTCGGATCGGCCTCCCAGAGTTCAGCAATGCTCCTCTGAAGAAACGCCTTAGTTGGCGTCCGCGGAGCCCCCAACTGGAGGAAGACAAGAGCGTCCATTATTTAATGGGCCGGATAAGGTTACTGGCCCATTCCAAGTTGACCATGATTGGAGTCATGGCAACATGCATTATGTGGGGGGTGCAGCCACTACAATACAGGGGCCACCCCATGTGGGATTTCAACAGGGAGGACGATGCCACCTGCCATGGCCGCAAAGGGCCGGATTCGGCCGAAGACCTGGTGAAGATCCTGTCCGGCCTGTATAAGGGGGAGAAGGAGGATTTCCTTCGGACGAACCCGTTAAATGGGTTCTCCATGAATAATCCCCGGCCTTGGGTAAGAGAACACTCCGCGCGTCCAACCCATGCCTTTGAAATTTAAGTTTCTTATATTGTGTTCTTCTTTCGACGCAGGAGCTGCGTCGGATGGTGGAGGACATGCTAAGTCCAGCTCTGCAACCCGAGGATCCAGAGAGATCCCGGGATCCGGCCTCCGAAGAGGATCTGGACATAGGAGTGGAGCTAATTGACGGGGTGTTCCATCAGCTTAGCATGGATAATGCTTTAGTCGCCATTACGCCCGACTATCCCGGGCTATATCCGGCTTCCCAGGTGATTGTGACCGAAGTCCTGACACCGTTATTCCCTCCTTGCTTATTTCTGACCACCGTATGTGATGACGCTGTGCAGGAGGCGCCTCTAGGGCGGGAAGCCGAGCCCGCAGTGGCTGACCATCAAAGGCCAATCCGGACCAGTAGGCGGAAGAGGAGCGCGGCGCGGACTGAAACGTCGCCGCAAAGGTATAGCTCACAATTCATTATTTGGAGCAACGTTCCTAGGAAGCGTTTGAGTGCTCATGACTTTTATAGGAGGAAAAGCGCCCGCCGGACTGCGGGCGTAGAGGTTGCCAATCCGGCCTCTACCAGCCAAGCTCCAGCGCCTGGTCCACAGGAGGAGGCGAGCGCAAGGCGCGAGCCGGATACTCCTCCAACGGAGGATGCCGACAGACTGTCCTCCACCAAATCTGAGGTGGAGAGCGCCATGAACCACAGGCGCCACCAGACAGTTTTTCGTGACGCGTGCTTCTCCCCTGAGGTGTTGGACGCCTTTAATGCAGGTGATGCGCACCTCCGTGCCGCTCAAGATGGTTTGACCAGAGCCACCGAGCAGTATGTAAGAGACATACGGGTAAGAGAATTTAATAGTTATATATGCCAGTAGCCCCCGAGACTTAAGGTAGTTATATTAACTGATTTAAGGATCATATGAAACGCAGGGTCTTACCAAGAAGAATACCCAACTGTCTCAGGAGCTGCAAGAGTGTAAGGCTCAACTTGAGGCCGCACTCACTGCCGCAGGAGGAAAGACAGGGACCTCTCCTGGTAACACATTATTTAAAAAGATATGTAGTGTTTGGCCTGTGCGCAAGTCTGATAATGACGTTGCAGGTGCTGCCGGACAAGATCCGGACAGGCAAGAACTTCTGCGCCCGCTGAAGGCCAGCAAGAGGGTGCTGCAGAAGGTGCAGCACGAAAGGAACAAGCTCCAGGATGCCCATGCCCAGCTTGGAGAAGAGCTGAAAGGCGTTCAGGCCGAGCTGTCTGGCTCCATTAAGGAGAATGAGCGGCTTCGTCGCGGCATCTATAGTAAGTGCTTGAGCGAACTCCTTTGAAAAGAAGAATTCGGTGAGGAAGTCAATTGACAAAATATGTCTGTAGGTATACTCACAGGTCGCCCTGCGGAGGAGATGCCCGTATCAACGGGTGATCAACTTCCCGAGTTGTTGCAACTGATCGAACGAGTTCGGCAGTCAATGAGCGGCGTCATCCAGGTTTTATGGCCAGCCTTCTCCCTACCCGAGGGCCTTGGGGAGCTTGCGGAGAAGCTTCAGGGAGTGCGGCAGCGCTTCCATTTATGGAAGATTTCAGCCTACCGCCAAGGTGCCAGGGAGGCCTGGGCCATGGTGAAGACAAGGTACAAGAAGGCGGATCCCAACCACATGGCCGAAGTCGGACCTATGGGGCCCGATGGGAAGGAGATCCCTGTAAGTTTAGTATACGGCCAAGTAGAGTTGGCCGCTAAGTTTTCCCAACAGGAGTGTAAATTAGACAGCCTGTTAGACGGGATTGAGGAAGAATACAGTCAGTCAATTTGACAATGTATTATAAAATGACATGTAAAATGCCTTCTAGCCGGATTGAGATCGTTTGTCTCTGCCGACCTTTTCGCTTCGAACTCGGGACCCTAGAGTCCGGAGTGTGTCCGAATACCTTCTCGGTTATGAAACAACCGGGGTATGCATGGAGACCAGGCGTAGGGGTCATTAGTGCTTTATCAGACAAGTGCCCAACTAGTTATGTTATATTACATGGTTAGTAAGAAACATCTTCCAGGGAGAATAGTTCCGTTAAGGGTTCCTTTCCTCTGGTGGTGGCATACCCTAAAGTGCATGTCCGGACTGCGAAAAAAGCAGAAAAACATCTGGGGGCAGATAAATAAGTAGGTAAAATCATCTTTCAAGTCACCGACCGAATATTCCCTTAAGAACGCTAGCTTTCGGCTTCACCCAGTCCGAGGTACACATCCGGCTGACCCAGCAGTAACAATCGCAGAGGTGCTCCCTTTACCTCCTAGCCGAACAATCGGGAACGTAGGGGTAAGCACAGGAGCCAGGCAACCCAGCTTGGCCAAAACTTAAGTCATATCGATGCATATAATGGTGAATAAAAGGTACATGTGGAAGCTTGACACATGTGCTGGGCATGAAGCCCTTATAATTTAAGCTTCTGGTAAAGAAGCCCCCAAGTATAATGAGTGCGGATGGCACATCAAGTGTGTGCGAACAATGCGCAAGTAGGCCCTTAAGGGCTTTTTGATAGGAGATTAAGAGAAGAAAGAGAAATAAAAGATAGCTAAAGTATAAAAATTTGAGCAGGGGAAGAGGACGAACTCTTAGTCCGGCGCTAGGCATAGAATCTTCGGAGGCGGGCTGCGTTCCATGGGTTCGGCTCGAGTCGGTTATCCGATGTATTTCGTAGACGGTACGCTCCGCCGGTCAGGACTTGATTGATAATGAAGGGGCCCTCCCATTTGGGCTTGAGCTTGTCCTTTTTCTTGTCCGGTAGGCGTAGAACTAGTTCGCCAACGTTGTAAGTCTTGGCCCGTACTTCTCTGCTTTGATATCTTCGAGCCTGCTGCTGATAGAATGCGGAACGAGCCTTGGCGACGTCGCATTCTTCCTCCAATGCATCCAAGTTGTCCTGCCGATCCAGCTCGGCCTCTCTTTCTTCATACATGCGCACTCGAGGTGAGTCATGAATAATGTCGCAGGGCAGAACTGCCTCTACGCCGTACACCATAAAAAATGGTGTGAATCCGGTAGTATGGTTGGGCGTTGTCCGCAGCCCCTAGAGTACGGAGTCGAGCTCCTCTACCCAGTGTGTGTCTGATTTCGTAAGGGACCGCACTAATCTGGGTTTAATGCCGCTAATTATTAGACCATTTGCTCGTTCCACTTGACCGTTGGTTTGAGGATGATAGACTGAAGCGTAATCGAGCTTAATGCCCATATTTTTGCACCATGATTTAACCTCGTCGGCCGTAAAGTTCGTGCCGTTATCGGTGATGATGCTGTGGGGGACACCGTAACGGTGTACTACCCCGGATATGAAGTCTATCACTGGTCCGGACTCTGCCGTTTTAACTGGCTTGGCCTCTATCCATTTGGTGAATTTATCCATCATGAACAATAGGTAACTTTGCTTGTGGGTTCCCCCTTTAAGGGGTCCAACCATGTCAAGCCCCCAGACCGCGAACGGCCAGGTAATGGGTATAGTTTTGAGGGCAGTGGGTGGCATATGGCTCTGATTAGCAAAGAGCTGACAACCGACGCATCTCTGGACTAAGTCCTGAGCATCTGCCCGGGCCGTCGGCCAATAAAATCCTGTACGGAATGCCTTTCCTACGAGGGCCTGGGCTGCTGCGTGGTGTCCGCCTAGTCCGGCATGAATTTCAGCCAGGAGGTTTCGCCCTTCCTCTTCGGAGATACACCTTTGAAGGACTCCGGTTGTGCTTTTCTTATAAAGTTCTCCCTCGTGGACCTTGTAGGCTTTACATCGCCGAACTATGCAGCGGGCCTCATTTTGGTCTTCGGGAAGTTCCTGCCTAAGTAAGTAGGCTAGGAATGGTTCTGTCCATGGGGCGATTACGGCCATTATGTCGTGGGCTGAAGGTGTTATTTCAGCGGCGGAATCGCCGCTTATGTCAAATTGCTCTGTGTCGGTTGGTGTGGCTGCTTCCGGTTTGTTATTTCTGGACTCCTCTTCCCATAGTACGGATGGCTTGAACAGCCGTTCTAGGAAGATGTTTGGAGGGACAACGTCACGTTTTGCGGCGCGTGCCAATACGTCGGCCGCTTGGTTATTATCCCTGGCTACATGATGGAATTCGAGTCCGTCGAACCGAGCTGACATTTTTAGGACAGCGTTGCGATATGCTACCATTTTCGGATCCTTGGCATCAAAATCTCCATTTATTTGAGATATTGCGAGGTTTGAATCCCCGCGCACCTCTAGGCGTTGAATGCCCATGGAGATTGCCATCCGGAGACCATGTAAAAGGGCCTCATATTCGGCTGCGTTGTTGGAGTCCGTGTACATTATTTGAAGTGCGTATTGGACTGTGTCACCGGTTGGGGACGTCAATACGGCGCCAGCCCCCAGTCCGCCCAACATTTTAGAGCCGTCGAAGTGCATAATCCAATTGGAGTATGCGCCGTACTCTTTAGGGAGTTCGGCTTCGGTCCATTCAGCAACAAAGTCAGCCAAAACTTGTGACTTTATAGCTCGCCGAGGTTTGTAAGTTATATCGAATGGTAAGAGCTCAATGGCCCATTTTGCAATCCTGCCCGTTGCGTCGCGGTTGTTTATAATGTCATTGAGTGGTACTTCAGAGGCCACTGTTATCGAACACTCTTGAAAGTAGTGTCGGAGCTTCCGGGATGCCATGAACACTGCATACGCGATCTTCTGATAGTGCGGGTAACTGGACTTGCAGGGGGTTAACACAGTGGATAAGTAGTACATTGGTTTTTGAAGAGGGAATTTATGCCCTTCTGTCTCTCGTTCGACGACGAGTACCGCGCTTACAACTTGATGTGTTGCTGCGATGTATAACAACATTGGTTCGACCAGGTTGGGCGCAGCCAGGACCGGATTCGTTGCCAATATGGCCTTTATTTCTTCGAGTCTGGCGGTGGCAGCATCCGTCCACTCGAAGTGTTCGGTGTGCCTGAGGAGGCGATAGAGGGGCAATGCCTTTTCTCCTAAGCGGGAGATAAAGCGGCTGAGGGCCGCCATGCATCCAGTCAATTTCTGGATCTGTTTGAGGTTTTTTGGAATATCCAGCTGTGATAGAGCTCGGATCTTGGCCGGATTTGCTTCAATTCCTCTACCGGATACAATGAAGCCCAGGAGCTTTCCGGCCGGTACACCGAGAACGCATTTTTCCGGATTCATCTTAATATCATATGCTCGGAGGTTGTCGAATGTGATCCTCAAGTAGTCTACTAGAGTTTCGACGTGTTTAGTTTTGACGACTACGTCATCTACGTATGCCTCTACTGTTTTGCCGATCTGGGTAGCCAGACATGTCTGAATCGTGCGCTGATACGTTGCGCCGGCATTTTTAAATCCGAAGGGCATCGTGTTGAAACAGAATGGTCCATATGGAGTAATGAATGCCGTTGCGGCTTGATCCGCTTCTACCATCTTGATTTGATGATAGCCGGAGTATGCGTCCAGGAAGCACAATGAATCGTGCCCTGCAGTGGCATCGATGATTTGGTCGATGCGGAGGAGGGGGAAGGGATCCTTTGGGCAGGCTTTATTTAGGTCTTTGATATCGACACATAGGCACCAGGATTTGTCCTTCTTTGGTACCATTACCAGGTTTGCTAGCCAATCCGGATGTTTGATGTCTCTGATGAATCTGGCTTCCAATAGTTTGGCTAGTTCCTCTCCCATTGCCTATCTTTTGGGTTCGGAAAATCGTCGAAGAGCCTGTTTGACTGGCTTGAATCCTTTTAGGATGTTTAGGCTGTGTTCTGCCAATCTGCGTGGGATTCCGGGTATATCCGAGGGGTGCCAGGCAAAAATGTCCCAATTTTCCCGAAGGAATTCTCGCAGTGCAGCGTCTACATCAGGGGTTCAATTGTGCCCCGATGGAGGCTGTCTTTGTCGGGTCCGTTGGGTGGACCTGGAATTTTACTATTTCTTCTGCTGGTTTAAAGGAGGTGGACTTGGATCTCTTATCGAGTATCACATCGTCCCTATTCACCGTAGAGCGCGGCGCGGTGAGTTCCTCTGCCGCTAAGGCTTCGGATAGTGCCTCCAGGGCTAATGCGGCCGTCTTGTTTTCGGCGCGGAGTGCTATGTCCGGGTCACTAACGAGAGTGATTATTCCGCCGGGCCCAGGCATTTTGAGCTTCATGTACCCGTAATGGGGTATGGCTTGGAAGATTGTGAATGCCTCTCGTCCTAATATAGTGTGATATCCGCTGTTGAACGGGGCCACTTGGAACGTGACTTCTTCGGATCTGTAGTTGTCCGGCGAGCCGAATACCACATCGAGTGTGATTTTTCCTGTGCAGCGCTATACCCGGCTAGGGATTATTCCTCTGAAGGTTGTGCTGCTTCGCTCAATGCGGCTCCAGTCTATTTCCATTTTTTGAAGGGTTTCCTCGTAGATGAGGTTTAATCCGCTGCCGCCATCCATGAGTACCTTGGTAAGTCGAAAGCCGTCCACTATCGGACTGAGGACCAATGCGGCTGGTGCTCGAGCTGTTCGGAATTTAGGTTCATCGCTAGCGTTGAAGGTGATGGCCGCGTCGCTCCAAGGATTTGCTGTGGCTACTTGGTAGACTTCGGCGAGGCTGCGGATTGTTCGTTTCCGCATATTGTTTGATGCGAAAGTCTCGAAGACTGTTGATACCATACCGGTATTGTTGGTGTGGTTTCCCAGGGCTAGAAGCTCCTCGCCACTTTTGGCCACCTGCCGTAATATCCAACATGCTTGAAGGCTATGTGTCGGGACAACGCCCTCTGTACTGTGAATTGTACAGGGTCTGCTGAGCCATCCCTCCAGTATGGTTCCGTTCCCTTTAAGGGGCTTCTGTTTTTTGGTTCTTGCACCTGGTGCCTGAGTGTGATGCACCCTTTTGTTGCGGACTGGGGCTGTATCCGGGGCCGGATTGTCCCAAAACCTATCTTCGGTTTTCCGGAAACTCTCTATCGCACAGTACTTTTGTACTATGGATGCCAGGTCGGCGAAGCATGTGATTTCACAACGGCTGACGGCGTTCAAGATTCCCTTGTCCGTGCAATTATTGCAGAAAATTGAGATTGCTTTTTCCTCTCGGCAGTCCATTATCCTGTCCATAACCAGGAGGAATCTGGCCCAGTAGTGATGTACTGTTTCAGCGTGCTCTTGCCGGATTAGAGATAGATCGCATATATCTAGTCGGGTGGGTGGAACTAAGTCCGGAACCCTACCCATCTCAAGGCTCGAAGGCCGAGAAGTTTCCTAATTTGGAAGCTTTGATTGCTGGACGTTGTCCAACGAGTCCGGAATGAGGCCTGATTTTAAGTTCAATGCTCGATCGAGGTCCGTCCCTCCGCGGGAATCCGGCATGGAGGGTTTGGGAGCCCGGACATGACTAGTTTTCAATACAGGAGAAGAGTCGCCGCATTGTTCTTCTACCACCGTAACATGGTGGGTGACCTGGGGAGAGTTAATCTCTCTCAGTTCGGTTTTAAGCCCAATCTGATCGTAGTCTATAGCGACTCCCAGGGCGGCGATCCGATCCAAGAGTTCGTTAACAGACGAGAGCTCTGCTGGATCTAGATGCTCGGCGAATTCCGAGTTCACGTGAAGATTGCTCTCTATGACTCGAGAGGTCATCGTGGAAGTGGTGGCCGGACAGGCGGTCACAAGAAAACCTCCTAGCCGGATAGTTTGACCGGCGGCCAAGGCTCCATTGGCGAAGATACCGTCCTTGAAGACGGGAAGAGGCATCCTTCCTATCGGTGACGGCACAGAGGAACTCTCAATGAAAGCACCAATGTCGGTGTCAAAACCGGCGGATCTCGGGTAGGGGGTCCCGAGCTGTGCGTCTAGGCGGATGGTAACAGGAGACAAGGGACACGATGTTTTACCCAGGTTCGGGCCCTCTTGATGGAGGTAAAACCCTATGTCCTGCTTGATTGATATTGATATTGTGGATGTTTACAAGAGTGGATCTACCACGAGATCAAGGAGGCTAAACCCTAGAAGCTAGCCTATGGTATGATTGTAAGGGTTGATGTTGTTCGTCCTATGGACTAAAGCCATCCGGTTTATATAGACACCGGAGAGGGCTAGGGTTACATAGAGTCGGTTACAATGGTAGGAGATCTACATATCCATATCGCCAAGCTTGCCTTCCACGCCAAGGAAAGTCCCATCCGGACACGGGACGAAGTCTTCAATCTTGTATCTTCATAGTCTTTGAGTCCGGTCGATGATGATAGTCCGGCCGATGATAGTTCGGCCGATGATGGTAATCCGGCTATCCGGACACCCCCTAGTCCAGGACTCCGTCACTTCTACTTAAGATCCGAGGGCAAGATCTTTGTTGCCAAGAACGGGTCCTTTCTGTAGAAAGAGTTTCTCTCGAAAGAATTAAGTGGGAGGAAAGTAGAGCTTGATGAAGTACTGCCTCTTGAAACAGTGAGTAGTGCAACTCAGGAAGATGTTCCTGTGGTGCCTGCACCGACTCGAGAGGAGGTTAAAGATGATGATCAAGATACTTCGGATCAAGCTCCTAATGAACTTCGAAGGTCCACAAGGACACGTTCCGTACCAGAGTGGTACGGCAACCCCGTCTTGGAAATCATGTTGTTAGACAACGGTGAACCTTCGAACTATGAAGAAGCGATGGCGGGCCCAGATTCCAACAAATGGATTGAAGCCATGCAATCCGAGATAGGATCCATGCATGAAAACAAAGTGTGGACTTTGACAGACTTGCCCGATGATCAGCGAGCAATAGAAAACAAATGGATCTTTAAGAAGAAGACGGACGCGGATGGTAATGTTACCATCTATAAAGCTCGACTTGTTGCTAAGGGTTATCGACAAGTTCAAGGGGTTGACTACGATGAGACATTCTCTCCCGTAGCGAAGCTGAAGTCCGTCCGAATCATGTTAGCAATTGCTGCATACTATGATTATGAGATATGGCAGATGGACGTCAAAACGACATTCCTTAATGGTCACCTTAAGGAAGAATTGTATATGATGCAGCTGGAAGGTTTTTTCGACCCTGACAATGCTAACAAGGTATTCAAGCTCCAGCGATCCATTTATGTGCTGGTGCAAGCATCTCGGAGTTGGAATATTCGCTTTGATGAGATGATCAAAGCGTTTGGGTTTATGCAGACTTATGGAGAAGCCTGCGTTTACAAGAAAGTGAGTGGGAGCTCTGTAGCATTTCTAATATTATATGTAGATGACATACTCTTGATGGGAAATGATACAGAACTTTTGGACAACATTAAGGCCTACTTGAATAAGTGTTTTTCAATGAAGGACCTTGGAGAAGCTGCTTACATATTAGGCATCAAAATCTATAGCGATAGATCATGACGCCTCATAGGTCTTTCACAAAGCACATACCTTGATAAGATACTGAAGAAGTTCAATATGGATCAGTCCAAGAAGGGGTTCTTGCCTGTGTTGCAAGGTGTGAAATTGAGCTCGGCTCAATGACCGACCACAGCAGAAGATAGAGAAAAGATGAGTGTCGTCCCGTATGCCTCAGCCATAGGGTCTATCATGTATGCCATGACCTGTACCGGACCTGATATAAACCTTGCCATAAGTTTGGTACCAAGGTACCAAAGTAATCCCGGCATGGAACACTAGACAATGGTTGTCGGTGTCAAAACCGGCGGATCTCGGGTAGGGGGTCTCGAACTGTGCGTCTAGGCGGATGGTAACAGGAGACAAGGGACACAATGTTTTACCCAGGTTCGGGCCCTCTTGATGGAGGTAAAACCCTACGTCCTGCTTGATTGATATTGATGATGTGGGTATTACAAGAGTAGATCTACCACGAGATCAAGGAGGCTAAACCCTAAGGCTAGCCTATGGTATGATTGTTCTGTGTCCTACGGACTAAAGCTCTCCGGTTTATATAGGCAACGGAGAGGGCTAGGGTTACATAGAGTCGGTTACAATGGTAGGAGATCTACATATCCGTATCGCCAAGCTTGCCTTCCACGCCAAGGAAAGTCCCATCCGGACACGGGACGAAGTCTTCAATCTTGTATCTTCATAGTCTTGGAGTCCGGCCGATGACGATAGTTCGTCTATCCGGACACCCCCTAGTCCAGGACTCCCTCAGTAGCCCCCGAACCAGGCTTCAATGACGACGAGTCCAGCGCGCGTATTGTCTTCGGCGTTGCAAGGCGGGTTCTCCTCCATATTCCATGTGTTTGCCGGATAGTGTCCGGTTTCCTTATAAATGTTGCGCTCCTTGGCTTCTAAGTCCAATAATGGCCCTCTTCCACGTGTCGTACGAATGCGAAAAGCCAGGGTATTTTTACGTTTTACCCCCTTGCTGCGCGAATAAGCTGCCTATAAGAGAGGCGAGGATCCAGATCCGAATCACACCATCCTCCTTCCGCAAGTACTCATCGAAGCACATCTGACAAAAATCCATTCCAACATGGACAGTCGACGCGACTCCTCCTCTCGCGCTCCCAGTCCTCAACCAGGAGATTGGAGGAGATGTTCAGTCCCGCATAGCGAGTTAGTGACGCTCAAAGTAGAGGGATACCTTCCCCCAGCCTTTATGGTTCCGGTTCGAGCCGGACTGGCCACCTACAAGGGTGGGAAGCAGGCAGAGAACACCCCTAATCCCTCCAAAGGAGAGTGGGTGTGCTTCGTCCCTTATCTAATAAGGGGTCTCAAATTTCCCATACATCTGTTTCTCCGGGGGCTCCTGGAGTTCTATGGGCTCGAGCTTCACCACCTTACTCCTGCCTCCATCTTGCACATCGCGGTCTTTGTAGCCCTTTGCGAGCTGTTCTTGGGCATCGAGCCCCATTTCACGCTGTGGAAGAGATTGTTTTGCCTCGTACCCCGTTCTTACGAGGGGTCAATATATCAAGTGGGCGGAGCCGAAATATGGCGCATCGCCGGGACCGGATATCTATCCGGAACCCCGAAGAAGGCATCCGAAGACTGGCCTTCGGAATGGTTCTATGTTGAAGACGCCCCACTGCCGGATCCGGTTCGGATCAGCCTCCCGGAGTTTAGCAACGCTCCTCTGAAGAAACGCCTGAGTTGGCGCCCGCGGAGCCCTCAACGGGAAGATGATAGGAGCGTCCAATATCTGATGGGCCGGATAAGGTTACTGGCCCATTCCAGATTGACCATGATCGGAGTCATGGCCACATGCATTATGCGAGGGGTGCAGCCGCTCCAATATAGAGGCCACCCCATGTGGGATTTCAATGGGGAGAATGACGCCACCCGTCATGGCCGCAAGGGGCCGGGATCGACCGCCGATCTGGTGAAGATCCTGTCTGGCTTGTACAAGGGGGAGAAGGAGGACTTCCTCCAGACGAGTCCTTTGAACGTATTCTCCTTGAATAACCCTCGGAGCTGGGTAAGAGGACGTTTGTCTATCCGATCCATGCTTTCAAAGTCAAGTGTCTTATTTTATGATTTCGACGCAGGAACTACGCCGGGATGTGGAGGGCATACACAGCCCGGCTCCACAACCCGAGGATCCGGGATGATCCATTGATCCGGCCTCCGAGGAGGATCCGGATATTAAGGTGGAGGTGATCGACGGGGTGTTCCACCAACTTAGTGTGGACAATGCCTTAGTCACCATTACGGCCGACTACCCCGATTTGACTCCGGCTTCCCAGGTAACTGCGACCGAGGTCTTGTCATTATTACTCATTCATGCTTATTTCTGGACACTGTATGCCAATGGTGTCCCGCAGGAGGTACCTTTGGGGCGGGAAACCGGACCCGCGGCGGCTGACCAACAAGGGTCAGTTCGGCCCAGCAGGCGGAAGAGGAGTGCGGCGCGAGTCGAAACGTCGCTGCAACGGTATCGAGCACCATCGTATTTAAGGGAAAGATTCCTGGGAGGTGCGTTAACGCTCCTGATTTTTCTAGGAGAAAGAGTGCTCGCCGGACTGTGTCCGGAGAGGTTGCCAACCAAACCTCCGCCAGCCAGGCTCCAGCACCTGGTCCAGAGGTGGAGGCGAGCGCGAGGCGCGAGTCGGATGCTCCTCCAATGGAGGACGCCGACAGGTTGTCCGCCACCAGGTCTGAGGTGGAGAGCGCCATGAACCACAGGCGCCGCCGGACAATTCTTCGTGACGCGTGTTTCTCCCCGGAGGCGTTGAATGCCTTCAATGCGGGAGACGCGCACCTCCATGCCGCTCAAGATGGTTTAACCAGAGCCACGGAGCAGTATGTAAAAGACATACGGGTAAGGAATTTTTATAGTTATATATGCCAGTAGCCCCCGAGACTTAAAATAGTTAAAATAACTGATTTAAGGATCATTTGTTGTGCAGGATCTTACGAAGAAGAATACCCAGCTGTCCTAGGAGCTCGAAGGGTGCGAGGCCCAACTTGAGGCCGCACTAGCCGCTGCAGGGGGAGCCACAGAGACCCCCTCTGGTAATATATACTTTCGCAAAGATACGTAGTTTATGAAGTGCGGCGTGTGCGTAAATCTGACAATAATATTGCAGAGGGTGCCGGACTAGATCCGGACAAGCAACAGCTACTGTGCCAGCTGAAGGCCGGTGAGAGGGTGCTTATGAAGGTGCATCAGGAGAGGAACAAACTCCAAGATGCCCACACCCAGCTGGGAGAAGAGCTGAAAGGTGTTCGGGCCCAGCTGTCTGGCTCCATGAAGGAGAATCAGCGGCTTCGTCGCGGCATTTATAGTAAGTGCTTGAGCAAACTCCTTTGAAAAGAAGAGTTCAGCGAGGAAGTCAATTGACAGAAATGTGTCTTTAGGTGTGCTCACAGGTCGCCCTGCGGAGGAAATGCCCGGTTCAACAGATGACCAACTCTCCGAGCTTATGCAACTACACGAACGTGTTCGGCAGGCGATGAGTGGCGTCGCCCATGCCTTATGGCCGTCCGTATCCCTGCCCGAGGGCCTTGGAGGGCTTGCGGAGAAGCTTCAGGGAGCACGACAGTGCTTCCGTCTGTGGAAGATATCGGCCTGCCGTCAAGGCGCAGGGAGGCCTGGGCCATGGTGAAGACGCGGTACAAGAAGGCGGATCCGAACCACATGGCCGAGGTCGGACCTGTGGGGCCCGATGGGAAGGAGATCCCTGTGAGCTTAGTGTATGGTCAAGTAGAGTTGGCCGCTAAGTGTTCCCAACGGGACTGTAAATTAGACAGCCTGTTAGACGGGATTGAAGAGGAGTACAGTCAGTCAATTTGACGATGTATTTTAAAATGACATGTGAAATGCCTTCTAGCCGGATTGTAGATCGTTTGTCTTTGCTGACCTTTTCGCTTCAACCTCTGGACCCTAGAGTCCGGAGTGTGTCCGAATACCTTCTCGGTTATGAAAAAACCGGGGCATGCATGGAGACCAGGCGTAGGGGTCATTAGTGCTTTATCAGACAAGTGCCCAACTAGTTATGTTATATTACATGGTTAGTAAGAAACATCTTCCAGGGAGAATAGTTCCGTTAGGGGTTCCTTTCCCTGGGAGGCATGCCCTAAAGTGCATGTCCGGACTGCGAAAAGAGCAAAAAAGCATCTGGGGGCAGATAAATAAATAAATAAGAAATCATCTTTCAAGTCACCGACCGAATATTCCCTTAAGAACGCTAGCTTTCAGCTTCACCCAGTCTGAGGTACACATCCGGCTGACCCGGCAGTAACAATCGCAGAGGTGCTCCCTTTACCTCCTAGCCGAACAATCGGGAACGTAGGGGTAAGCACAGGAGCCAGGCAACCTAGCTTGGCCAAAACTTAAGTCATATCGATGCATATAATGGTGAATAAAAGGTTCATGCGGAAGTTTGACGCATGTGTTGGGCATGAAGCCCGTATAAATAAGCTTCTGTTAAAGAAGCCCCCAGGCATAATGAGTGCGGATAGCACGTCAAGTGTGTGCGAACAATGCGCAGATCAGCCCTCAAAGGCTCTATGAAAAAAAGGGAGGAAGAAAGAGAGAAACAAAAGACAACTGAAGTATAAAATGTGGACAGAGGAAGGAGACGAACTCTGAGTCCGGCGCTAGGCGTAGAATCTTCGGAGGCGGGCTGCGTTCCATGGGTTCGGCTCGAGTCAGTTGTCTGATGCGTTTCGCAGACGGTATGCTCCGCTGGTCAGGACTTGGTCGATGATGAAGGGACCTTCCCATTTGGGCTTGAGTTTGTCCTTTTTCTTGTCCGGCAGGCGTAGAACTAGTTCGCCAACATTGTATGTTTTGGCCTGTACTTCTCTGCTTTGATATCTTCGAGCCTACTACTGATAGAATGCGGAACGAGCCTTTGCCACGTCGCGCTCCTCCTCCAATGCGTCCAAACTGTCCTGCCGATCCAATTCGGCTTCTCTTTCTTCGTACATGCGCACTCAAGGTGAGTCATGAATTATATCGCAGGGCAAAACCGCCTCTGCGCCGTATACCATAAAGAATGGTGTGAATCCGGTAGTGCGGTTTGGCGTGGTCCGCAGCCCCCAGAGTACGGAGTCGAGCTCCTCTACCCAGTGCGTGTTAGATTCCGTGAGGGACCGCACTAATCTGGGTTTGATGCCTCTCATGATTAGACCATTTGCTCGTTCGACTTGACCGTTAGTTTGAGGGTGATAAACTGAAGCGTAGTCGAGCTTGATGCCCATATTTTTGCACCAGAGTTTAACCTCGTCGGCCGTGAAATTCGTGTCGTTATCGGTGATGATGCTGTGGGGGACGCCATAACGGTGTACTACCCCGGATATGAAGTCTATCACAGGTCCGGATTCGGCGGTTTTAACTGGCTTGGCCTCTATCCATTTGGTGAATTTGTCCACCATGACCAGTAGGTATTTTTGCTTGTGGGTTCCCCCTTTAAGGGGTCCAACCATGTCAAGCTCCCAGAACACGAACGGCCAGGTGATGGGTATAGTTTTAAGGGTGGTGGGTGGCATGTGGCTTTGATTAGCAAAAAGCTGGCAACTGACGCATCGTTGGACTAAATCCTGAGCATCTGCCTGGGCGGTCGGTCAATAGAATCCTGTACGGAAGGCCTTGCCCACAAGGGCCCGGGCTGCCGCGTGGTGCCCGCCAAGTCCGGCGTGAATTTCAGCCAGGAGATTTCTCCCTTCCTCTTCGGAGATGCACCTTTGAAGGACTCCGGTTGTTCTTTTCTTTTAAAGTTCTCCCTCATGGACCTTGTAGGCTTTAGATCGCCGAACTATGCAGCGAGCCTCATTTTGGTCTTCGGGGAGTTCCTGCCTAATTAAGTAGGCTAGGAACGGTTCTGTCCACGGGGCAATGACTGCCATTATTTCGTGGGCTGAAGTTGTTATTTCATTGGCTGAGCCACCGATTGTGTCTGAATGTTCGGTGTTGGGTGGTGCGGTTGTTTTCGGATTGTTGCTCCCGGACTCCTCTTCCCATACTACGGATGGCTTAAAGAGCCGTTCCAGGAAGATATTTGGAGGGACGGCATCGCGCTTTGCGCCGATGCGTGCCAACACGTCGGCCGCCTGGTTATTATCCCTGGCTACATGGTGGAATTCGAGTCCTTCGAACTGGGCTGACATTTTTAAGACGGCGTTACGGTAGGCTGCCATTTTCGGATCCTTGGCGTCAAAGTCTCAATTTACTTGGGATATTGCGAGGTTTGAATCCCCGCGCACCTCTAGGCGTTGAATACTCATGGAGATTGCCATCCGGAGACCATGTAGAAGGGCCTCGTATTCGGCTGCGTTGTTGGAGTCCGTGTACATTATTTGAAGTACGTATTGGACTGTATCTCCGGTTGGGGACGTCAAGACGACGCCAGCCCCCAAGCCGGCTAACATTTTAGAGCCGTCGAAGTGCATAATCCAATTGGAGTATGCGCCGTACTCTTTAGGGAGTTCGGCTTCAGTCCATTCAGCGAAGAAGTCAGCCAAAACTTGCGACTTTATAGCTCGTCGTGGTTTGTAGGTTATGTCGAATGGTAAAAGCCCAATGGCCCATTTTGCAATCCTGCCCGTCTCGTCGCGGTTGTTTATAATGTTGTTGTGTGGTACTTCGGAGGCCACTGTTATCGAACACTCTTGAAAGTAGTGTCGCAGCTTCCGGGATGCCATGAACACTGCGTACGCTATATTTTGATAATGTGGGTATTGGGACTTGCATGGAGTTAAGACAGTGGATACGTAGTACACTAGTTTTTGAATAGGGAATTTATGAGGCTCAAAGGCCGAGGAGTTTCCAGATTTGGAAGCTTGGATTGGTGGATGTTGTCCAATGAATTTGGTCCGCTGCCTGACTTTAGGTTTAGTACTTGATTGACGTTCGTCCCTTCGCGGGAATCCGGCATGGATGGATCGAGAATCCAGACATATTTGGTCTTTAACATAGAAGGAGAGTTGCCGCGTTGTTCTTCCACCACCGGAACGTGGTGGGTAGCGTGGGGAGAGTTGATCTCTCTCAGATCGGTTTTAAGCCCAATCTGATCGTAGTCTGTAGCGACTCCCAGGGCGGCGATGCGATCCAAGAGCTCGTTTACGGAGGAGAGCTCCATCGGATCTAGCAGCTCGGCGAATTCCGAGTTGACGTGAAGATCACTTCTGATGACCCGAGAGGTCATTGTCGGAGCGGCGGCCGAACAGGTGGTTATAAGAAAACCAACTAACCGGATAGTTTGGCCAGTGGCCAAAGCTCCCTTGGCAATGGTACCGTCTTTAAAGACGGGAAGGGGCATCCTCCCTGATTGCGACGGCACAGAGGAACTCTCAGTGAAAGCACCAATGTCGGTGTCAAAACCGGCGGATCTCGGGTAGGGGGTCCCAAACTGTGCGTCTAGGCGGATGGTAACAGGAGACAAGGGACACAATGTTTTACCCAGGTTCGGGCCCTCTTGATGGATGTAAAACCCTACGTCCTGCTTGATTGATATTGATGATGTGGGTATTACAAGAGTAGATCTACCACGAGATCAAGGAGGCTAAACCCTAAAGCTAGCCTATGGTATGATTGTTCTGTGTCCTATGGACTAAAGCCCTCCGGTTTATATAGGCACCAGAGAGGGCTAGGGTTACATAGAGTCGGTTACAATGGTAGGAGATCTACATATCCGCATCGCCAAGCTTGCCTTCCACGCCAAGGAAAGTCCCATCCGGACACGGGACGAAGTATTCAATCTTGTATCTTCATAGTCTTGGAGTCCGGCCGATGACGATAGTTCGGCTATCCGGACACCCCCTAGTCCAGGACTCCCTCAGCGGTCAAGAACATCCTTAAGTACCTGAAAAGGACTAAGGACATGTTTCTCGTATATGGAGGTGACGAAGAGCTCGTCGTAAAGGGTTACGTTGACGCTAGCTTCGACACAGATCTGGATGACTCTAAGTCACAAACCGGATACATGTATATTTTGAATGGTGGGGCAGTAAGCTGGTGCAGTTGCAAGTAGAGAGTCATGGCGGGATCTACATGTGAAGCGGAGTACATGGCAGCCTCGGAGGCAGCGCATGAAGCTATCTGGGTGAAGGAGTTCATCACCGACCTAGGAGTCATACCCAATGCGTCGGGGCCGGTCACACTCTTCTGTGACAACACTGGAGCTATTGCACTTGCCAAGGAGCCCAGATTTCACAAGAAGACATGGCACATCAAGCGTCGCTTCAACTCCATTCGTGAAAATGTTCAAGATGGAGACATAGATATTTGTGAAGTACATACGGACCTAAATGTAGCAGATCCATTGACTAAACCTCTCCCTAGAACAAAACATGATCAACACCAGAACGCAATGGGTGTTCGATACGTCACAATGTAACTAGATTATTGACTCTAGTGCAAGTGGGAGACTGTCGGAAATATGCCCTAGAGGCAATAATAAAATGGTTATTATTATATTTATTTGTTCATGATAATTGTCTATTATTCATGCTATAACGGTGTTATCCAGAAATCGTAATACACGTGTGAAGACATAGACCTCAACATGTCCCTAGTAACCCTCTAGTTGACTAGCTCATTGATCAACAGAGGTGAAGAATTATATATAGGAAGTGCAGTTTCGGCCATCGGGAAAGTTTCTGTGGTCACCGGTATTGTACCGGGACCATTGGAAGGGTCTCGGGGGCCCACCGGGTGGGGCCACCTATCCCGGAGGGCCCCGTGGGCTAAAGTGGGGAGGGAAACCAGCCCCTGGTGGGCTGGTGCGCCCCCCCTTGGCCCCCCTGCGCCTAGGGTTGGAAACCCTAGGGTGGGGGGGGGGCGCCTCCACTTGCCTTGGGGGGCAAGTCTCCCCCCTTGGCCGCCGCCCCCCTTGGAGATGCCATCTCCTAGGGCCGGCGCCCCCCAGGGGGCCTATATAAAGGGGGGGAGGGAGGGCAGCCGCTCCCCAAGTCTTGGCGCCTCCCTCTCCCCTGCTACACCTCTCCCTCTCGCAGAAGCTCAGTGAAGCCCTGCCGGGATCCCTGCTGCATCCACCACCATGCCGTCGTGCTGCTGGATCTTCATCAACCTCTCCTTCCCCCTTGCTACATCAAGAAGGAGGAGACGTCACACTGACGTACGTGTGTTGAACGCGGAGGTGCCGTCCGTTCGGCGCTAGGATCTCCGGTGATTTGGATCATGACGAGTACGACTCCCTCAACCCCGTTCTCTTGAACGCTTCCGCTCGCGATCTACAAGGGTATGTAGATGCACTCCTCTCTCTCGTTACTAGATGAACTCGTAGATTGATCTTGGTGAACGTAGGAATTTTTCTATTTTATGCAACATTCCCCATCAGTCGACTCCAGCACGCTGAAACCATGGACCACCCAACGAGCCTTGTAGCGCTCAAGTGTACCATCCGAGCGGGTCTTATGGCAAAAGACCCACTTGCCGCTGATGACATTGGTGCGAGAAGGCTGAGGAACCAATGTCCAGGTACGGTTCCGCTGAAGAGCGTCGAACTCTTCCTGCATCGTGGCAAGCCAGTGAGGATCATGAAGGGCTGCGCGAGTGGAAGCAGGGATCGGTGACGGCTCAGTGGTGGAGGCGGCGAGAAGATACTCGTCACTGGAGTACCGTAGACTCGGGCGGTGAATGCCGGCTCGAGCCCGAGTGACGGGGCAAGATGGAAACTTGGCGACTGGCGAGGCTGTCGGTGAAGCAGCCGATGAGGCGGCCGGTGAGGTAGCCAGCGAGGCCGCTGGTGAGATGGCCAATGAAGAAGCATCGCCCGAGGCCGCCGAAGCGCCCGCGCCCGAGGCCATCGAAGTGCCCATGCCTGAGGCGTAGGGGGCGGGCGAAGCGGGAGTTGAGGGCGAGGCAGGGGTGCCGCCCGAGGCACCTGAGGCGGCGGGGCCGACCAAGAGAGCCGACGACGGAGTGGCGCCTGAGGTGGCCAGCGAAGATACCGGCGACGGGGCAGCCGACGAAGATGCCGGCGAAGCAACGGCTGCCGGCGAAGATGCCGGCGAGGCGAGCGATGCTGAGGCCGGTGACGGAGTCGGCGAGGACGTCATGGGGGCGCGAGTCGCAGCTCGTCCCACGGCAGGAGGACCACCGAAGCCCGGAGGTAGTCCAAGAATCGAGCGGGGCCGTCCACCTGACGGGGTTGCTGGAGGGCCGCTGGTGGCCGGCAGCCGGCGGCGACGGGGTGGTGGGAGGTACCTGCTGAAATGGAAACACCGTCTCATCAAAGTAAACATGCCGGGAGGTGAATACACGATATGAGACGGGATAGTAGCAGCGGTATCCTTTGGTGTTAGGTGGGTAGCCGAGGAAGATGCAAGCGACTGAATGAGGTGCAAGCTTATGAGGCGCAGTGGCAGCGAGGCTAGGATAGCAGAGACAACCAAAGATGCGAAGGCCATCATAAGATGGGGGCGAACCAACGAGGAGATGGTGAGGAGCATAGTTCCAGCGTGGGTGACATGGACGAATGTTAATGAGGAGGGTAGCAGTGGAGAGGGCGTCCAGCCAAAACCGGGGAGGCACGTTAGAGAGAAAGAGTAATGTGCGAACGCAATCATTAAGAGTGCGAAGGATATGCTCGGCACTACTATTTTTTTGGGACGTGTAGGGGCAAGTGAGGCGGAAGATATTGCCGTTGGAGGCTTTCCCTCAAAAGCAAGGTCTCATTTGCCTCTGTGGCACATCCTAGAAGCAATGGACAAGCTGAGAGGGCGAACGCTGAAGTGTTGCACGGACTCAAGAGAAGAACATTTTATAAGCTACAGAAATGCAGCAGGCGATGGATCGACGAGCTGTCGGTGGTTCTTTGGTCCCTCAGAACGACACCAAATCAAGCTACCGGGCAGACTCCCTTCTCTCTAGTCTATGGGGCAGAAGCAGTTATCCCCACAAAACTCATTTACAGGTCACCTCGAGTACTTGCCTACGATGAAATAGCGCAGGAATCGCACCGGCATGACGATGCTGTGCTACTCGAGGAGAACCGTCTTCGGGCTAATAGGCATGCTACAAGCTACCAGCAAGCCCTGCATTGGTATCACACCCGCAGGGTTTGCTACCTCTTGAGCTTGCATTGGTTTTTCCCTTGAAGAGGAAAGGGTGATGCAGCAAAGTAGCGTAAGTATTTCCCTCAGTTTTGAGAACCAAGGTATCAATCCAGTAGGAGACGACACACAAGTCACCTAGTACCTGCACAAACAATCAAGAACCTTGCAACCAACGCAATAAAGGGGTTGTCAATCCCTTCACGGCCACTCGCAAAAGTGAGATCTAATAAAGATAGTAAAGTAAATATTTATGATATCTTTGTTGTATAGATTGGAAAGTAAAGATTGCAAAATAGTAAACAAGATGCGATGTAAATAAAAGAGATGTAATATGATAGAAAAGAGACCCGGGGGCCATAGGTTTCACTAGTGACTTCTCTCAAGATAGCATGTATTACGATGGTGAACAAATTGCTGCCGAGCAATTAATAGAAAAGCGCATAATTATGAAGACATCTAAGGCAATGATCATGAACATAGGCATCACGTTCATGTCAAGTAGACCGAAACGACTCTGCATCTACTACTATTACTCCAGACATCGACTGCTATCCAGCATGCATCCAGAGTATTAAGTTCATAAGAACGGAGTAATGCATTAAGCAAGATGACATGATGTATAGGGATAAACACAAGCAATATGATATGAACCCCATCTTTTTATCCTTGATGGCGACAATACAATACGTGCCTTGCTGCCCCTACTGTCACTGGGAAAGGACACCGCAAGATTGAACCCAAAGCTAAGCACTTCTCCCATTGCAAGAAAGATCAATCTAGTAGGCCAAACTAAACCGATAATTCGAGGAGACTTGCAAAGATATCAAATCATGCACATAAGAATTTAGAGGATAACCAAATAATATTCATAGCTAATCAAGTTCATAAATCCACAATTCATCGGATGTCGGCAAACACACCGCAAAAGAGTATTACATCGAATAGATCTCAAAGAACATCGAGGAGAACTTTGTATTGAGAATCAAAGAGAGAGAAGAAGCCATCTAGCTAATAACTATGGATGCGAAGGCCTGCGGTAAACTACTGACGCTTCATCGGAGAGGCAATGGTGTTGATGTAGAAGCCCTCCATGATCCATTCCCCCTCTAGCAGATCGCCAAAAAAGGCCCCGAGATGGGATCTCACAGGTACAGAAGGTTGCGGTAGTGGAAAAGTGGTTTCGTGGCTCTCCCTGATGTTTCTAGGGTATAATAGTATATATAGACGAAAGAAGTATGTCGGTGGAGCTACGAGGGGCCCACAAGGGTGGGGGAACGCCTACCCCCTAGGCGCGCCCTCCTGCCTCGTGGCCTCCTCGTGGAGTCCCAGACTTCAACTCCAAGTCTTCTGGATTGCTTTTGGTCCAAGAAAGATCCTCTAGAAGGTTTCATTCCGTTTGGACTCTGTTTGATATTCCTTTTCTGTAAAACTCTAAAATAGGCAAAAAACAGAAACTGGCACTGGGCCTCCGGTTAATAGGTAGTCACAAAAGTAATATAAAAGAGCATATTAAAGCCCACTAAACATCCAAAACAGATAATATAATAGCATGGAACAATTAAAAATTATAGATACGTTGGAGATGTATCAAGCATCCCCATGCTTAATTCCTGCTCGTCCTCGAGTAGGTAAATGATAAAAGTACAATTTTTGATGTGGAATGCTACCTAGCATATTTGTCAAGTAATTTTATTTATTGTGGCATGAATGTTCAGATCTGAAAGATTCAAGAAAAAAGTTTAATGTTGACATAAAAATAATAATACTTCAAGCATACTAACAAAGTAATCATGTCTTCTCAAAATAACATGGCCAAAGAAAGTTATCCCTACAAAATCATATAGTCTGGCTATGCTCTATCTTCATCAGACAAAGTATTTAATCATGCACAACCCCGGTATCAGCCAAGCAATTGTTTCATACTTTAGTATTTTCAAACTTTTTCAATCTTCACGCAATACATGAGCGTGAGCCATGGACATAGCACCTATAGGTGGAATAGAATGGTGGTTGTGGAGAAGACAAAAAGGAGAAGATATTCTCACATCAACTAGTCGCATCAAAGGGCTATGGAGATGCCCATTAATAGATATCAATGTGAGTGAGTAGGAATTGCCATGCAATGGATGCACTGGAGCTATAAGTTTATGAAAGCTCAACAAAAGAAACTGTGTGGGTGTGCATCCAACTTGCTTGCTCACGAAGTCCTAGGGCACTTTTGAGGAAGCCCATCATTGGAATATACAAGCCAAGTTCTAAAATGAAAAATTCCCACTAGTATATGAAAGTGACAACATAGGAGACTCTCTATCATGAAGATCATGGTGTTGCTTTGAAGCACAAGTGTGGTAAAAGGATAGTAGCATTGTCCCTTCTCTCTTTTTCTCTCATTTTTTTATTTGGGCCTTTTTTAATGGCCTCTTTTTTTTAGTCTAGAGTCTCATACCGACTTGTGGGGGAATCATAGTCTCCATCATCGTTTCCTCTCTGGGACAATGCTCTAATAATGAAGATCATCACACTTTTATTTACTTACAACTCAAGAATTACAACTCGATACTTAGAACAAAATATGACTCTATGTGAATACCTACTGCGGTGTACCAGGATGTGCAATGATTCAAGAGTGACATGTATGAAACAATTATGAACGGTGGCCTTGCCACAAATACGATGTCAACTACATGATCATGCAAGGCAATATGACAATGATGGAGCGTGTCATAATAAATGTAACGGCGGAAAGTTGCATGGCAATATATCTCGAAATGGCTATGGAAATGCCATAATAGGTAGGTGTGGTGGCTGTTTTGAGCAAGATATGTGGTGGTTGTATGGTACCGGCGAGAGTTGCGCGGTACTAGAGAGGCTAGCCATGATGGAAGAGTGAGAGTGCGTATAATCCATGGACTCAACATTGGTCATAAAGAACTCACATACTTATTGTAAAAATCTACAAGTCATCAAAAGAAAGTACTACACGCATGCTCCTTGGGTAAGGGTTGGTAGGAGTTAACCATCGCGCGATCCAGACCTCCACACATAAGGAAGGCAATCAATAAATAAACCATGCTCCAACTTCATCACATAACGGTTCACCATACGTGCATGCTACGGGAATCACAAACCTTAACACAAGTATTCTTCAAATTCACAATTACTCAACTAGCATGTCTCTAATATCACCATCCTCATATCTCAAAACAATCATCAAGCATCAAACTTCTCATAGTATGCAACACACTTTATATGAAAGTTTTTATTATACCCATCTTGGAGGCCCATCATATTAGGACTAATTTTATAACCAAAGCAATTTACCATGCTGTTCTAAAAGACTCCCAAAATAATATAAGCGAAGCATGAGAGTTCAATAATTTCTATAAAATAAAACCACCACCGTGCTCTAAAAAGATATAAGTGAAGCACTAGAGCAATATTGTCTAGCTCAAAAGATATAAGTGAAGCACATAGAGTATTCTAATAAATACCGATTCATGCGTGTCTCTCCCAAAAGGTGTGTATAGCAAGGATGATTGTGGTAAACTAAAAAGCAAATACTCAAATCATACAGGACACTCCAAGCAAAACACATATCATGTGGTGAATAAAAATATAGCCTCAAGTAAAGTTACCGATAGACAAAGACGAAAGAGGGGATGCCTTCCGGGGCATCCCCAAGCTTAGGCTTTTGGTTGTCCTTAAATTTTACCTTGGGGTGCCTTGGGCATCCCCAAGCTTAGGCTTTTTCCACCCCTTATTCCAAAATCCATCAATCTTAACCCAAAACTTGAAAACTTCACAACACAAAACTTCAACAGAAAATCTCATGAGCTCCGTTAGTATAAGAAAATAAACCACCACTTTAAGGTACTGTAATGAACTCATTATTTATTTATATTGGTGTTAAACCTACTGTATTCCAACTTCCCTATGATTCATACTTGGTTTTGCGTGCACTACTTTTAGATGTGGTTTACTACTGTACGGAAAATCTATTATCATGAGCACAAAAGTTTCTGTCTTTTACAGCACGATCGTAAACACTTCACCCAAGTCTTCGCAAAGGTTCTACTTGGCACAAACACTAATTAAAACATAAAACCACATCTAAACAGAAGCTAGATGAATTATTTATTACTAAATAGGAGCAAAAAGCAAATAACAAAAATAAAATTGGGTTGCCTCCCAACAAGCGCTATCGTTTAACGCCCCTAGCTAGGCATAAAACGAGAATAGATCTAGGTATTGCCATCTTCAGTATGCAACCCATAAGTGGCTCTCATAATAGATTCATAAGGCTATTTAATTTTCTTCCTAGGAAAGTGTTCCATGCCTTTCCTTAACGGAAATTGGAATCTAATATTTCCTTCTTTCATGTCAATAATTGCACCAATCGTTCTAAGGAAAGGTCTACCAAGAATAATAGGACATGTAGGATTGCAATCTATATCAAGAAAAATGAAATCTACAGGCACACAATTCCTAATTGCAACAATAAAAACATCATTAATCCTTCCCATAGGTTTCTTAATGGTGGAATCCGCAAGATGCAAATTTTAAGAACAATCATCAAATTCACGGAAACCTAGCACATCACACAAAGTTTTTGGAATCGTGGAAGCACTAGCACCCAAATCACACAAAGCATAGGATTTGTAATCTTTAACCTTAATTTTAATAGTAGGTTCCCACTCATCATAAAGTTTTCTAGGGATAGAAACTTCTAGTTCAAGCTTTTCTTCATAAGATTGCATCAAAGCATCAACGATATGTTTAGTAAAAGCTTTATTTTGATTATAAGCATGAGGAGAATCTAACACGGATTGCAACAAGGAAATACAAACTATCAAAGAGAAATTATCATAATTAAATCCCTTGGACCAAAATAGTGGGTTCATTGCTATGTAAAGTTTTGACCTCTTCAATCCCACTTTTATCAATTTTTGCATCAAGATTTAAAAACTCTGAATCATTGGGATGCCTTTTAACTAAAGTTGACTCATCTCCAGTCGCATCTTTATCAAGATTCATATTGGAAAACAAAGATTTAATAGGAGTCACATCAGTCACTTTTAGATCTTCATCATTATTATCATCTAGATCTTCAGGTTTAGCGGCCATCTTATTAATTAAGGTGGCTTGCTTATCCGAAATTTGGCCTACTAAATTTTCAAGATGAGCAAACTGAGATTTCAAACCATAAAATTCCTTAGACATATCATCGAGCTCTTTATTCATGTGCTCCATAAAACCTTTTTAAGCTCATTTCTGAAGAAATTATTATGCTCAAATTGCAAAGACATAAAGCTTCTAACATTGTTTTCAATTTCTTCCAACCTCCTAAGGCGAGGCTCAACGCTTTTTGGCAGGGCCATCAAAGCAAACAAACACACTAACACACAAGAACACAAGAAGCAAACGAATGAAAGAGGGGCGAAGAAAAGGCAAAGGTTTTCGAAAATCGTTTTAGAAGTGGGGGAGAGGAAAACGAGAGGCGAATGGCAAATAATGTAATGCGAGGGAGAAGATTTTATGATGGGTACTTGGTATGTCTTGACTTGGCGTAGATCTCCCCGGCAACGGCGCCAGAAATCCTTCTTGCTACCTCTTGAGCTTGTGTTGGTTTTTCCCTTGAAGAGGAAAGGGTGATGCAGCAAAGTAGCATAAGTATTTCCCTCAGTTTTGAGAACCAAGGTATCAATCCAGTACCTGCACAAACAATCAAGAACCTTGCAACCAACGCGATAAAGGGGTTGTCAATCCCTTCATGGCCACTCGCAAAAGTGAGACCTAATAAAGATAGTAAAGTAATTTTTTTTGGTATTTTTGTTGTATAGATTGGAAAGTAAAGATTGCAAAATAGTAAACAAGACGCGATGTAAATAAAAGAGATGTAATATGATAGAAAAGAGACCCGGGGTCCATAGGTTTCACTAGTGACTTCTCTCAAGATAGTCTGTATTACGGTGGGTGAAAAAATTACTGCCGAGCAATTGATAGAAAAGCGCATAATTATGAAGACATCTAAGGCAATGATCATGAACATAGGCGAACTTTCGTGTCAGGTAGACCGAAACGATTCTGCATCTACTACTATTACTCCACACATCGACCGCTATCCAGCATGCATCTAGAGTATTAAGTTCATAAGAACGGAGTAACGCATTAAGCAAGATGACATGATGTAGAGGGATAAACTCTAGCAATATGATATAAACCCCATCTTTTTATCCTTGATGGCAACAATACAATACATGCCCTGCTGCCCCTACTATCACTGGGAAAGGACACCGCAAGATTGAACCCAAAGCTAAGCACTTCTCCCATTGCAAGAAAGATCAATCTAGTAGGCCAAACTAAACCGGTAATTCGAAGGCCAATCTAGTAGGCCATCTAGTTAATAAGTATGGACCCGAAGGTCTATGGTAAACTACTCACGACTACTAGGAAAAGGGCAATAGATAATATGGACATTAATGGTGCACCGCACATGTGGTGCGCCACTACTATATAGCAGTGGCGCACCATGTGTTGGTGGGTCATTAAACTCTAAATACTAATGGCGCACCACATCCATGGTGCGCCACTACTAACAATTTTTATATTTTTTTAAACTAGTAATGGTTCACCAGGGGATAGTTTGCCATTACTAGTTAAACTAGTAATGGCGCACCACACCCTCGGTGCGCCACTACTAATTTTTTTTCCAATTTTTTTATTCTTTTTCAAAACTAGTAATGGCACACCGTGGGTGTGGTGCGCCATTACTAGTTTAACTAGTAATGGTGCACCACTCCCACGGTGCGCCATTACTATTTTGACCAAAAATTCCATCGAATGCACCCCCCCCCCCGTGGACCGCCTTTTCAGTTTTAAAGAAAATAAAAGAAAATGATTGAAATGTCAAAAAATAAAAGAAAATAAGTTTCCCATGTGATATGTGGTCTACTTGTTGGGAAAATTTACAAATATGAATTTCGACTTTATTTGCAAAATCTCTCTGGAATTTGTAAAATGGGCATAACTTTTGCATACGAACCCCGTTCAAGATTTTCAGAATCCCCAAAAACCTAACAGAATTAAAGATACGGGGCTTTTAAGATCTAGATGGGGGAAAATGGGAAAAAATTCAAACTTACTAGTGGCGCACCATTTGCTAGGTGCGCCGCTAGTAACAGAAAAAAATTGGGTTCAAATTTTTTTTTGGATTTTTTTTTCAAAAAATGATACATAATATGACGGGGAAGTTTGATATATTTTTCAAAATTTCATCATACTCATGAACATGAACAAAGTCCTAGACATCAACAAGGTTTAACAGGATTGATATGATAGATATATAAACAAGTGTCTGTTAAGTGAGGTGGTGCTGGGGTTGGATAGAACCGCGAAGTTAAGCGTGCTCGGGCTGGAGTAGTGTGATGATGGGTGACCTTCTAGGAAGTTTGACCACTTAGTGTGATTTGACTTGAGATTAAGCATACAGACCCGAGATTAAGCCATAGTGACCCGAGATTAAGAAAAAAAGAAAAAAAATTTGAAAAAAATTTGAAAAAAAATTCTGAAAAAATATTTGAAAAAAATTTGTTAGTTATGGCGCACTTCTATGTGGTGTGCCATTACTTAGTCAGATAGTAATGGGGCACCGTGTGATATACTAATGGCGCACTCTCTGGTGTGCCATTAGTATCTGGTATACTAATGGCGCACTAGGGGTGCGCCATTAGTATTAATTACTAATGGTGTGACGCTAGTGGCGCACCTTTAGTGTGCCATTAGTAGCCAAAGCAGGTGCGCCACTAGCAGGCCTTTTCCTAGTAGTGCACGCTTCATCGGAGAGGCAATGGTGTTGATGTAGAAGCCCGCCGTGATCGATTCCCCCTCCGACAGATCGCTGGAAAAGGCCCGAGATGCGATCTCACGGGTACAGAAGGTTGCGGTGGTGGAAAAGTGGTTTCGTGGCTCTCCCTGATGTTTCTAGGGTATAAGAGTATATATAGGGAAAAGAAGTACGTCGGTGGAGCTACGAGGGGCCCACGAGGGTGGGGGTGCACCTACCCCCTAGGCGCGCCCTCCTGCCTCGTGGACTCCTCGTGGAGTCCCAGACTTCAACTCCAAGTCTTTTGGATTGCTTTTGGTTCAAGAAACATCCTTGCGAAGGTTTCATTCCATTTGGACTCCATTTGATATTCCTTTTCTGCAAAACTCTAAAATAGGAAAAAAAACAAAAACAGGCACTGGGCCTCCGGTTAATAGGTTAGTCCCAAAAATAATATAAAAGAGCATATTAAAGCCCATTAAACATCCAAAATAGATAATATAATAGCATGGAACAATGAAAAATTATAGATACGTTCAAGATGTATCAGGGTTCATGCCTGGTGTTTTCAGGAAGGCGACCGTGTCCTTAGGCGCATTCATTCCACCAAGGGTACAAACTAGTGGACGCCAAAGTTGGAAGGCCCTTACCGGGTAGTACGACTCACCAGACCGGGCGCAGTCCATCTGGAGACCAGTGATGGCATTCAATTGCAAAACTCATGGAATATTGAGCATCTCCCCAAGTTCTACACGTAAGGCGCGGCTGCCGAGCATGTAACCCCTTTTGTATAGGCCTTCCCTCAGTTGCATGTAACCCCTTGTACAAAGTCAAGCGCAGACCCTGAGAAACAGAGAAACAAATTAAGTGCTAGGGGGACCCCAACAAGTTGCATGCATGCAGAAGCATATCATGAGCATCGCATTTATGTAGATAAGATCGCATTTGGCATCATTTTCATCTGCATAAACTGCAGGCTCCTAGCGTGGACTTGGTCCCCTAAGAGGAGATAAGAAGACGACCCAACATTGCGATCTCCGGCAAGCCAAACAGATAAGTTCCTTATCTTATCCATATGTGTTCTGTAAGTAAGGACTTGTGCATACAGAAACCTCGTTGCCTTTTGAAACTTAGGTGCTCCCATCCCTTGACTCGAATGTTGCTTCGGTCAGGATGGTCGCAGTGGCCTTTGTCGAAAAAGGATTCGCAGGGGTGTCGTGGTGGGTGCACGGCAGATTCCATGGGATGGCTAAAGAGAGGAGGAGGCTCGAGGGCACTGGTGGGCTCCAGAGGCGAGGTTGGCATGAGCAAGCGTGGGATGCAAGACATACCCAGGTTCGGGGCTCTCCGGAGAGATAACACCCCTAGTCCTGTCGAGTGTGGTTGATATGCAATAGTACAGGGTTGCTCCTAGAGCTGTATGGAGGAAGAAGGAGGGCTTGCCAAGGCTTAGGCTGCTCCTTCTCCCAGGGTGTGTTCTACTGATCAGTGGCTTGTTCCTGTGTGCTTACTGCTTTTGCTATCTTGCTTGCCCATATGCCCAAGGGCTCCTGGGGGGTTTTATCCAAACCCCAGCGGTACAATGGTAATGTTACAAGGTCGTAGGGCCGGGTCGTCAGCGTCTGGGGACTCGGGCTGGGACCCGCCGGGTGCCTGTGGTTCGCCGGGTTCCCCTAGGTGCGGGCCCTTCGTGCCTAGGGGGACTGTGCGTTGTCTTGTCGATCGTCAGGGAGTGGCCGAGTCGAGTCTGGAATAGTGGTGCTCCGTCAGGTCCCCACTTGTTGGCGTCAATGATGACGATGCGGGCACTGTTTCCACGCCGTCCCTGGTCAGCGGGCAGGTGAGGGGCACTATTGCCATGCTCCGGCTGACCAGAGGCATGGGCAGGGCACTGCTGCCTCGGTCATTGGTGGATGAAGACTCCTCCCATCGTACGGCCTGGATGGGACAGGAGCTGACTGATACGTCTCCAATGTATCTATAATTTTTGATTGTTCCATGCTATTATATTACCCCTTTTCGATGTTTATGGGCTTTATTTTACACATTTATATCATTTTTGGGACTAACCTACTAACCGGAGGCCCAGCCCATATTGCTGTTTTTTTGCCTATTTCAGTATTTCAAAGAAAAGGAATATCAAACGGAGTCCAAATGGAATGAAACCTTCGGGAGCCTGATTTTTGGAACAAATGTGATCCGGAGAGCTTGGAGTGCAAGTCAAGAAGCTTCCGAGGGCCCCACGAGATAGGGGGCCGCCCTCCCCTTGTAGGGCGCCCCCTGTCTCGTGGGCCCCTCGGGCGGCCACCGACGTACTTCTTCCTCCTATATATACCTACGTACCCCGAAAACATCTAGGAGCACCACGAAACACAATTTCCACTGCCGCAACCTTCTGTATCCGCGAGATCCCATCTTGGAGCCTTCGCCAGCACTCTGCCGGAGGGGGAATCAACCATGGAGGGCCTCTACATCAACATCCTTGCCCCTCCGACGAGTTGTGAGTAGTTTACCATAGACCTACAGGTACATAGTTATTAGCTAGATGTCTCTTCTCTCTTTTTGGATCTCAATACAGTGTTCTCCCCTCTCTTGTGGAGATCTATTCGATGTAAACCCTTTTTGCGGTGTGTTTGTCGAGATCCAATGAATTGTGGGTTTATGATCAAGTTTATCTATGAATAACATTTGAATCTTCTCTGAATTCCTTTATGTATGATTGAGTTATCTTTGCAAGTCTCTTAGAATTATCAGTTTGGTTTGGCCTACTAGATTGGTCTTTCTTGCCATGGGAGAAGTGCTTAGCTTGGGGTTCAATCTTGCGGTATTCTTACCCGGTGATAGAAAGGGTTGCAAGACACGTATTGTATTGTTGCCATCGAGGATAACAAGATGGGGTTTATATCATATTGCATGTGTTTATCCCTTTACATCATGTCATCTTACTTAATGCGTTACTCTGTTCTTATGAATTTAATACTCTAGATGCAGGCAGGAGTCGGTCGATGTGTGGAGTAATAGTAGTAGATGCAGGCAGGAGTCGGTCTACTTGTTATGGATGTGATGCCTATATACATGATCATGCCTAGATAATCTCATAACTATGCTCTTTTCTATCTATTGCTCGACAGTAATTTGTTCACCCACCGTAATACTTATGCTATCTCGAGAGAAGCCTCTAGTGAAACCTATGGCCCCCGGGTTTATATCTTATCATATTTGCTTTCAATCTACTTTATTTGCATCTTTACTTTTTGCATCTATATTACAAAATACCAAAAATATATTTATCTTATCATACTATCTTTATTAGATCTCACTTTCGCAAGTGGCCATGAAGGGTTTGACAACCCCTTTATTGCGTTGGTTGCGAGTTCTCAGTTTGTTTGTGTAGGTGCGTGGGACTTTTGAGGAGCCTCCTACTGGATTGATACCTTGGTTCTCAAAACTGAGGGAAATACTTACACTACACTTTGCTGCATCACCCTCTCCTCTTCGAGGAAAACCAACGCAAGCTCAAGACGTAGTGTGATGCCTGGATAATTAAGCTAGAGTGAACCGCCGCTAATGATGCCATGTCACCTCAGTTACTGTTGCTAATCTCACGTTAGTTCAAAAAACTGATTCAAAATCCAAATTCAAAAACAAGTCAATCAATTAAAGTTTTTAAAAGTCAAAACTAAAATGTTCTTATTGTGACAAATAATTCATAAGATATATTAGTGGAGAAACCAAGTCTTTACAAAAATATTTAAATGCACTAAACTAAATAAAACAGTAGCAAAAACAATTAGATAAATGCCTTTTATTAATTATAAAATATTATACCATTTTATTTGAGGTTTAAACTTTTTGTGGCAGTGATGTAATTAGTAGAACTAATTTAGGTACTACTAAAGTATTTTACAAAACTAAAATAGATTGATGAATGTAATCAAACAGAAAAGAAATAATACAAAATAATAATAATAGAAAGAACCCCCCCCCCCTTGGCCACTGGGCTTCGACCCAACTGGCCTCTGGGCCGCCAAGCCGGCCCACCCCCACTTCCCCCTTAACCCCACTAGCCCCCCGTGACCTTGAACCCGCTACCCCACTTCTCCCCCCAAAATATCTCCCGCCTCTCTCCCGATTGGATCAGGAGGGGGAACAAACCACCGACGCCGCCGCCCCGATCCCGTCCCCTCCCCCGGAGCCGCCACGCCGTCGTTGACTGCCTCGTCGCCGTTCCGTCCTCGACCTCCTCTTCGTCAGACCCCGCCGGAACTCGTCGCGCTGCCGCCTGCCATCGATGCCCGCCTCCTCATCTCCTCCCCGCCGCCCGACGTGCTCAATGCGGGCGCCGCATCGCCACCGCTTGGAGGACCTCCCCACCGTCGCCGTTCGTCGGGGCAACCTCACCGGAGCTCCTCTGCCTCGACCCCGCCGTCGCCGGAACGCCACCTTGACCCCCTCCTCGTCGGACCTCCCCGACCTCCGTCGAGCCCGCTGCCATTCCCCCTACGGCCCCTATGAGCTCCTCCTCCCCCCTCCCTTATTCTCGAGCTCGGTTTCGAGCTCGAGCACTCCCGATGCCGCGCCCTTAGCTCCTCTGCCTGAGTAGATGCCGTGCTCTGCCATGCTAGGACCGTGTTCTACCCGCGTCGCAGCCGCGCTCGTCGCGCGCTACGGTCGTCGCCCAAGTCCACCCCGCCTTGGTGCCGCTCGCTCCGCCTCTGCCTCGGCTGCTACTATCGCGCCCCGTCCGCCCCTGCTTCCCCGCTTCGCTCCACCTCACCGCTCGCGTCGACAGTGTCCCGAGCCTCACCAGCTTGCGACCGCTCCATGCCACGCGTGTCCCATGTGCGCGCTTGCGCCTCCCCTTCCCCGCATACGCCCCGCGGGCGCTGCCCCGCGTCGCCGGCATTGCTGCTGCTTCACCACCGGCGGTCGAACTGGCCCCCGCCGCGCCCCTGGTCTCGCCCGAGGCCAGCGCCCGGGTTGGCCCCTGTCGGGCGCCCCCGCGCCCGATACCAGTAGCGCCCGCGCCCGTTCGCGAACCCGGCGCCTGCTAAGCCCCCCTGCCTATGACATAGGGCCCCACCCCAGAACGTTTGTTAAAAAATGAAATTAATTTAATAATTAGTTAATTATTAACTTAATTAAGTTAATTAATCTAGTTTAATTAAACTTAATTAACGTGATCATTTATCTAACTAATTAAACCTGATTAGTGGTCTCAGCCTATGACATGGAGGACCCACGCGTCAGTTTGACCAAGTCAACTGACTGTTGACTGCTGACATCACCCTGATGTCATGCTGACGTCATTATGGCATTTCCTAATTAAATTAATTAGATAAATTCTAACAATGATTTTAAAACTTTGGAAAATCATATAAAATAAACTGTAGCACGGATCAAAAAACTTTGTACATGAAAGTTGCTCAGAACGACGAGACGAATCCGGATAGGTAGCCCATTCATCCCCCACACATCCCTAGCATAGCAAACACGTAACTTTTCCCCTCCGGTTCATCTGCCCGAAAACGCGAAACACTGGGGATACTTTCCCTGATGTTTCCCCCCTTCACCGGTATCACCTACTACCGCGTTAGGGCACACCAAACACCGCGTATTGCCATGTTATGCTTTGTGATGCTTTGATTGCTCTGTTATTTATTGTGTTCCCTCTCCGTTACTTCTTTCCAATAGACCCCGAGGCTGCCGGCGACCCCCAGTTCGACTACGGTGTTGACGACTCATCCTTCTTGCCAGAGCAACCAGGCAAGCCCCCCCTTGATCACCAGATATCGCCTATCTCCTCTATACTACTTGCATTAGAGTAGTGTAGCATGTTACTGCTTTCCGTTAATCCTATTTTGATGCATAGCCTGACATTGTTGCTACATCTGTTGATACCTTACCTGCAATCCTAATACTTAGTATAGGATGCTAGTTTATCATCTGTGGCCCTACATTCTTGTCGGTCTGCCTTGCTATACAATCGGGCCGTGATCACTTGGGAGGTGATCACGGGTATATACTATACATATATACATACTATACAGATGGTGACTAAAGTCGGGTCAGCTCGTTGAGTACCCGCAAGTGATTCCGATGTGGGGGCTGGAAGGACAGGTGGCTCCATCCGGTAGAGGTGGGCCTGGGTTCCCGACGGCCCCCGACTGTACTATGTGATGGAGCGACATGGCAGTTTGAGACCACCTAGGAGAGAGGTGGGCCTGGCCCTGGTCGGCGTCCATGGTTACTTCATAATAACACGCTTAACGAGATCTTGGTATTTGATCTAAGTCTGGCCACTGGCCTATACGCACTAACCAACTACGCGGGAAAGATATGGGAACTCGACATCGTGGTATCAGCCGAAGCCTTCTTGACGTCAGCGACGGAGCGGCGCGCGCCGGATTGGACTGGAACGCCTACTCTTGTATAAGGGAGGCTAGGTCTGCTTCCGGCCGCCCTCGCAACGTGCAAGTGTGCAATGGGCGATGGGCCCAGACCCCTGCACGCATAGGATTTAGACCGGCGTGTTGACCTCTCTGTTGTGCCTAGGTGGGGCTGCGACGTGTTGATCTTCCGAGGCCGGGCATGACCCAGGAAAGTGTGTCCGGCCAAATGGGATCAAGCGTGTTCGGTTATGTGGTGCACCCCTGCAGGGAAGTTTATCTATTCGAATAGCCGTGTCCCTTGGTAAAAGGACGACTCGGAGTTGTACCTTGACCTTATGACAACTAGAACCGGATACTTAATAAAACACACCCAGACAAGTTCCACAAACAACCCGGTGATCGCTTTTCCACAGGGCGACGAGGGGAGGATCGCCGGGTAGGATTATGCTATGCGATGCTACTTGGAGGACTTCAGTCTACTCTCTTCTACATGCTGCAAGACGGAGGCTGCCAGAAGCGTAGTCTTCGATAAGATTAGCTATCCCCCCCTTATTCTGGCATTCTGCAGTTCAGTCCACCGATATCGCCTCTTTACACATATACCCATGCATATGTAGTGTAGCTCCTAGCTTGCGAGTACTTTGGATGAGTACTCACGGTTGCTTTCTCCCCCCCTTTAACCCCTTTCCTTTCTTTCTGGTTGTCGCAACCAGATGCAGGAGTCCAGGAGCCAGACGCCACCGTTGACGACGACTCCTACTACACTGGAGGTGCCTACTACTACGTGATGCCCGCTGACGACGACCAGGAGTAGTTTAGGAGGATCCCAGGCAAGAGGCCTGCGCCTCTTTCGGTCTGTATCCCAGTTTGTGCTAGCCATCTTATGGCAAACTTGTTTAACTTATGTCTGCACTCAGATATTGTTGCTTGTGTTGACTCGTCTATGATCGAGCACTTGTATTCGAGCCCTCGAGGCCCCTGGCTTGTATTATGATGCTTGTCTGACTTATTTATGTTTTTAGAGTTGTGTTGTGATATCTTCCCGTGAGTCCCTGATCTTGATCGTACACGTTTGCGTGCATGATTAGTGTACGATTGAATCGGTGGCGTCACACGTAGCAAGAAGGATTTCTGGCGCCATTGCCGGGGAGGTCTTCGCTCAAGTCAAGACATACCAAGTACCCATCACAAACCCATCTCCCTTGCATTTACATTATTTGCCATTTTCCTCTCGTTTTCCTCTCCCCCACTTCACCCTTGCCGTTTTATTCGCCCTCTCTTTCCCAATCTCCTCTTGTCCTTTTCGCTTGCTTTCTTCCACCTTGCTTTTGTTTACCGCTATGTCTGAAATTGGGGAGATTATCGTCGATATGGACAATAATGATAACACAGAAAATCCCGAGGCTCCGGCCGATGAACCCCCTATCTTGCATACTAAAAAGTTTTGAATCGAAAGTGGTAACATCATTGGCAAAGGTGTTATTCAAGATTTCTTTACTTGTGCCGGTGCTTTACCTTCCATAGGTTGTTCTATTCTTCATAGAACTAGTAGTCTTGTGGATGCTATCGTTATGATTGTAGTTGAACTTGAAAGGCAATTTATGCATATGCATCCTTGCATACAAAGAATTTTCCTAGAATTCTCTAATAATGAGCATTCTTCTCTTAAGCATGCTGCTACTATCTTTTTGGCTCATGAGTTTAGATTTATCATAAGAGAGGCCAAAGAAATCTTTGTGCACTATAGGGTGGACGCCGCTCATCCTCCCATAGAGGCGATCCTCTTTGATCAAGAGGAAATTAGACGTTTTCAATCTTCGGACTATGTCGCTTTTAATGAAAACCTTAGAAAAAAGGTTCCTACCAATGTCTTGGTTGATTGCATTAACGAGCTTAATAATGATTTTGCCCTTCGAAACAATGAGCTAGGATACTCTCTTGAGTATAGGCTCACAAGATTTTGCCAAAAGAATGCTTTTGGTGATGAAATAGTTGTGCACTATGAAGGGCCAAGGGAGGAACTCGTTCCTCCTGTGATTGATCTTGGGGATCTTTGTCCCACTAAATTTAGCCCTTTTGATTACTTTTGCTTGCCTCAAAGGAAACTTGCTGCCGAATGTAGAGAATATCTTATTATTACGGCACCACTTAGATCTATCCTTGCTTTTATGCCTAGCTAGGGGCGGTAAATGATAGCGCTAGTTGGGAGGCAACCTAATTTTCTTTATGTTTTTTGTTTTTGCTCTTTTTTAGTAATAAATCTTGCATCTACCTTCTGTTTAGATGTGTTTTTATCTTTTAATAAGTGTTTGTGCCAAGTAGAACCTATAGGATAACCTACGATGATAGTTGATTTGATTCTGCTGAAAAATAGAAACTTTGCCCGCACGAATATAATTTTCTTAAATCACAGGAACGTGCTGTTGCATTTATGTTTTTGCTTCTGTTCAATAAACAAATTGTCCAGGACTTCCAATTTTGGTAGGATTTTTAGAGCTCCGTAAGTTTGCGTTAGTTACGGATTGCTACAGACTGTTCTGTTTTTGACAGATTCTGTTTTTCGTGTGTTGTTTGCTTATTCAATGCATCTATGGCTATTAATTCAGTCTATGAACCATAAAGAAGTTGGAATACAGTAGGTTTAACACCAAAATAAATAAAGAATGATTTCATGGCAGTACCTTATGTGGTGGTTTTGTTTTCTTTCACTAACGGAGCTTATAAGATTTCCTGTTGAGTTTTGTGTTGTGAAGTTTTCAAGTTTTGGGTTAAGCTTTTATGGACTATGGAATAAGGAGTGGCAAGAGCCTAAGCTTGGGGATGCCCATGGCACCCCAAGATATTCAAGGATAGCCAAAATCCTAAGCTTGGGGATGCCCCGGGAAGGCATCCCCTCTTTCGTCTTTGTTCATTGGTAACTTTACTTTGAGCTATATTTTTATTCGCCACATGATATGTCTTTTGCTTGGAGCGTCGTGTATTATATTAGTATTTGCTTTTTAGTTTACCACAATCATCCTTGCTGTACACACCTTTTGGGAGAAGCCTATTTGATTAGAATTTGCTAGAATACTCTATGTGCTTCACTTATATCTTTTGAGCTTGATAGTTTTTGCTCTAGTGCTTCAATTATATCTTTTAGAGCACGGTGGTGTCTTAATTTTGAAGAAAGTCCTAGTCTCTCATGCTTCACTTATATCATTTTGAGAGTCTTTTAGAGCAGCATGGTATTTGCTATTATCATAAAGTTGGTCCTAGAATGATGAGCATCCAAGTTGGGTATAATAAAAACTATCATAGAAAGTGAATTGGATGCTATGATCAATTTGATGCTTGATAATTGTTTTGAGATATGGAGGTAGTGATATTAAAGTCATGCTAGTCGGGTGATTATGAATTTAAAGAATGCTTGTGTTGAAGTTTGTGATTCCCATAGCATGCATGTATGGTGAGCCGCTTTGTGATGAAGTTGGAGCACAATTTTATTTATTGATTGTCTTCCTTATGAGTGGCGGTTGGGGACGAGCGATGGTCTTTTCCTACCAATCTATCCCCCTAGGTGCATGCGTTTAGTGCTTTGGTTTTTGATGACTCCTAAATTTTTGCAACAAGTATAGGAGTTCTTTTGATTAATGTTGAGTCCATGGATTATACGCACTCTTTCACCCTTCCACCATTGCTAGCCTCTCTTGTATCGTGCAATTTTCGCCGGTAACATACACCCACCATTTACCTTCCTCAAAACAGCCACCATACCTACCTATTATGGCATTTCCATAGCCATTCCGAGATATATTGCCATGCAACTTTCCACCATTCCATTCATATGACATGCATTACTTTTGTCATATTGCTTTTTGCATGATCATTTAGTTGACATTGTATTTGTGGCAAGGCCACTTTCATAATTTTCATACATGTCGCTATTTATTCATTGCATATCTCGGTACACCGCCGGAGGCATTCATATAGAGTCATATCTTGTTCTAGCTTTGAGTTGTAAATCCATAAAAGTGTGATGATCTTCATTATTAGAGCATTGTCCTAGTGAGGAAAGGATGATGAAGACTATGATTCCCCCACAAGTCGGGATGAGACTTCGGACTTTACAAAAAGAAAAAAAGAGAAAGGCCAAAAAAGAAAAAGAAAAAGGCCAAAGAAAAAAAAAGAAAAAAAGAAGAAAGAAAAAACAATAAAATGAGAGAAAAAGAGAGAAGGGAAATGCTACTATCTCTTTTTCCACACTTGTGCTTCAAAATAGCACCATGATCTTCATGATAGAGAGTCTCATATGTTGTCACTTTCATATACTAGTGGGAATTTTTCATTATAGAACTTGGCTTGTATATTCCAATGATGGGCTTCCTCAAAGTGCCCTAGGTCTTCGTGAGCAAGCAAGTTGGATGCACCCCTCTTAGTTTCTTTTATTGAGCTTTCATATATTTATAGCTCTAGTGCATCCGTTGCATGGCAATCCCTACTCACTCACATTGATATCTATTAATGGGCATCTCCATAGCCCGTTGATACGCCTAGTTGATGTGAGACTATCTTCTCCTTTTTGTCTTCTCCACAACCACCATTCTATTCCACATATAGTGCTATGTCCATGGCTCACGCTCATGTATTGCGTGAAAGTTGAAATTTTTTGAGATTATTAAAGTATGAAACAATTGCTTGGCTTGTCATCGGGGTTGTGCATGATTAAATACTTTGTATGATTTTGTAGGGATAACTTTCTTTAGCCATGTTATTTTGAGAAGACATGATTACTTTGATTAGTATGCTTGAAGTATTACTATTTCTTATGTTAATATGAACTTTTATTTTGTATTCATTTGGATCTGAACATTCATGCCACAATAGAGAAAATTACATTATGAATTATGATAGGTAGCATTGCACATCAAAAATTTGTTTTTTTACCATTTACCTACTCGAGGACGAGCAGGAATTAAGCTTGGGGATGCTTGATACGTCTCCAACGTATCTATAATTTTTTATTGTTCCATGCTATTATATTACCCCTTTTGGATGTTTATGGGCTTTATTTTACACATTTATATCATTTCTGGGACTAACCTACTAACCGGAGGCACAGCCCATATTGCTGTTTTTTTGCCTATTTCAGTATTTCGAAGAACAGGAATATCAAACGGAGTCCAAACGGAATGAAACCTTCGGGAGTGTGATTTTTGGAACAAACGTGATCCGGAGTGCTTGGAGTGCAAGTCAAGAAGCTTCCAAGGGCCCCACGAGATAGGGGGACGCCCCCTATAGGGCGCGCCCCCTGTCTCGTGGGCCCCTCGGGCAGCCACCGACGTACTTCTTCCTCCTATATATACCTACGTACCCCGAAAACATCTAGGAGCACCACGGAACACAACTTCCACCGCCGTAACCTTCTATATCCGCGAGATCCCATCTTGGAGCCTTCGCCGGCACTTTGCCGAAGGGGGAATCAACCATGGAGGGCCTCTACATCAACATCCTTGTCCCTCTGATGAGTTGTGAGTAGTTTACCACAGACCTACGGGGCCATAATTATTAGCTAGATGGCTTCTTCTCTCTTTTTAGATCTCAATACAATATTCTCCCCCTCTCTTGTGGAGATCTATTCGATGTAAACTCTTTTTGCGGTGTGTTTGTCGAGATCCGATGAATTGTGGGTTTATGATCAAGTTTATCTATGAATAATATTTGAATTTTCTCTGAATTCTTCTATGTATGATTGAGTTATCTTTGCAAGTCCCTTTGAATTATCAGTTTGGTTTGGCCTACTAGATTGGTCTTTCTTGCCATGGGAGAAGTGCTTAGCTTTGGGATCAATCTTGCAGTGTTCTTACCCAGTGACAGAAAGGTTTGCAAGACACGTATTGTATTGTTGCCATCGAGGATAACAAGATGGGGTTTATATCATATTGCATGTGTTTATCCCTTTACATCATGTCATCTTGCTTAATGCGTTACTCTATTCTTATGAACTTAATACTCTAGATGCAGGCAGTAGTCGGTCGATGTGTGGAGTAATAGTAGTAGATGCAGGCAGGAGTCGGTCTACTTGTTATGGACGTGATGCCTATATACATGATCATGCCTAGATAATCTCATAACTATGCGCTTTTGTATCAATTGCTCAACAATTATTTTTTCACCCACCGTAATTCTTATGCTATCTCAAGAGAAGCCTCTAGTGAAACCTATGGCCCCCGAGTTTATATCTTATCATATTTGCTTTCAGTCTACTTTATTTGCATCTTTACTTTTTGCATCTATATTACAAAATACCAAAAATATATTTATCTTATCATACTATCTTTATTAGATCTCACTTTCGCAAGTGGCCGTGAAGGGATTGACAACCCCTTTATTGTGTTGGTTGCGAGTTCTCAGTTTGTTTGTGTAGGTGCGTTGGACTTTTGAGGAGCCTCCTACTGGATTGATACCTTGGTTCTCAAAACTGAGGGAAATACTTACGCTACACTTTGTTGCATCACCCTCTCCTCTTCGAGGAAAACCAACGCAAGCTCAAGACCTTTTGAACTCGTAACTTGTAAAATTTGGTTCTGCTCCATTGCACGATCGATAGATAGAAAATAATGATTTTGCCTAGAGTAATGAGAAGTTTGGTTCTGGCGCCGTTCATGCATGGAGTACGTACGAAAATTATGAAGTTGATGCGAAAGGTAAGATAATTACTGTAGTATCATATACTACTACATGGATTTGACTGAAAGATAAAAATACATACGGATTCATCAACGACATCCTCACGCCCTAGTGCGTCGGGTCACCAACCGACGTGTGAGGAGTAGCGGTGTTGGCAGCGAGCTCAACGTGCTTCTGAACAGTGCGTCCAAGGTTGCCCTGCGGTCCAAGAAGGCCAGCGTCCTATCGTCCTCCTCTTGCATGCGCGTAGACATGGGTGATTATGTCCATGGTGTCTTGCTGCGCCAGGCGCTGCGTGGTGAGCGCGACCTCAAGGTGGACATTCTCCGGCGCGACGGCGGGCAGTCGCAGGGCCACCAGTGCGTCGAAGAGGTTGTCACCATAGTGGCCATTGAGGGTGGCAGGCATCGCAGAGCCTGGGCGCGTCGGCTGAAGGCTTACGCCGAAGTCGTCCGCGAGCTTCTTGACGACGGTGAACTTGTCGAGGAAACCGACGAGGACCTCATCGAGCAAGGAGACGAAGCTGTCGTCCAAGCGGCCCCTCGCCCTGCCGGCCTCAAGCAATAATACCTGGAGACGTTCCTCGTTGCCGGGAGGCAGGCCGGCGTCATGGACCATCTGGCACAGTCAGCTGATGCTCGCGCTCATCGCCTCCATGGGTCTATCTTAGCTTCTACTATTCAACTGATCTTGCGATTCGAGCGATCACTATTGCCCTTGGTTAGCGTGCGCAGGATTTCATACTACTCCTCGCCCCTCTACTGCACCTGCCTTTGGATGTATAATAGGTGGGCCAGCCACCCCCTGGGCCCACGTGTCATTCACCCAAAGGCAGTTGCCGTAAGTCAATGAAGCTGCGCCCCCTCCGTGCTGGTGCAGTATAGTCATCTCACCGGACCTCTAGTTGGGGCCAAACGAGAGAAGTTTGATGTTTACTAGTTTATTGGTCCCCTTTGCATTTTGCGCCAAGTTTTGACCATTGATTTAACTAATAAAATGTTAATGCATGTAAACAAAAATGTTGTGTAAGTCACATTACGAAAACCATATAATCCCAAAACACTTAGGCACGGTGCATTAACTCCCTCCTTGTTTCTTATTTCGTGACATATCAACCAATGAGAGATGTGGGCCGTGCATGCTTTCAATGACTTGAGACTACCAAACATGACATGCAGTGTTTAGTTCATTGCATGTAATCCTATTAAGACTCTAGTTAGCAAGAAAACATTAAGTTCTCTCGCCGATAGGAATAAAACACCATGTATTTATTTACAGAGGGAGTAGTACATTTTTTGTGACCTGCATTACTAGATATTGCTAGTCAAATACTAAAATCCAGATGGACGTGGTAGTACTCGTAAATCCAGACGGTGGTGCTACTAGTACTAGTAGTAGTACTACCAATGTAGTACTCCTAGGAGTACTAGCACTGTACTACCCGTTGGTCAAATTATTACGTGCTGCTCCTCACAGTGAAGTGACAAGACCCTGCGCCGGAGATGACACCTGAGTATAGGCGCCGTGTTTGGCATACCATAGTCAGCCTCACCGTCTGTAGTCACTATCATCATGGCTGTAGAGCTAGCCTGCTTACAACTAGCCCTGTTCAACATAATTTCCCGTGCGTAGATGCCCGTGCATTGCACGGAACACCAAGATTGGGGGTGGACTGCTCTAGCAGCAGCCATCGCACCAGATTTTTCCATGGCCTTCTAGATGTGGTGGGGAGGAGATAAGGCTGATTGTGAGAGACAAGGAGTTGTTTGTAAATAGGGAACAAGTGCGGGCATCTTTTTGCAAAAATGGAGAAGCTTGGTTTGTATGCGTCAGATCTAGATCCGACGGCTACTGGTGAAAGATGGGAGGCACAACATCATCACCAACTCAGGACCTGTTTGATTCGCATGATTTTGAAACGCAGGAATAGGACATGGCAATATTACAAGTTTCAAACGATATTACAAATGTTAGGAGTAATGCTGCACCTAGGAAGAGGGAATTACTAGGAAGTTCATGTAAGAACTTTTGTTACTTTAGGTGGATGCAGCGTTATCGTACAAACTAAAATCCACCTCCTGACAAGTCACTAATGGGCAAATAAGTTTTCGAGTCTCTGGCCACTTGATGTTTCAAAAATAAATTCAGCTTCTGCGGAGACTTTGTCATTTAGGCTTAGATGCTTGCGGTGATCAGCACGCCATTCATTGTTGCGCCAGAGAACGCCAAACCTCATTACCTTGAGCACACTTGCCTCCAGAACAAAGAACCTAGCCAATTTAATCTCAGATGTGCTGCCTCAGTAGTCGATCAAATCAATTTCTGTAAGATGGAGATCAAGGCATTCGATGAGATTGTTATAGTGCAGCACATTTTTCACTTTCGGGTCTTTTTTTATCTGCAAAAGAAGAGAACATATTAGAGAAGCTGGCTGCATAAGATTGCCGTGTCATCAAGAGGTACCAATATCATTCGCTCATACGATAGGGTTGGCTGGCTAGTGATATTTTTTCACTCTCACTCTCTCTCTCTCTCTCTCTCCCTCTCTCTCTCTGTTTCTGTTTCCTCTCATTTAACTAGGAGCACGTGAAGAGCTTGGGCATTTGTTGCCTTCCACTATGTGGCCGATGCCATATTTCGCAAAAGTATGCCACATAATACGCATCGATGTCAAATCAAAAGATTTTGGCACCGCTCTCACGATGTGAGATAGTTGGCACCGCTGTGCACACAGACCCACATGTATAAACAAATCAATCAAACCAACTACACCAGCCTCTCACTCTCCCAAACAAGTGTTTTTTTATTGCCTCAGTCCTCTCTCCCACATAGTGTTTTTTCATTGCGTGAGTTAATATGGCACCGGAGCAAAGTAGGTGCTCCAGATTGGGGCACCAGGTGAGCAATGGAGGGGCATCGATGCCAAATGCATCACAAGTGAATTTAGCACATGTTTTGGCCTACATAGCCCACTTTTGTACTCCCTCCGTCCCAAAATTCTTGTCTTAAATTTGTCTAAATACGGATGTATCTAGTTACATTTTAGTGTTAGATACATCCGTATCTAAACAAATGTAAGACAAGAATTTTCGGATGGGGGGAATACTACCTCGTATTTAGTATAAAATTTTGACCATAGATTTACCTAAGAAAATGCCAATGCATGTCACTAAAAATTACACCTTTTGAAATTATGTTCAAATACGAATCCAACGATATAGTTCTTAGTGACATGCATTAAAATTTTGTCAGTTAAATCTATGGTCAAATTTTGATACTACAAAATTGGAAGAGTAAACCAGGACGGAGGTAGTAGTAGTACTTGCCCTTAGGGTAACCATAGAGTTACTGGACTAGTCTAAGTTACTTTCCACTATGACTAGCCTAGGCTACTATAGTAGTACAGCATAAAAATAATGCAGGTGATCACGTGAGAAAAAATACTAAAAACATTTCTTTCGGTGCAGTGCGTAGATGTAGTTTTGAACACTACACTTGTCATTGTAATTTGGGAAAATTACGAAAAAATTGAGCTACGTTGTGATTACCGTTTACTAATAGGAAAGAAGTTTCACCTCGATGAGTAGCTTCTCCGTGCATGGAAAGCATGTAAGGAATCCAACAACTTGATCCAGATTGGGGCCGATAGATTTTAGTGCTAAGATCTTCCATGTGCGCATGGACTAGGTCAAGCTTGTGGGAATCATTTTCTGGAAGACGGTCATAAATACATTAGGAAGAAATTTAAAAATGTGAATTTCAAGAAGACGAAGAAGAAGATGAGTGTTGTACCTGAACGATTACAGATCCAATAAAGAGTTCAGAGAATTTGGCAGACGAGTACACCAACGCTGTCAATTTCGGCGCGTCAATGACCCTGATTTTTGTTGGACCTTCTAGATCTGATACAAGCAATCTCTCAAGGAAAGGCGCATTCTCAATGACCATAACATGGAACAGCTGGAGTGATCTCTTCCCAATTGATGTCTTGTTGCAGGGCCAGCAAGACACATAAATCCATCGGAGATTCGTCGAGGCGATGTGGAGGCTAATGAACCCATGGATCTGCTCAAGACGAAGGTACTCGAGCGCAGTACAGCTGCGGAGCAGGTGCTCCATAGCCTTCTTCGAGATGACAACGTCGAAGAGGTCGAGCTGCTTGAGTTGAGGGAGAAGAAGGGCGGACGCAGCATCAATCTGGGGAAGATAGCAGGAGCTGAAGTTGGCGCGGTGTAGCGTTGGCGTGAGGCGGAGCGCGGACGGGGCAGAGAGCGACATCGTCCAGCTTCAAAGCTGAGATCCTCGAGCTGATCTAGGGCGGGGGATAAGTACCACTCGTCGAACTTGGGTTGGACCTTGCAGTTGGTACTGAACATGCGGATGTCAAGGCATCTTGCTGGACCAGGGTGCGATGAAAGGATCTTGGAGACTGCGGCCATGCGTTTGCAATCCCTGTCGCAGAGGCAGCTGTGGACGGTGAGGTTGAGGGGGACGCAGCGCCAGAGGGGGCGCCACCACCGGGAGAGCAAGGCGGTCCGCATGGTAGATTTGGTGGGGAGGAGGCCGATGATGACGAGCAACATGTCGTCGGGGAGGCCCCTGATGAAGTCCAGGCTCGCCGGATGCGGTTTTGGCTCGAGCGGCCTCCGCTTGTTGGCTGCCTCGCCATCCATCTCAACCGGCGGCGACGTCGGTGTACACATGTGCTGGTGTGTGTTGTGTGCTGGGTGTGCGCGAGTGCGTCCTTCTGTGCATGCCGCCGTGTAGTGGTGAATTGTGCGCGAGTGCGTCCTTCGCGCGCAAGAAGTTTGTCCTCAATGCGCCCTCAATTTACTAGCATGCGGGGTGCTACCCCGAGTGGTTTCAACTTTGTTTCCTTCACCGCGTGTCAGATGGGCCTCTAGTTTACTTATTTTCACCCACTGCCACATGGGCAGCACACCAAGATACAGAACACTAGCTGACAATGCAGCATGTGGATTGGTTGACCGGTCAACTAAACAATATACAGAGCTATACGGTGACACAGTGAGCGTATAATCCGTCGGTATAGAGAGTTCGAGTGAGAGGGGAGGCCCATGAGAGATAGCAGAGAGAGAGAGAAAGAGCTACTCCCTTCGTTCGATGATGTAGTTACAACATTTTTTTAGGGTCAAACTTTGACCAAGTTTATAAAGAAATTACTTATATCGGCAATACCAAAGATAAATGATAGTATGAAGTAAGTACATGTTGTGATGAATCTAATGATTGTTCCAGATGTAAATGTTTTTCTCCACATATACCTAGTCAAACTTTTCTGAGGTTTGATTTTTCAAAACATCCATATGCTTATGGACGTGACAGAGTCCCTGACGAGAGAGAGACAGAGAGAGAGAGAGAGTGAAAAAAGTGTGTGTGCGTGTGTGAAAGAGACATGGACAACACACGATAAAAGTGGAGAAAAAGCGTGCGTGTCTTATGCAAACATATCACACATGCATCTTCGACAACAGAGGCAAGGTGAGGAGATAGTGTGTGGTTGTTTGGAACCGAGAGAGGAAGACCCCTAGCACGTGGCCAAGAGGGGTCTGACAAACAAGGGAGAGAGGTCGAGAGAGACGTACAGAGAAAATGGAGACATGGGGAGGAGAGAGTGTATGTTTGTCATAGAGAGATCCCCTGGAGATTGTGATGGGACTACATGGGTGGGAGATCGAGTGACAAGGTGTGTGCACGATAAAAGATGCCCCAAGAGATATCGAGATAGACGTATGGATGGAAGGAGACGATACGTGTGTTCCTGATGGCTAGTAAGAGATAATCATACTTAGGAGGGGGGGGGGAGTGCTTGCGCCTATGGCCCTGTTTGGATACTCTAACTCAGTTAGAGGTTAGAGTTAGATTCTAACCCTGAACTAACTCTAAGTAAAGAGGTGTTTGGATGGCAGGGTTAGATGGAGCGTGGATACGGCGAGCACCTTCACGGGCGGTGCGAGAGGGAGGGAGGGAGAGGACGAGAAGCTTCGAGGAAGTGGGGAGGGATCTGCTGCATGGAGAGCGGGAGAAAAAAGTGTTTATTAGTGGTCCCGAGAAGAACTAACCCAAATAAGCACCTCTTGGATGGGTTAGTTTTTTTGGATGGGTTCGATGCATCTAACCTAAACTAACCCTCCTGTTTGGATCTTTTTGGGTTATTTGACTCCAAACTAACCCAAACTAACTCTAACCCATGGATCCAAACAGAGCCTATGATGGAGTGAGGGATTATGGTACTTAGGGGGGTGTGTGTCACATGGAGAAAGAACAAGGGCGGAGAGTGTTGGATGGGGCTATATGTATAGCGCGAGGGAGACATGTGTATGTGTGAACCAGGGAGATATAAGGCCCGTTTGGCTTGCGCCGTGAGCATCTTTTGCGTGGCCTGGGGTTGTGCCTGGATTTCATGCACGCTTGTTTGGTTGCTACCCTGTGAAAAAGAAAGCCCGCCTGGGCTGGGTTCCCTTGCACTTTAAATAGCCTGGCTGAACTCCACACAATACAAGTAGCCTGGCCCAAGCGACCGATTTCGAACGCCTGGTCGTGCCTGGTCGTGCGGCCACGAGGCTAACAGCAACATGGATGGATATTAGCATTAAATAATTGATGCATGGATTGATTGATGGGACGTTGATGCTTTGCCTGGCCTAGGCATGAACCAAATGCTTCAGCACCACACAAGCCTGGCCAGGCAGAAATATTTTACATCTCACGTCCACACCAGGCAGTACCGACCATCAAGGCATGAGGGTCAGGTGATGAACCAAACTGACTAATAAAGTTTGAGAGAGATTGAGGAGCCCCGATAAGGCTGAGTGGTGCGTCAGATAGCTGAGAGGGGGAAAGAGATATTCCATCCGCTCGATAATGCAGTGCATGTAAATTTTTTAGAAGTCAAACTTTGGAAACTTTGATCAGGTTTACGCAAATGTTATTTATATCTACAATACCAAAGATACATCATACAAAACTACATCTCATGGTGAATCTAATGGTATATGTTTGCCGTACTAGATGTAATTCTTTTTCTCCACATACATGGTCAAACTTTGTGATGTTTGACTTTTCAATAAATCTATGTGCTATGGACGGAGGTGAGTGCCTCAGTCGAGACATATCAAGTGCGTGTGAAGGAGAATGAGTAAGTGTGCAAAAAGAGTATGTGTGTGAAAGATAAAGTGACAACAAACGATAAATTAGAGAGAGAGTGTGTGTTTTTTTCGTTTCTTATGCAAACATATCACGCATGCATCTCCGAGATGGAAAAGCGAGGCGAGGAGATACACGAAGATAGCTAGTGTGTGATTGTTTGCAACGGAGAGAGACACCCCTGTAGCACATGTCCAATAGAGGTCTGGCCAACAAGGAAAAAAGGTTGAGAGGGACACATGGATGGCATGGACGCAAGGGGAGGGAGAGAGGGTGTGTTTGTGATAGAGAGATCCCCTCGAGATCGTGAGGGGACTATATGGGTGGGAGATCGAGGGAGTGCGTGCGCAATAGAAAGATGCCCCGAGAGAAATCGAGATAGACCATGCACATGTTTGTGATGGAGACTAAGATTAGCTAGTCATATACATATAGGGGGAACTGCGTGTGCCTACAATTGAGTGGGAGACCATCATACTTGGCTAGCTGGGCATGAGATTGTGTGTGTGTGTGTGCGTGTGAGATGGAGAGAGAACGATGGAGACAGATAGAGTTTTAGATGGGCCTATCAAGTGCGAGAGAGATATGCATGTGTATGTGTGACCTAGGTGGATGGAGAGTTTGAGAGAGGGGGGGAGAGCTCCGAGACGACATAAGGGTGCGTGAGAGAGTTACGGGCAAAGAGCCAAGGAATTTGTGTGCGTACGATGAGTGCACCCAACATATCTAGCTTGGACTAGCTAGAGTATCATACATAGTGTGCGAGAGATACCTATAGATGGTGTATATATGAATGCGGACTAGAAAGACCCCCCCCCCCCACACACACACAGAGAGAGAGAGAGAGAGAAAGGGAGAGGGACCAACAAGGTTTTTGTGTCGGATGCGTGCGACAGAATTGAAGATTGTCGGCGAGAGAGTGAGTGAGAGAGAGAGAGAACAGGAGTCCGGGAGAGGGGGAGGTCGCGTTTTATGCATCAAAGACTGATATAAACTTGCATTCAAATATTTAAATTGGAGACCATGTTGTATGCAATCCACACATGAACGGATATATGCGTATATCAAACAAGTTCATTAATTTGACTTTCAACATGTTCATGGAGTACTATAATGCTGTACAACATGCTACTCGATTGAGGTGTTCAATTTTGGATTTAGTTCACTATTTTGACCTACTGAACGAGCTAGTTCATTGAATCGAGATATTTCATTTTGGGTTTGATTCGCGTTTTTGAGTGGGTCAACTATTTGTCATATAGTAAATCGCTAGCAACGAGCATGTAAAAACACATTACTCCCGAGCATCATCTCTCCATCTAAAAAAGAAGTGGCAAGCTAATATTTCAAAATTTGATTCGAATCGACTTGGTAAGGTAGACGTGGATGCTCGTTCTCCCAAAATTTGAAGGAACCGTTAAACATCCTCTCTGCTCGGTGGAATTCGCCCGAGCAAATAAATGGGAGACGCGAAATTACCGTCCTATGTGGGACACGCATCAATTGGCCCGTTGTACATCGAGGGTAGGTTCGTAACTTCATCCAAGCGCGCCTTCTCCTCGGCCGAAATGACATGTGCTGAATAATTCATAAACCATGGTCGGCAAAACACGCTCTCCTCGCCCGAAATAGCTCGCGCCCACTATTTCAAAACACACTCTCCTCACCCGAATTCGCTCGCGCCCACTATAGTTCAAAACACGCCCTCCTCACCCAAAATCGCTCCCGCCCACTATTTGGGGAGAAGGAAAGTTACTCTACTATCCCCGGCCCTTAGTACACAGACCCAAGCCGAGAAGGCTATAGGCAAGGGTAGAACTGTAACTCCCCCTCACATTTCAGACAAATGCGTCCGTAAGACATGGTTCCACTCCCCACCCAATTCCCCCCTGCCCAGCCCCATTCATACCTCGTGGGCGCCAAATCACCTTCTCCCCTAGAAGCTCCCTTCTCCCGAGCCGTGAAATGTCGGTGTTCTGGGAACGGGGGTCCCCAGACTTGCCTGCCTGCGGCCTGCGCCGTGGCTCAAAGGGGGGCCTAGCGCAGCCCATCTTCATCAACACAAGCTCAAGACCCTCGCGAGGGGCCAAGCCTCGCGGGGCATACGACAGGGAGCTTCCTCGGGCACGGCCTCATCAGGCTGGCTCACGAGGAGGCGGAGAGTTCAAGGCAGGGTACCTCGCGAGGGTCCCATGACGCAAGCCATGACGACCAAGGGCGACAGTCGGGTGCCGGCCAGCGCAGTGTCCTCCTTTCCTCTTTGGCGCAAGGGGAGCAAGCGCAGGCGAGAGCATCAAGCAAAGGCATCCATTTCGGTGTAACAAGACCAAGACCAGTCCAACGGCAGGACGGAGGTCACCGTGGAGCCCAAGCCGGTGTCACCACCAGAGCCTTTGACAGGCGAGGACCAACTTTAGTCAGGATAAGTGTACCAGATGTTCCCCTTCAAAATGGCCAATTGTTGGCGCCCTTCCCGCTCAATATTTGGGAAGACACCCTGGGCCTTTGGCTATAAATAGGACTAGCCACCCCCAGGGTAGAGGCATCTGGTATCGGGCATACACCAAGAATAGAGAGAGAGATAGGGCGACTGAACTCCTCCTAGCAGTTCATCGCACCAGCCAAGAACAAACCCTCGCGAGGCTGTTCTTCCTTGTATTGTTCATCATCAGCCCAAGAGGCAATCCACCACACCACACACTGGAGTAGGGTATTACACCACCATGGTGGCCTGAACCAGTATAAACCCTGTGTCTTTGTGCTGATTCTTTCGTAGTTTAGACCCTAGCGATTCGGCGAGGAGCAGGTAGATAGAGGGCGTAATCTCCGCACGCACCCCAGTGTTCGAACCTCAAGGGTCTGCCGGAACCCGAAATCCGACATTTGGCGCGCCAGGTAGGGGTGCACCGGGATCCACCCTCTGCCACTTTGTGTCCCGTCGCATCGTCATCACCATGTCCAGCGATCTCGGGTAGGGGGTCCCGAACTATGCGTCTAGGCGGATGGTAACAGGAGACAAGGGACACAATGTTTTACCCAGGTTCGGGCCCTCTTGATGGAGGTAAAACCCTACGTCCTGCTTGATTGATATTGATGATGTGGGTATTACAAGAGTAGATCTACCATGAGATCAAGGAGGCTAAACCCTAAAAGCTAGCCTATGGTATGATTGTTCTGTGTCCTATGGACCAAAGCCCTCCGGTTTATATAGGCACTGGAGAGGGCTAGGGTTACATAGAGTCGGTTACAATGGTAGGAGATCTACATATCCGTATCGCCAAGCTTGCCTTCCACGCCAAGGAAAGTCCCCTCCGGACACGGGACGAAGTCTTCAATCTTGTATCTTCATAGTCTTGGAGTCCGGCCGATGATGATAGTTCGGCTATCCGGACACCCCCTAGTCGAGGACTCCCTCAGTAGCCCCTGAACCAGGCTTCAACGACGACGAGTCCGGCGCGCATATTGTCTTCGGCATTGCAAGGCGGGTTCCTCCTCCGAATAATTCGTAGAAGATTGTGAACACCAGGATAGTGTCCGGCTCTGCAAAATAAATTCCACATGCCACCGTAGAGAGAATAATATTTACACAAGTCCAATCTGCTGACGTATTTCGTGGCGTGACGTCACCCACGGCCAAGCCTTTACTTGAATCGTTTTCATTATACCACCTCAGCGCGTTTAGCGAAGCGGTTTCCTTGGCACGTCTTGTCGAAGCGGAGATCGTGTTCCCCTTATCCCAGGATTCCCATCAATACGGACGTGGGTAACCCAACCGCGCCCGTTGCCACACCCTCTCCATCGAAGGCGAGTTCCAAACGGTCACGGGGACGGCTCTTGGTATTCTCCCTCTTTATAATGAGACCAAGGCTCGTTCTTTTTTCTTCAAACCTCAATCGAATCCGCCCCTTGCCCCGAGTTCCAACACCCAGGGCTCCAGATTCTGGCACCTTGAACCTTTGACAATCTCCGGCTCCAACCTGCAGGGCCGGTGGATGCCCTCCTCCGTCACGGAAGAGGACGTGCTGAAGCTGAGGGAAGCCAGGTACTTGACCTATGAGATTTCGCATAGCTTGCCCGCCCAAGGGCAGGTCATTCCCACTCCCGAGCCTGGCGAGAGCGTCGTGTTAGCGTCTCACCTCCGTCGGGGTTTAGGCTTCCTGATGGATTCCTTCGTGAGGGGGCTCATGTTTTACTATGGGCTGGAATTCCATGACTTGGCTCCGGAGTCCATCCTCCACATCTCATCATTTATTGTCGTCTGTGAAGCCTTCCTCCGCACTACACCTCACTTTGGTTTGTGGCTCAAAACCTTCAACGTGGATCCGAAGATGATTGAGGGGCATCAGGCAGAGTGTGGCGGGGCGGTTATAAGTAAGAAGGCCGATGGTCCATGGCCCGAGGGCGCTTTTCAGGAGGATCTCGGCTTGTGGCAACAGGAGTGGTTCTATATCACCGCTTGCCGGGGCAGCAGGCAGAGGCCGCCGCCCGTCTTCCGCTCGGGTCCTCCACAACGACTGACGTCATGGGTCAGCAAAGGGCTTGACTAGGGGCCGTCCAAGGACGTACCCCTATTGCAGGGCCGGATTCGAGATCTCCAAGAGAGGGAGATCAATTTGGTCGTGGTAACGCAGGTTATGCTGATTCGGCGTCTTCTGCTCTACAAATGTCGCCCTCTCCACTTGTGGGAATTCAATCCGGAGGGACCACGAGCTCTCCAACACTTCATGGGTACGACACTCGCGGAGATGTACAAACTATTCTTCGGATCACAAGAGATGTGTCCGGACTTGACCTAGGACGCCGGCCTATGCTGCAATCACCCGGATACTCAAGTAGGTAGCCCTGTGTCCGGACATATCGTCCATTTATTTATTATGGACTTGCCTTTTAGCCAGCTATCCCTTGGACAGGAGTGGATAGAGCAAGCAAAGCTGATACGGTGTCCGGCCCCCCTCCCTGAGACCACGCTGGATCCCGTGTTGCTCAAGATGCTGGAGGTTGCGCCTTCAGAAGAGGGCGAAGGGGAAGACAGAGAAACTACCGCCTCCACTAAGGAGGCTCTCAAGAAAGGGGGATCGAGAATCCCTCCTTCCAAGGGGAGAAGAGGACCGCTTCCGAAGACCCGGAGGCTAAGGCCTCAAAGCGGGGGAAGAAATCTTCACCAGAGGGTCCTGCGCCAGGAGAGGCCCCGGCCGCACTATCTCCCCTAAGGAATCAGCCCTCCAGCGAGCCGTAAGTAGAAAAGGGGGAGTTTTGTGATAAGGGACATCCCTATTTTTGCTTCTGAGGATAACCGAAGTTTTTACTTTGTAGTTCGGACCTCCGCCCTTCTCAGCTGAGCTCATCTTCGGGGGGACCTTCATCCGGAGATGATGTAGAGCGAGACGCCTCCATCTGCCACACTGTCAGGCGGGGCAGACGACCCTGAGGTGTCTTCACGAAGGGTCTCCCCGAGTCCGGCAGGGACGGAGAGTTCGGCACCAACTGGTGTATGGCCGGAGGAGCTGAAGGATCTTCTCGAGAGGGTGCCTATCTCAGAAGATCACCATACATTAATGAGTACGGTGATTGAAAGAATTTCATCCGCTGAGAGCGGGTTACATGACACCGTCAGAAGTTTACTGGTGGGGTTTGAGGTACGTAAAAATGTCATGCCTTTTGACAGTTTTGCACATAGAGTGCGCCCTGTGTAGATAGTAGCCCCTGAGACTCGGTGCGTTGTCAGGAGTGACGGCATGCCGAGGATCATAATATCAGTGTTAAGATGTCGCCGTTCCTATGCAGGGGGCGGAGCGTTTGGTGGCCAGCCGGACTGATAGAGTTGCCGAACTGAAGCGGCCGCTGGATGTTGCGGATGCGGACATCGCGCTGGTCAATAGGCGACTTGACGAGTCACAAGGTGAGTGGTTTCTCCATGGTCACCTGGTAAGGGAGCTGACGCCCATTCCTTACAACATATATGCTTGATGCAGATGGTGCCCCTGCTGTGGAAAACCTTTGGGCAGAGCTTGCTCGAGCCAAGGAGCAAGCCAGAAAAAGTGATGCAGCTGCCTCGAAGGCAGCGAAGGAGCTAAAAGCCGAAAAGGCTGCTCACTGCCGAAGCAGGGAGGAGATGGCCGGAATGGCCGTGAAGCTAAAAGATGCTACCGACCGCTATGAGGTTCTTGAAAGAGAACGCCAAGCGGAGCAAGAGGACCTGAAGAAGGCCACCGCCGAAGCCAAGGATGCCCGTTCTGCAATGAGGGCTATGAAGGAGGAGCTGCGTCAGGCCGCCTTTCTGCTACGCAGGAAGTTCATGGATCAGAAGTATGCTCAGTTGGGCCAGCTGTGGGGTGTGGAAGATCCGTATCTGGATTTGGCGGCGAGTGCGGCGGACGCAATCGTGCACTTCCGAAGCCAAAAGGATCACGCGATGGAAGAGCTCTTTTGGTCTCAATTCCATAGTCCGGAGCGTCCCCTTCCGTTAACAGATCGGCTGGCTGAATGGGCTGAGCTGAATAGGCTGTCCGGACTTGCCATGAAGGACGTCGTGGCTCATCTGTGGCCGGACAGGCCCAAGCCAAAGAGTTATTTTGGTTTGGTGCAGCAATTCCTTGATGCGGTGCCGCATATCAAGGCGATGAAGTGGTCGGCATGCATAGAGGGTGCGCGAATGGCTCTCGCCCATGTCAAAACATACTGGGAAGAGATGGATGCCACCGACGTTGCATCCCGGGATTCGGATGGAAGCCGATTACCCGCCGAGCACTATTTTGGGGAAGTCCTGCGGGGCGCTCGTTTAGTAGAGTCGCAGTGCTCGAAAAATATTATGTTCAAATGACGTGTATGATTTGTGAAACCATATTTATGATATGACTGCTTTTTATACTTGTGCGTTCAAGTATTAAAATATCTCATGTGTGGCCGTTAATGTATATGTATATATAACCTGAAAGATGGCAGTCTTTGGCTTCAGCCCCCACGCACATGGTGCGGGGGTGTTTGCAAAGAAAAAATCGATTTTCACACTTAATCCAACGTCTTGGTCCTTTGAAGGAGGTGATAGCATAGCAAACTAGGCAACCGGACTATGATGCTTTATCACTTTCACTTAGCCATAGGAGCTCGAAGGTGGGGCTACGATATAGCCCCTGGGGGCACCGTGCTCTCCGTATTCGGGGCGCATGTGTGCCTGACCGGAAAGCGGTCCTTCGTCAAAGCGGAGGAATTCTAAACATTCCAAAGGTTGATTGAGTGGTTGACCAGTCTCTCTCTATATCATGACAGTCAGTTTTCGGCTTTCTCTACTGAGGTGCTCGCCCGGCCGAACCGGGGCACAATCGCAGTAGTTCTCCTGGTGCCGCGTTAGCCGATGATACGGAACGTAAGGCAGCAAAACACAGGAGCCGGGAAAACCCAACATTTGACAAAAGACATGATTCGGAGTTGATGCATATAAGGCCTAACTCGAGATGCCGAACACTCCCTGAGGTATTCGGTCTTTATGATAACGGGCAGAACAATGCCCTAAGCCCCTAGTGTCCAGGTACGGGCGAGAACTTCTGACGCGGCCGATGCCAAAATGCCAGCCTCCTCCTCGGTTATGGTAAGAAACCGGGGGATGTGTATCAACAAGAGACATTAAGAAAGGTTTACGCAGGGTATTAATCTGAAAAGAATCCTTGCAACGGGTCCCTGCTGCACGTCTGCGCCTGTGTCTCCGCTGTGCTGTATCCTGGACCGGTGTAGCACGCTGTTCATCTGTAAAAGAGAAGAACTTAGTTTGAAAAGATATCGTGCAAAGAATGTATTTAAAACAGAGTATGATTTAAAAAATGAATAAGGTTGAGCTTTATTGGCTCTCATTGTCCGTGCTTGCAGCCCCTTGTAAAGGGGTATGCGGCTAGTAAGCCCCTAGTTTATTTATGACGGACTCGTCTAACCGTGTCCGGGGTCTGAACGACCTGTTTTGTAGAGGCTTTGATTAACAAGGCCGGTTTAGTGTGTGGCTGTCAAGGCAGTCTCACGTTCTTCCGTGGTCGAGTAACACTCGAAGCTACCTTTTAATGAGACGATGCCGCGTGGACCGAGCATTTTAAGTGTAAGAGATGCGTAATGCGGTATTGCGTTAAAGCGGGCGAAAGCTTCGCGTCCCAATAGTGCTTGATGGCTACTTTTAAATGGGGCGATATGGAAGATTAGCTTTTCGCGACGGAAGTTGTCGGATGGACCGAACACAACCTCTAGTAGTGCAGAGCCTGTACAATTGGCATAAAGGCCTAGCGTCACTCCTTTGAAGGAAGTGCGGCTATGGCGAATTTTGGTAGGGTCTATCCCCATTCTAGGGGTGGTTTCCTGGTATAGCAGGTTTATATCACTGCCGCCGTCCATTAGGACCTGTGTAAATTGTAGTCCGTCGATTATAGGATCCAATATCAAGGCAGTCCATCCTGCGTTTCGAATACTTCTAGAGTAATCCAGATGGTCGAAGGTAATTGGTGTTGACATCCAATCGCGGGATTCCGCTGGGGTGGACCGTGCGGCGCGTACTTTAGCAGGTGTTGCACTATTGTTCTGTGTTATCACATGAAGTGAGTTCACTGTTTTGACTTCTTGTGGGAAAGTCTTTTGCTTTCCAGCGCTCTGCTTGTGGGGTTCATTGTCTTCGCTTGGTGTGTCGAGCCCCTTGTGTTCGGCGTTAAGTCGGCCAGACTGTTTGAAGACCCAACAATCTCGGTGGGTATGGTTTGCAGGCTTCCCGGGGGTACTGTGGATTTGACATATCCTATCCAAAATTTTGTTTAGGTTGGATAGCTCGTCACTGTTGTCCTTAAGAGGAAGTGTTTTGTTGTTCGGCCGAGAGCTTTTGAACCCGGTGTTGACCGCCGTGCTCTTTAGGCCATTTTCTTTATTCCGGCGCTGGTCTTTTCTGCGTCGTGATTTCCCATTTCCATCTCTGACCTCGGATGTACTCGGGTCGTTGGTGCTGCATCTTGCCAGCCAGCTATCTTCTCCCGCACAAAAGCGGGTCATGAGGCTCGTTAGCGCGGCCATTGTTCTTGGTTTTCCCTGGCCGAGGTGTCTGGCGAGCCATTTGTCTCGGACGTTATGTTTAAAAGTTGCTAAGGCTTCGGCGTCCGGACAGTCGACTATTTGGTTCTTTTTGGTGAGGAATCTATTCCAGAATTGCGTGCTGACTCTCCGGGCTGTTGAGTTATGTGACTTAAATCGTCTGCATCCGGAGGGCGGACATAAGTCCCTTGAAAATTTGCTCGAAACGCATCCTCGAGCTCTTCCCAACTTCCAATGGTATTTTCTGGGAGGCCTTTGAGCCAATGCCGGGCTGGCCCTTTGAGCTTGAGGGGTAGATATTTTATGGCGTGGAGATCATCTCCTCTAGCCATATGTATGTGTAGGATGTAATCCTCAATCCAGACTCCGGGGTCTGTTGTTCCGTTGTATGCCTCTATGTTTACGGGCTTGAATCCCGCTGGAAATTCATGATCCAGTACCTCATCGGTGAAACATAGTGGGTGTGCGGCGCCTCTGTATTTAGGTGTGCCGTTATCTTTGAATGCTCGGCGTATTGTATTGCTTCCTGGAGTCTTCTTTTTTGGCCCGTAGATGGACCTGACCGGGCCATCCTTTTTGCAAGGATCCTTATGTGGATCATATGCCGACTTGTGTGCGGCGTGTTTGCCGCTCTTGGCCTGTCATCTGGTCGTCTATCCGGCTAGGTGGCCTCTTTGTTTTTCGACTGTGGGGGCTCTACGGCCTCCTCGTCAAATTCGGGCAACAGCTTGCGCTTCGGGTAGCTCTTTGCTTGATGAGTATCGCCGTATTTATCTGCGGTCTTGAGTACTTTGCTCCATCTCATTCTGAGTATGTCTTCCGCTGTTTTGAGCTTCCGCTTTTGCTTCTTCAGACTTCTTGCAGTGGCGACGAGCCTTTTGTGAAGGTTCTTATGCTCCGGTGATGTGTCCGACGTGAGATCGTATGGACTATTGTTTTCGCCGGGGATGGGTTGCTCGTCCAATTCATCCTGTTTGGATGGTTGCTTGGTGGCGTGTTCGTCGTCCACTGGTTCGCCCTGCTCTACGGCTGGGTCAGTATAGGTGCTATTGTTGTCAGGGCGGGACTTCGGGCGGCGCTTGCGTCGCCGTTTTGGTTGTTTTTCGAGGGAATTATCCTTCGCCGCGTCCCGTTGTTCATCGTTATCGCTCCCTTTCGGGGTATCCACCATGTATATGTCATATGACGAGGTGGCTTTCCAGTGCACAGTGGGTGCTGGTTCTTGGTCGTCTCCGGCATAGTTGTCCATACCGTCGATGTCTTCGGAGTCGAAGTCTAGCATGTCGGTTAGATCGCCGACAGTGGCTACTAAGTGGGTGGTGGGTGGGCTTGGAATTCTTCGTCACCCGCATCCCAACCATCCTGACCGCAATCCGGCCACGGCTCTCCTGATAACGACAGATACTTCAGCGAATTCAGGATATCGCCGAAAGGCGAGTGCTGAAAGATGTCCGCGGCGGTGAACTCCATGATCGGCGCCCAATCGGATTCGATTGGTAGGGGCGCAGGAGGTTTGGAGTCCGGCGAGGAGTCTGGCACCTCGGAGTCACGATCTTTACAAGGGACAAGGTTGGTATTCGGCTCTATCGCCATAGACATGGCAGCCCCCGAGGCGGTGTCTAGCCACCCATCCTCGATCTGTGCAGCCGGCTCCGAATTAAGGGTCGAAGCGGGCTCGTGTGCGGTCTCCAGGGCACTGTCCGGCAGCAGAGCTAAATCACGCCCATCGTGACAGTGCGGCGCGCTCGGCTGTGTCTCGAATCCATCGAAGATCAAGTCTCCGCGGATGTCAGCCGTGAAGTTCAGACTTCCAAATCTGACCTGATGGCCAGGGGCATAGCTTTCGATCTGCTCCAGATGGCCAAGCGAATTGGCCCGCAGTGCAAAGCCGCCGAATACGAAGATCTGTCCGGGGAGGAAAGTCTCACCCTCGACTGCGTCGTTGTTGATGATCGAAGGAGCCATCGGGCCTATATGCGACGGCACAGAGGAACTCTCAATGAAAGCACCAATGTCGGTGTCAAAACCGGCGGATCTCGGGTAGGGGGTCCCGAACTATGCGTCTAGGCGGATGGTAACAGGAGACAAGGGACACAATGTTTTACCCAGGTTCGGGCCCTCTTGATGGAGGTAAAACCCTACGTCCTGCTTGATTGATATTGATGATGTGGGTATTACAAGAGTAGATCTACCACGAGATCAAGGAGGCTAAACCCTAAAAGCTAGCCTATGGTATGATTGTTCTGTGTCCTATGGACCAAAGCCCTCCGGTTTATATAGGCACCGGAGAGGGCTAGGGTTACATAGAGTCGGTTACAATGGTAGGAGATCTACATATCTGTATCGCCAAGCTTGCCTTCCACGCCAAGGAAAGTCCCCTCCGGACACGGGACGAAGTCTTCAATCTTGTATCTTCATAGTCTTGGAGTCCGGCCGATGATGATAGTTCGGCTATCCGGACACCCCCTAGTCCAGGACTCCCTCAGGAAGCATACACCAGAAGGGAGCTACAGTCCCCACTGAACAGTTCCCTCTATCGAATGCGCGTGCCCGACATGGACAGCCACAGCAACTGCAGGGCCATCGACAAGTCAGCACATGATGCTCACTCCTATGGATGGCAGCCAGATAGGTTGCACCCTCATCTTACTTGTGTGCAACATTTATGGCTTTGTTATTCATTTAAGCACGGAAAATAGATCATCACATTTCACTATATATTCATGATGATCTCTTACGGGTCATGTTTAGGAGTTCACGATGTTCCATAGTTCAGCTAAGATACTTGTTCTTTAGGTAACGCTATTCCATAGTTATCATCCATCAGCCAATGCTATCCCATAGGCTGGTGATTATGGTATTATACCACTTCTAGTATTACCTATGTTGTTCTTTAATACTTTTGTGTGCCATCTAGTTAATCTCGAGTACAAAAGATACATATTCTGTAGCTTTCATCTGTGTTCTCCCTTTAGTTTATGAGACCTGTTGCTGCTAGTTAACCCCAGTCCTACTATTTATGTCGTCTCCTACAGGCACTCATTTACATAAATCTAACTACTAGTTGTCTTCCATGCATGTCATATATAATTGCACACACTGATATATCCACAAGAACCTCACGGAGCAATGTAAAGGCCAATAAACTTGATGTCAATGATACCCAATATGATGGAACATGTAAAGGCAGTTCTTCAGAAGACTTGCAGAAAGATGATGAATCCTCTTCACCCCACAAGGTCCTTGCTCTAACTTGGCCTGTGATATGGGTACAACATGCATATAATGTCCTGGAGTGTATCTACTCTGTTGCAATGTCATGTGCCTAGCATGCTGATCATGCATGTAAATATGCCATGCCTTCCTGTTTTTCAGTACCTATTCCATTCATGATAACATGTTTTCAAATTCAAGTATTGTCATTCTACTCTATCGCAATGCCATCTGCTTAATTTGGACATCATGCTTCTGAATATCTTATGCATTGTTATTCATCAGTATGTACTTCATCTGTCTGCCAAACCATGTTTTTCTACATTGAAGTGATATTCTAGTGCTCTATTGCAATGCCATCTTATTTTCCCAATCATACACGTGTATGTTGCCTTGGTTATTTCTGTACGTATTCCGCTAGCATATAGTTTTACATTCAACTAGTTTTTTGTTGTTGTGTTGTCCTGTCGTATCCCTAGCTCTTACACCATACTCCCTCCGTCCGGATTACATGTTACCGAAATGGATAAAAAAGGATGTATCTAGAACTGAAATATGCCTAGACCCATCCATTTTTTCCGGATGGAGGGAATACATGTCAATATGTCATGCCTTTCTATTCTTCAGTACCTATTCCATCTCTGCCGTAGCATGTTTTATAACTAAATCACCATTCTTCTATATAAGACATGCAAGGGGAAGACGGCTCTGTTAGAATCTGAAGGTTTACAAACCAGGTCTTTGCAAAAGATCCAAACGCCACAAGATAATAAACCAACTCCATTTTTCATAGATACTGCTCCAGCACAGAGAAACCCAACTCCCACTGATAATAAGCAGATTCCAGTGGCCAAAGAACTAGTCCGCTCCAGTCCAGCAAAAGAATGTCAACTCCATTCTAAGAAGCGTGTGCGTATCCTCGCATCATGAAATTTTATAGCATTCTGATCATATTTTCTACATGTTTCTTACCCATCTCTCTTTTAGAAAATAAGGTTAAACGATAGAAGACTTCCTCCATTGGGATTGTATTCGAGAAAAATATCTTGCGGGAATTCTCTGTGCTCCAATGCTGATGTAAGTACCTGTTGTATATCACTATATTTTTACATCAACATGTGTTTTGTTAATCGGCGTGAATCTAACCTTTATCTGGTCTAAAATTAGTTGTAGCAAAATGTTAAAGGCGCCAATGTTGATTTTTGTAAGGAAAACTGCCTGGTAGTTTTGCATACTGAGCTGCATGAATGTACTATCTCATATCACGCACATTACTGAATTGTAGTGCTTCTCTGGTTGCCCATTCATTCATTGTGTCAATGTTGCTTTCGTACTACCTTACCTGGCTGATGATAGTTGTGCCATATTGTGTTAATTTGGTGTAGGCTACTTGCCCAAACATTCGTTGTGTCAATGTTGCTTTCCTATTATCTGACTTGGCCAATGATAGCAATGCTAGTGTGTTAATTTTGTGCAGGCTGCTGAAGATAAGAAGACAAACTCTGAAAACAGCAAGGCAACCCCATTGTTTCTTTCCAGTAAATCTAGGCCAGGTAATATGGCAATAACTCATGATTAATCTGTTTGGTTCCCGTCCTAATTTATGTTATGATGCAGTGGTCGAGACACTCTCCGCTATCAATAATACAAGCCTGCCAAAATTGCCATCTGAATCTGTTCAGTATCCTCTGTCTCGAATGCAACGGAATAAATGTATGTTTGTGAACCAATTAATGGTTGAAGCAATGATGGAAATGGTGGATGAATTAGAGGTGCAGAGCTGTGCGGCACAACAACTGGTCAATGTTTTCAGAGACAGTGTAGCAAAGCAGAAAGAACTTGCCCACATGCTTATGTGTGTCATCTGTGCTGAGGTTGCAGATTGTGACGTTGTAGATGGTTAGGTTCTACTCATTTATTTGCACTGGCATCAATCTTTGATTGCCCAGTGGATGTAATTTCCTATAATATATGCTGGATGTGCAACGTTATTCCCTGTATGTCGTACCTTTGCGTGATCGGTTTTGGTCCTGTGCATAATTTCTCGTCGTAATGGGCTCAAATTATCTAATTTGGCCTAAAGACATGTACGAACTTTAGTGGGCCCATTAAGTTAATGGGCCGTTACTAGGCCGAAAGTTAATGGTCGGCCCTCTTACCTCCCGGGTCGTTAACAGGTTGACATCAAAGCGGGCAACAGGTGGCCCCAGTTTATTTCATAGGCCGTTACTAAGTTTGGGCTACATATGGCCCAACTATACTGTAGGCCTTTAGCAGGCCGAAAGAGACAGCGGGCTTGTACTGGACCATGAAGACCATGGGCCGCTAAGAGGCCGAAAGTCAGGTCGTATTGTAAATGGCCCAACTGTGTTGTGGGCCTTTAGCAGGCCGAAAGAGAAACCGGGCTGGTATTGGACCATGAAGGGCATGGGCCATTAAAGGGCCAAAACTAGGGTCCGACTACAAATGGCCCAACTCATTTATGGTCCGTCAACAGGTCGAAAGTCACACAGGGTCGGGAATTGGCCCAACACTTAAATGGGTCGCTAAAAGGCCAAAACTCAGGTCCGACTAAAAATGGCCCAACTAATTTATGGGCCGTCAACAGGCTGAAAGTGACACTGGGCCAAAAAATTGGCCCAACACTTAAATGGGCCGCTAAAAGGCCGAAACTCAGGTCCGACAACAAATGGCCCATCAGATTTATGAGCCGTCAACAGGCTGAAAGACACACCGGGCCGGAAACTAGCCCAACATTTAAATGGGTCGCTAAAAGGCCGAAAGATGTACATCCTGAAAATTGGCCCATCCATTAAACGGGCCGTTAATAGGCCCAAATCTCATCGGGCCGATATTATGCCCAGATATATAGCGGGCTGTTAACGTAGTCGAACTGACGATGGGCTGCAATGGTGTCAAATCTTTAACGGGCCGTTGACGGGCCGAATTGGCTCATCTTGTATGGGCCGTGGGCTTAAATGGACCTGACACAAGTAGGCCTTATATGGGTTGGCCTACTAATTTTTACTGGCCGGCCTTTTCACAGGAATGGGCCTCTGTTGGGCCGTGCCACATGTCGACGTACCATAGGGGTCTTCCGTCTAATGAGTGGATGACATCTGTCCCAACGATGAGCCGACACGTGTTTCCTCCAGCCAATGATGATTTTACACGTGGAAAATCCCCATTAGTTGGGGCTGTTAACGGGTTATCGGATCCAAAACCTGACCCGATAGCTTAACGGTGTTCCGTTACGGTGGATGCCATGTGTCGGTCACCCTTGACGAAAGCACTTCTGTGACGCGCGATTTATCGTCATGGAAGTGGACACTTCCGTGATGATAATTTTGGTAATGTCATGGAACACTTCTACGACAGCACAGGTATGACTATCTTGATTCTATCATAAATTTGTCATGGATGTACATGCATGACAAAAAACGCGACCCACTGTGACAAACACATATCATCATGGAAGTGTATTTTTTTGTAGTGTAATAAAGATAGTAAGATAAGATAAATATATTTTTGGTATTTTATAATATAGATGCAAAACGTAAAGATGCAAATAAAAGTAGATTGAAAGCAAATATGATAAGAGATAGACCCGGGGGCCATAGGTTTCACTAGAGGCTTCTCTCAAGATAGCATAAGTATTACGGTGGGTGAACAAATTACTGTCGAGCAATTGATAGAAAAGCGCATAGTTATGAGATTATCTAGGCATGATCATGTATATAGGCATCACATCCATAACAAGTAGACCGACTCCTGCCTGCATCTACTACTATTACTGCACACATCACCGCTATCCAGCATGCATCTAGAGTATTAAGTTCATAAGAACAGAGTAACACATTAAGCAAGTTGACATGATGTAGAGGGATAAACTCAAGCAATATGATATAAACCCCATCTTGTTATCCTTGATGGAAACAATACAATACGTGCCTTGCAACCCTTTCTGTCACTTGGTAATGACACCGCAAGATTGAACCCAAAGCTAAGCACTTCTCCCATGGCAAGAAAGACCAATCTAGTAGGCCAAACCAAACTGATAATTCGAAGAGACTTGCAAAGATAACTTAATCATACATAAAAGAATTCAGAGAAGATTCGAATATTATTCATTGATAAACTTGATCATAAACCCACAATTAAACGGATCTTGACAAACACACCGCAAAAAGAGTTTACATCGAATAGATCTCCACAAGAGAGGGGGGAACATTGTATTGAGATCCAAAAAGAGAGAAGAAGCCATCTAGCTAATAACTATGGACCCGTAGGTCTATGGTAAACTACTCACAACTCATCTGAGGGGCAAGGATGTTGATGTAGAGGCCCTCCATGGTTGATTCCCCCTCTGGCAAAGTGTCGGCGAAGGCTCCAAGATGGGATCTCGCGGATACAGAAGGTTATGGCGGTGGAAATTGTGTTTCGTGGTGCCCCTGGATGTTTTCGGGGTACGTAGGTATATATATAGGAGGAAGAAGTACGTCGGTGGCCGCCCGAGGGGCCCATGAGACAGGGGGCACGCCCTACAGGGGGGCGGCCTCCTATCTCGTGGCTTCCTCGGCTACTTCTTGACTTGCACTCCAAGTCCTCTGGATCACGTTCGTTCCAAAAATCATGCTCCCGAAGGTTTCATTCCGTTTGGACTCCGTTTGATATTCCTTTTCTTCGAAATACTAAAATAGGCAAAAAAACAGCAATATGGGTTGGGCCTCTGGTTAGTATATTAGTCCCAAAAATGATATAAATGTGTAAAATAAAGCCCATAAACATCCAAAAGGGGTAATATAATAGTATGGAATAATCAAAAATTATAGATACGTTGGAGACGTATCAAGCATCCCCAAGCTTAATTACTGCTCGTCCTCGAGTAGGTAAATGATAAAAAGGGAATTTTTGATGTGGAATGCTACCTAGCATAATTCAGAATGTAATTTTCTTTATTGTGGCATGAATGTTCACATCCAAATGATACCAAATAAAAGTTCATATTGACATAAGAAATAGTAATACTTCAAGCATACTAATCAAAGTAATCATGTCTTCTCAAAATAACATGGCCAAAGAAAGTTATCCCTACAAAATCATATAGTCTGGTTGTTGCTCTATCTTCATCACATAAAGTATTTAATCATGCACAACCCCGATGACAAGCCAAGCAATTGTTTCATACTTTAATAATCTGATAGAGGCAAAGGTGTCCCGTCTTTCGATGAGATGATGGATATCGCTTTGGTGGAAGTCGACTTTGACGATCCGACTACGAACGTGTGAGGACATCGGGCCTTAGCAACGCCTTTGTCTGGTCGTTGAACACAAACGAAGTACGCGAAGTTGCAGCTATGGCGAACTTTTAATCTAAACAAAACCCAAAGTCTAAACGGTGCCCTAAGGGCTGTATATATGGAGGAAGAGGGGGGAATTTCGTGGCCCTTGGTGGAGGGGTCCGAAATCAACCCTATCTCTTGTTTGCCCACACATACGGACTCTAAAAATAGCCTATACTTATGTATTTCGAAATTACATGGGCCTGGCCCAATAATAAGGTGACGCAGCACCTAGAATAGCCTCGGGACGAAATTTATGAAGTGGCATCTTGTATATTTCGTCCAAGGCTTCACGCACCCATTATGGTGGCTTCAAAGTCCTGAAATCATCACTTGTAACTCCGTTCTTGTTCCCCTTGCGCATGCCATCATCTCCATGCTTGTTCGTGCTCCAATGCTCATCCTTCTCCAAGCTAGGCCCTTCATTTGTAAGCAAAACAAATGTATCCAATTTAGGCAGCATCATATTCTTATGAACATTAGAATCATTACCAAGAAACGAAAGTACCTTATAATTTAATTGGTGTGTGCGAGCTCTAGTAATTGGTCTAGTATATGTAGCAGTAGGGGTTGTGGGTGTAACAATGGTATTGATGTCCTCATCATCCTCCCCTTCTTGAAATGAAGTCATCCTCGACGGAAGCTCATCTTCCTCACCTAAATAAGGCTTCAAATCTACAATGTTAAAAGTGGGACTAACCCCAAAATCTACAGGCAGCTCATGTTTATATGCATTATCATTTATTTTCTCCAACACCTTAAAAGGACCATCAGCACGTGGCATTAGCTTTGATTTGCACAAATCAGGAAATCTATCCTTACGCAAATGTAACCAAACAAGATCTCCAGGTGCAAACACAACATGTTTTCTACCTTTATCTCCAGCAAGTTTATATTTAGCATTCATACGCTCAATGTTTTCCTTAGTTAAATCATGCATTTTTAAAATCAATTCAGCACATTGTTTAGCATCAAAATTAACCTTCTCCGAAGATGGAAGAGGCAACAAATCAATAGGTGAACGAGGTAGGAAACCATACACAATTTCAAAAGGGCACATCTTAGTAGTAGAATGCAATGAACGATTATAAGCAAATTCAATATGAGGCAAGCATTCTTCCCACATTTTCTTATTATTCTTCAAAACAGTCCTAAGCATAGTAAACAATGTTCTATTGACTACTTCAGTTTGTCCATCAGTTTGGGGGTGACAAGTAGTACTAAAAAGTAGTTTAGTCCCCAACTTAGCCCATAAACATCTCCAAAAGTGGCTAAGAAATTTAGTATCATGATCTGAAACAATAGTATTTGGCACACCATGCAAGCGAATAATTTCACGAAAGAACAAATCAGCAACATTAACAGGATCATCGCTTTTATGACATGGTATAAAGTGTGCCAATTTTGAGAATCTATCCACGACAACAAATATGCTATCCCTACCCTTCTTTGTTCGAGGTAAACCTAAAACAAAGTCCATAGATATATCCTCCCAAGGAACACTTGGTACAGGCAAAGGCATATATAAACCATGAGGATTGAGTCGTGACTTAGCTTTTTGACACGTAGTGCAGCGAGCAACAAAGCGCTCAACATCCCGTCTCATATTTGGCCAAAAGAAATGTGTAGCAAGTACGTCCTTTGTCTTCTTCACGCCAAAGTGTCCCATTAATCCTCCTCCATGCGCCTCCTGCAACAACAAAAGACAAACGGAGCTAGCTGGAATGCATAGCTTGTTAGCACAGAACACAAAACCATCATTAACGATGAACTTGTTCCATGTTCTACCTTCGTTACAATTCTGCAATACATCTTTAAAATGAGCATCATGCACATATTGATCTTTGATGGTCTCCAAACCAAATATTTTGAAGTCAAGTTGTGAAAGCATAGTATAGCGACGAGACAATGCATCAGCAATAACATTTTCTTTACCCTTCTTGTGTTTAATGACATAAGGGAATGTCTTAATGAATTCAACCCATTTAGCATGTCTACGATTCAGTTTAGCTTGACTTTTAATATGTTTCAAAGATTCATGATCAGAGTGTATAACAAATTCTTTGGGCCATAAATAATGTTGCCATGTTTCTAAGATCCGAACAAGAGCATATAATTCTTTATCATAAGTAGAATAATTCAGACTAGGCCCACTCAATTTTTCAGAAAAGTATGCAACAGGTTTGCCATCTTGTAATAAGACACCTCCTAATCCAATCCCATTAGCATCACATTCAAGCTCAAAAGTCTTATTAAAATCAGGAAGTTGGAGTAAAGGAGCATGTGTCAACTTATCTTTCAATACCGTGAAGGCTTCTTCCTGTGCGGCACCCCAAAGAAAAAGCACATCTTTCTTTGTAAGCTCATTGAGAGGTGCAGCAATGGTGCTGAAATCTCTCACAAAACGCCTATAAAAACCAGCGAGGCCAAGGAAACTCCTCACTTGTGTGACCGTTTTGGGTTGCGGCCAACTCTCAATAGATTCAATCTTGGCTTTATCAACTTCAATTCCCTGTGGAGTGACAACATAGCCAAGAAAAGATACTCGGTCGATGCAAAAGGTGCACTTCCCAAGGTTACCAAACAAACGTGCATCACATAGAGCAATAAAAACAGCACGTAAATGTTCCAAATGTTCTTCCAAAGATTTGCTATAAATCAGTATATCATCAAAATAGACTACCACAAATCATCCAATGGAAGCACGTAAAACTTCGTTCATTAGTCTCATGAAAGTACTAGGCGCATTAGTTAACCCAAAAGGCATGACTAACCACTCATATAAACCAAACTTAGTTTTAAATGTTGTTTTCCATTCATCTCCCAATTTCATGCGAATTTGATGGTATCCACTACGCAAATCAACTTTGGAGAATATTGTAGAGCCACTCAATTCATCAAGCATATCATCTAGCCTAGGAATAGGATGACGATAACGAATAGTAATATTATTAATGCCTCTACAATGAACACACATACGCGACGTACCATCCTTTTTAGGCACTAGTATAATAGAAACAACACAAGGACTAAGAGATTCGCGTATATAACCTTTGTCGAGCAGCTCATGTACTTGACGCATAATCTCCTTCGTCTCCTCTGGATTGGTACGGTATGGTGCACGGTTGGGTAGAGATGCACCGGGAATTAAGTCAATTTGATGCTCAATCCCTCGAATAGGTGGTAATCCCGGTGGCACGTCCTGCGGGAAGACGTCAGCGAACTCCTGCAAAATGTTAGTGACAGCAAGGGGCAAGGAGGAAGGCACGTCCTCGAATGAAAATAATGCCTCTTTGCACACAAAAGCATAGCAAACAGATTTGCTAAAATCTAGCTCATCAATATCAGATTTGATGGCAAGTAAACATGCACTTTTCAATTTAATTTCAGAAGCAACACCAGATGGTTTATTATTAGGCTTCATTTTTTGCTCAAATTCTTTTGCCACAATCTGATTTTTCACTCTTATTTTTCTCCTGTTTTGCTTTATTAGCTCTATGAATATCATCTTTCAAAATGAAATCAAGAGTCATAGGAAGCAAAGTAATATTTGTATCCTTATGAACAAGAGTATACTGATTGTTTCTACCATGGTGTACATAATTTTTATCAAATTGCCATGGTCTACCAAGTAATAAGGAACATGCTTGCATAGGTACCACATCACAATCAACATAATCAGCAATATGTAGAGATACTAAAATGCACCCGAACAGTACGTGTTACCTTAACCTTGTCGTTGTTGTTGAACCATTGGATGTAGTAAGGATGTGGATGTGGTCTGGTGGTGAGAGATTGCTTCTCCACCATCGCCATGCTAGCCAAGTTGTTGCAGCTCCCTCCATCTATGATGACGCGAATAGAATGTTCCTTCACAACTCCCTTTGTATGGAACAAATTATGCCTCTAATTTTGCTCAGCTTGTGTAACCTGCACACTCAAAACACGTTGAGCAACTAAACATTCATACCTGTCAGCATCTTTAGCAGCCATGTATTGCGTCTCATGATCAGAATCATCTCCAGCGTGTTCTTCATGTGTAATAAGAGCCAAAGTCTCCTCATCATAGTCACTAGCGGACTCATACCCACCATCCTCGGTAGCAATCATCACATGCTGAGATTTGCATTCTCTCGCAAAATGTCCTCTTGCCTTACAACGATGACAAATAATATCACTTGTGTGCCTTGTTGATGCCATGGAAGAAGAAGAGCTCTATGCAGGCCCGGCAGGTGTGCTCTTGGCAGATAGTGGTGGTTGTGCCTGCTTTCTTGTATCATGGTTGGAGGTGGCACCTGAAGGAGGTGATGGTGCAGTAGAAGTAGATGATCCACGTGGTGTCCATGATGAAGGTTGACCTGCAGAAAAGTTAGTTCGCGCCAATGCCTGTCGATCCTGCACTTCACGTTCAGCTTTACAAGCAAGATGGAATAAACGAGTGATATTATTATAATCCTTATACTCTAGAATGGTCTGAATCTCTCTATTTAATCCACCCATAAAACGTGCAAGCATAGCTTCATTCTCCTCAACAATACCACATCTAATCAAGCCAGTTTGTAATTCCTGATAATATTCTTCTACAGAATTTTTTCCTTGTCTTAAGCGTTGCAATTTTTGAAGTAATTCACGTTGATAATATCGTGGAACGCAATGAGTACGCATAGCAGTTCTCAAAGCAGCCCAAGTAGCTGGAACAGGATATAATCTACAATGTTCAGACGACCAAACACATGCAAAGCTAGTGAAAGCACAAACATCAGCAGGAACACGTCGCTCCTCAGGATATTCTAAACATGTAAATCGTTGTTCAGTTTCTAACTCCCAAGTAAGATATATATCAGGAACATATCTACCCTCAAATGGTGGAATACTCAATTTCAGTTTAGGGAGATGGTCATGATCTCATACCTGAGGGGGAGCCCTAACATTGCCATTATGTGCATGTGGATGACCTGGTGTTGTGGTGCTGGTGGTTGCACGTAGTTCTGATTTTGATCAACCTCATCCTCGTAATCTCCCGCATAATCATCCTCCTCCCCATCAGCAGCAGGAGCCACAGAATTATCAACAGTAGCACCAACAGTTTGGCCAGGCTGAAGAGGAACACGGCTCACTCGGTGGAGGGCTATTTCGCGATGTGGAGGTAGGGCTGCAAGAAAAGCTCGAGGCTCGTGAGCCGCTCGAGATCGACTCGTTTTTCGACTCGAGATCGACTCTAAAAGAAATGAGCTGAGTTTGAACACTTTATGTAGATCGATCGAGAAACGAGCCGATCTTGAGCCAATGTTAGCTCGCTCGATTTCAGCTCGATAGCTCGACAGAGTATCATTACATTAAATAATCGTGCCTTATATTAAATGGAAATACAATAATTTATTACCATCTATGTTGTTCATAATTTTTCTCCATTTTATTTACCAACGAACATGGAAAGTGCAGAGAAGATTTAGGCCTCATTATGGCACGTGGTCGACTATGTGTTAAATAACCTATATCTTTGGCAAAGTTCCCATCATATTCACCTTAATTTTTTAGTTTTTCATCCATAGATTCAGATTTCTTACCATCTCATTTAGCTCGAAACTAGCTCGAGATCGACTCGAGATCGTTACAAGCTGAGCACAAGTCATGTTCTATAGCTCGATCATGAGCTTCACTCAGTTTGAGCTCGCTCCAATTTTCATATGAGTTGAGATGAGCCAACTCCAACTCGCTCGAGCTCGACTCGTTTGCAGCCCTATGTGGAGGTAGTCGTTGTTGTTGTTGTTCCAGAGGTGCGGTAGGTGCAGCCGGTGGTGGAAGACGCGCAAGCAGTTCATTAAATCTGTTATCGAGATTTGTTTCGAACGTCTTCTCAAGGCCCGTGATCTTCTCCATGACCTCTTCAAAATTGTTCAGCACATCTTGCACCTGTTCAGTCATCATTTGTTAAAACTTATCATGAAGCTCCTTGTTCGTTAAGTTCTCCCAGTCAATCTTGTTGGCTTGTGATCCTGGCATGATTAGCAGTAATAGAAACACACAAAAATATGATCCTACAGGCTACTAACAAGTGGTGGTGGTGGTGGGTGTCACAAATCCGTCAAGAAAAACTCAAATTCTTACCAGTTCTTACCCAGCAGCAGGCGGTGATGGCAACCGATGTAGTCAAAACTCTCAAAGCTTGGATAAAGCGATTACCAGGGAGAGTCAAATGCACGATGTAGATGTATGTGGAGCTGGGAGGGCTTATAATATGGTAGCAAAAAGGATCAGAAATAATCAATTCAGAGATGCAAAGTTGAATAAATGTTCAATGACGGTACTGTGCTGGTCCTAGGCTAGACCGTACTAGAGACGCGAGCCTAGAACACTAACAAAATCACGGCGCTGCACGTAAACAAGGGAGGAGCACACTCCGATTTTTTTTTTCATTTTTTTCACTTTTTTGCACTTTTTTTCCTCTTTTTTTTTGCTCCACAACAAAAAAATTTCAAAAAAAGTCTACAAATGTCCTAAAAACTGCCTAGCCAGAATTTTCCAGACTTAGTTTTTTTTTAACTGGAACTATTTTCTTCTGTGGATGGTTCGGAAGTTGGGGAGTCCTACTCTGTCACGACTCGGAGTATCGCGTGATCTGGAAATCGAGAACAAAGCAACAATTACTGGACTCGGACTAGGACTGGTGGCGGAGATGAATCTGGTGGACACTCAGACTGGTGGCGGATATTTGCAGGGCGATGGAACACGGACTGGTGGCGAATCTTTGATGGAGGTGGACTCGGATTAGCGTGATGGCGGGGATATGTGGTATATGGTAACGACGATGATGATGGTGGTATATGGCAGCGGTGATGACGATGGTGCGGCGGTGGCATGACAACTTGTCAACAGAACTCGAAACTCTAAAGTACTAGACGCTAGGACCAGCAACTTGACACAACAATGCAACCGCAAACTCAACAAAGCAAATACAGAAAAGATTATGCAAAGGCTCGGATTGGTTCCGATAAGATCAACTAACCCTAAAAAATGTGTGGCTTTTTCGTGGACTATAGGTATGAAGAACAGACTCGATCTAAACTACAAAAACTGCAAAATCTCACCGAGCAACCTGGAAATCTGATACCACTTGATAGAGGCAAAGGTGTCCCATCTTTCGATGAGATGATGGATATCGCTTTGGTGGAAGTCGACTTTGACGATCCGACTACGAACGTGCGAGGACATCGCGCCTTAGCAATCGCTAAACCAACTCCGAGAGGTTATTGACCACGCCGGAGCACGATCAACCTAACCACAAAGGTCTGTTTCCTGCACGCAAACAAAGAACAAGCAAGAAACTAAGATTGCAATCTGGATATTGCGAATATAAGAGGAAAGCTTTATTGATCAAGGTGGGGTTCTGTGACGCCTTTGTCTGGTCGTTGAACACAAACGAAGTACACGAAGTTGCAGCTATGGCAAACTTTTAATCTAAACAAAACCCAAAGTCTAAACGGTGCCCTAAGAGCTGTATAATGGAGGAAGAGGGGGGAATTTCGTGGCCCTTGGTGGAGGGGTCCGAAATCAACCCTATCTCTTGTTTCCCCACACATACGGACTCTAAAAATAGCCCATACTTATGTATTTCGAAATTACATGGGCCTGGCCCAATAATAAGGTGACGCAGCACCTAGAATAGCCTCGGGACGAAATTTATGAAGTGGCATCTTGTATATTTCGTCCAAGGCTTCATGCACCCATTATGGTGGCTTCAAAGTCCTAAAATCATCACTTATAACTCCGTTCTTGTTCCCCTTGTGCATGCCATCATCTCCATGCTTGTTCGTACACCAATGTTCATCCTTCTCCAAGCTAGGCCCTTCATTTGTAAGAAAAACAAATGTATCCAATTTAGGCAGCATCATATTCTCATGAACATTAGAATCATTACCAAGAGACGAAAGTACCTGATAATTTGATTGGCGTGCGCGAGCTCTAGTAATTGGTCCAGTATATGTAGCAGAAGGGGTTGTGGGTGTATCAATGTTATTGATGTCCTCATCATAATCTCAAACTTTTTCAACTTTCACGCAATACATGAGCGTGAGCCATGGACATAGCACTATATGTGGAATAGAATGGTGGTTGTGGAGAAGACAAAAAAGGAGAAGATAGTCTCACATCAACTAGGCGTATCAACGGGCTATGGAGATGCCCATTAATAGATATCAATGTGAGTGAGTAGGGATTGCCATGCAACGGATGCACTAGAGCTATAAATATATGAAAGCTCAACAAAAGAAACTAAGTGGGTGTGCATCCAACTCGCTTGCTCACGAAGACCTAGGGCACTTTTGAGGAAGCCCATCATTGGAATATACAAGCCAAGTTATATAATGAAAAATTCCCACTAGTATATGAAAGTGACAACATATGAGACTCTCTATCATGAAGATCATGGTGCTACTTTGAAGCACTAGTGTGGAAAAAGAGATAATAGCATTGTCCCTTGTCTCTTTTTCTCTCATTTTTTTTTCTTTTTCCCTTTTTTTACTTCGTTTTTCTTCTTTTTTTTCTTTGGCCTTCCTCTTTTTTCTTTTTTTTCTTTTTGTAAAGTCCGAAGTCTCATCCCGACTTGTGGGGGAATCATAGTCTTCATCATCCTTTCCTCACTAGGACAATGCTCTAATAATGAAGATCATCACACTTTTATGGATTTACAACTCAAAGCTAGAACAAGATATGACTCTATATGAATGCCTCCGGCAGTGTACCGGGATATGCAATGAATCAAGAGTGACATGTATGAAAATTATGAAGGTGGCCTTGCGACAAATACAATGTCAGCTACATGATCATGCAAAGAGCAATATGACAAAAGTAATGCGTGTCATATGAATGGAATGGTGGAAAGTTGGATGGCAATATATCTCGGAATGGCTATGGAAATGCCATAATAGGTAGGTATGGTGGCTGTTTTGAGGAAGGAGTATGGTGGGTGTATGGTACCGGAGGAAGTTGCGCGGTACAAGAGAGGCTAGCAATGGTGGAAGGGTGAAAGGGTGTGTATAATCCATGGACTCAACATTAATCAAAAGAACTCATGCACTTGTTGCAAAATTTTAGAAGTCATCAAAAACCGAAGCACTACGCGCATGCTCCTAGGGGGATAGATTGGTAGTAAAATACCATCGCTCGTCCCCGACCGCCACTCATAAGGAAGACAATCAATAAATAAAATTGTGCTCCAACTTCATCACAAAGCGGTTCACCATACGTGCATGCTACGGGAATCACAAACTTCAACACAAGTATTCTTTAAATTCATAATCACCCAACTAGCATAACTTTAATATTACTACCTTCATATCTCAAAACAATTATCAAGCATCAAATTGATCATAGCATCCACTTCACTTTCTATGATAGTTTTTATTATACCCAACTTTGGATGCTCATCATTCTAGGACCAACTTTATGATCATAGCAAAAACTATGCTGTTCTAAAAGACTCTCAAAATAATATAAGTGAAGCATGAGAGACTAGGGATTTCTTCAAAATTAAGACACCACCGTGCTCTAAAAGATATAAGTGAAGCACTAGAGCAAAAACTATCAAGCTCAAAAGATAGGTGTGTACAGCAAGGATGATTGTGGTAAACTAAAAAGCAAAGACTAATATAATACATGACGCTCCAAGCAAAACACATATCATGTGGTGAATAAAAATATAGCTCCAAGTAAATTACCGATGGAAGTGGACGAAAAGAGGGGATGCCTTCCGGGGCATCCCCAAGCTTTGACTTTTTGGTGTCCTTGGATTATCTTGGGGGTGCCATGGGCATCCCCAAGCTTAGGCTCTTGCCCCTCCTTATTCTATAGTCCATAAAGGCTTTACCCAAAACTTGAAAACTTCACAACACAAAACTCAACAGGAAATCTTATAAGCTCCGTTAGTGAAAGAAAACAAAACTACCACATAAGGTACTGCAATGAACTCATTCTTTATTTATTTTGGTGTTAAACCTACTGTATTCCAACTTCTTTATGGTTTATAAACTAATTTACTAGCCATAGATGCATTGAAATAAGCAAACAACACAGGAAAAATAGAATCTATCGAAAACAGAACAGTCTGTAGCAATCTGTAACTAACGCAAACTTCTGGAACTCTAAAAATCCTACCAAAATAGAAAGTCCTGGAAAATTTGATTATTGAACAGAAGCAAAAATAATCAACGCAAAATCACGTTCCTGGGATTTAACAAAATTATATTCGTGCGCGCAAAGTTTCTGTTTTTCAGCAGAATCAAAGCAACTATCATCATAGGTTATCCTATAGGTTCTACTTGGCACAAACACTAATTAAAAGATAAAAACACATCTAAACAGAAGGTAGATGCAAGATTTATTAAATAACAGCAAGGAAAAATATTGGGTTGCCTCCCAACAAGCGCTTTTCTTTAAACCCTTTTTTAGCTAGGCATTGAGATTTCAATAATGCTCACATGAAAGACAAGAATTGAAGCACAAAGAGAGGATCAGAAAACACGTGACAAACACATCTAAGTCTAACATACTTCCTATGCATAGGCATATTATAATCAAACAAATTTGCAAGGCAAGCAAAAACTAGTATACGCAAGGAAGAAGAAAGAGACGATAGCAATCTCAACATGACGAGAGGTAATTTAATAAGATAAAAAAATTTCTACGACCATATTTTCCTCTCTCATAATAATTACATGTAGGATCATAGGCAAATTCAACAAAATAGCTATCACAAAACATGTTCTCAACATGATCCACATGCATGCAAAGTTGACACTCTTCCAAGATAGTGGGGTTAACATTAACTAAAGTCATGACCTTTCCGAACCCATTTTTATCAAAAATATCATAAGATTGAACATACTCCAAATATGTGGGATCTAAAGTTGACACTCTTCCAAAACCACTTTCAATATTATTGAAAACACTATTATCAATCTCATATTTATCATGGGGCTTAAATAAATTTTCAAGGTTATAAGAAGAATCACCCCAATCATGATCATTAAAACAAGTAGTAGACATAGCAAAACTAGCATCCCCAAGCTTAGGGTTTTGCATATTATTAGCACAATTGACATCAAGAGAATTTATAGGAAAATCATTGCAATCATGCTTTTTATTCAAGGAGTTATCGTGAATCTCTTCATAAATTTCTTCATCGTAATTTTTAGATTCACAAATTTTGAGCAAAGCTTCATAAAGATAATCTAGTGCACAAAACTCACTAGCAATTGGTTCATCATAATTGGATCTCTTAAAAAGATTAGCAAGCGGATGAGGATCCATAGATCTTAGGTTCTCTATTTAGCAATAAATAAGCATCTATTCCAACCAAACGAGAAAATGAAAGGGCAAGCAAAATAGAGGAGGAGATTGGGGAAGAGAGGGCGAATAAAACAGCAAGGGTGAAGTGGGGGAGAGGAAAACGAGAGGCAAATGGCAAATAATGTAAATGCGAGGGAGATGGATTTGTGATGGGTACTTGGTATGTCTTGACTTGAGCGAAGACCTCCCCGGCAACGGCGCCAGAAATCCCTCTTGCTACGTCTTGAGCTTGCGTTTGTTTTCCTCGAAGAGGAGAGGGTGATGCAGCAAGTGTAGCATAAGTATTTCCCTCAGTTTTGAGAACCAAGGTATCAATCTAGTAGGAGGCTCCTCAAAAGTCCCACGCACCTACACAAACAAACTGAGAACTCGCAACCAACGCAATAAAGGGGTTGTCAATCCCTTCACGGCCACTTGCGAAAGTGAGATCTAATAAAGATAGTAAGATAAGATAAATATATTTTTTGTATTTTATAATATAGATGCAAAAAGTAAAGATGAAAATAAAAGTAGATTGAAAGCAAATATGATAAGAGATAGACCCGGGGGCCATAGGTTTCACTAGAGGCTTCTCTCAAGATAGCATAAGTATTACGGTGGGTCAACAAATTACTGTCGAGCAATTGATAGAAAAGCGCATAGTTATGAGATTACCTAGGCATGATCATGTATATAGGCATCACGTCCATAACAAGTAGACCGACTCCTGCCTGCATCTACTACTATTACTCCACACATCGACCACTATCCAGCATGCATCTAGAGTATTAAGTTCATAAGAATAGAGTAACGCATTAAGCAAGTTGACATGATGTAGAGGGATAAACTCAAGCAATATGATATAAACCCCATCTTGTTATCCTCGATGGCAACAATACAATATGTGCCTTGCAACCCTTTCTGTCACTGGGTAAGGACACCGCAAGATTGAACCCAAAGCTAAGCACTTCTCCCACGGCAAGAAAGACCAATCTAGTAGGCCAAACCAAACTGATAATTCGAAGAGACTTGCAAAGATAACTCAATCATACATAAAAGAATTCAGAGAAGATTCAAATATTATTCATAGATAAACTTGATCATAAACCCACAATTCATCGGATCTCGACAAACACAACGCAAAAAGAGTTTACATCGAATAGATCTCCACAAGAGAGGGGGAGAACATTGTATTGAGATCCAAAAAGAGAGAAGAAGCCATCTAGCTATAACTATGGACCCGTAGGTCTATGGTAAACTACTCACAACTCATTGGAGGGGCAAGGATGTTGATGTAGAGGCCCTCCATGGTTGATTCCCCCTCCGGCAGAGTGCCGGCGAAGGCTCCAAGATGGGATCTCGCGGATACAGAAGGTTACGGCGGTGGAAATTGTGTTTTGTGGTGCCCCTGGATGTTTTCGGGGTACGTAGGTATATATAGGAGGAAGAAGTACGTCGGTGGCCGCCCGAGGGGCCCACGAGACAGGGGGGTGCGCCCTACAGGGGGGGGGGGGGCGGCCTGCTATCTCGTGGCTTCCTCGGCTGCTTCTTGACTTGCACTCCAAGTCCTCTGGATCACGTTCGTTCCAAAAATCACGCTCCCGAAGGTTTCATTCTGTTTGGACTCTGTTTGATATTCCTTTTCTTCGAAATACTGAAAAAGGCAAAAAAACAGCAATATGGGCTAGGCCTCCGGTTAGTAGGTTAGTCCCAAAAATGATATAAATGTGTAAAATAAAGCCCATAAACATCCAAAAGGGGTAATATAATAGCATGGGACAATCAAAAATTATAGATACGTTGGAGACGTATCAATGTCGGATAGGATGAGGCCGTTGGCCCGCTCGACCTGCCCGTTGGACTGTGGGTGCGCAACATAGTGATGTCTACTACACGACCTTCTTCTTGTAGACGTTGTTGGGCCTCCAAGTGCAGAGGTTTGTAGGACAGTAGCAAATTTCCCTCAAGTGGATGACCTAAGGTTTATCAATCCGTGGGAGGCGTAGGATGAAGATGGTCTCTCTCATACAACCCTGCAACCAAATAACAAAGAGTCTCTTGTGTCCCCAACACACCCAATACAATGGTAAATTGTATAGGTGCACTAGTTCAGCAAAGAGATGGTGATACAAGTGCAATATGGATAGTAGATATAGGTTTTTGTGATCTGAAAATATAAAAACAGCAAGGTAACTAATGATAAAAGTGAGCGTAAACGGTATTGCAATGGTAGGAAACAAGGCATAGGGTTCATACTTTCACTAGTGCAAGTTCTCTCGACAATAATAACATACTTGGATCATATAGCTATCCCTCAACATGCAACAAAGAGTCACTCCAAAGCCACTAATAGCGGAGAACAAACGAAGAGATTATGGTAGGGTACAAAACCACCTCAAAGTTATCCTTTCTGTTCTATCTATTCAACAGTCCGTAGTAAAATAACATGAAGCTATTATTTCCGTTCAATCTATCATAGAGTTCATACTAGAATAACACCTTAAGACACAAATCAATCAAAACCCTAATGTCACCTAGATACTCCATTGTCACCTCAAGTATCCGTGGGCATGATTATACGATATGCATCACACAATCTCTGATTCATCTATTCAACCAACACAAAGTACTTCAAAGAGTGCCCCAAAGTTTCTACCGGAGAGTCAAGACAAAAACGTGTGCCAACCCCTATGCATAGGTTCATGGGCGGAACCCGCAAGTTGATCACCAAAACATACATCAAGTGGATCACGTGATATCCCATTGTCACCACAGATAAGCACGGCAAGACATACATCAAGTGTTCTCAAATCCTTAAAGACTCAATCCGACAAGATAACTTCAAAGGGAAAACTCAATTCATCACAAGAGAGTAGAGGGGGAGAAACATCATAAGATCCAACTATAATAGCAAAGCTCACGATACATCAAGATCGTGCCATAGAGAGAACACGAGAGAGAGAGATCAAACACATAGCTACTAGTACATACCCTCAGCCCCGAGGGTGAACTACTCCCTCCTCGTCATCGAGAGCGCCGGGATGATGAAGAAGGCCACCGGTGAGGGATCCCCCCTCCGGCAGGGTGCCGGAACGGGCTCCCGAGAGGTTTTTGGTGGCTACAGAGGCTTGCGGCGGCGGAACTCCCAATCTATCTTTGTCTTCAATGGTTTTTGGGTATATGGGAATATATAGTCGAAAGAAGTCGGTTGGGGGAGCCACGAGGGGCCCACGAGATATAGGGGCGCGCCCACCCCTGGGCGCGCCCTCCTATCTCCTGGCCTCCTCGAAGCTTCCCTGGCTTGTACTCCAAGTCTCTCGGATCATGTTCGTTCCAAAAATGACGCTCCCAAATGTTTCATTCCGTTTGGAGTCCGTTTAATATTCCTTTTCTTCGAAACACTGAAATGGGCAATAAAACAGCAATATGGGCTGGGCCTCCGGTTAATAGGTTAGTCCCAAAAGTAATATAAAAGTGTATAATAAAGCCCATAAACATTCAAAATAGATAATAATATAGCATGAATGCTTCATAAATTATAGATACGTTGGAGACGTATCAGCATCCCCAAGCTTAATTCCTACTCGTTCTCGAGTAGGTAAATGATAAAAGAAAGAATTTATGAAGTGTGAATGCTAGCAGGTGCACAAGTTTGATCAATGGTAATTTCAATCACCTTTTCTAGCATGATTATATGTCATAACAGTGGTTCATCTCATAAAACTTCTCACAAACAAGCAACAAGCAATTCACATGTTAAAGAATAGACCATAAACTTTCTTGAAAACTAGCAAACTTCATTCTCAGTCATCAAACAATTACAATTCATCTTATTTTTGGGAAGGGTCTATGTCAGAGCTTTGATTTAGCAAACTCCACATACTCAACTATCATATAGTCTTCTACAATTGCTAACACTCATGCAATACTAATGGTTATGGAGTTTCAATCGGACACTGAGAAAGATAGGGGCTTATAGTGTTGCCTCCCAACGTATTCACCTTTGGGTGATGTCAACCATCATAGTTCATGCTAACTTACATCCAATTAGATATATATCAGGATCTTTCCAACACGAGGTGCTTGCCAAAGGATAAAATGGAAAAGGGAAAGGTTAAGATCACCTTGACTCTTGCATAAAGTAAAAGACATAAAGTAAAAGATAGGCCCTTCGAAGAGGGAAGCAGAGGTTGTCATGCGCTTTTATGGTTGGATGCACAAAATCTTAATGCAAAAGAACGTCACTTTATATTGCCACTTGTATATGGACCTTTATTATGCAGTCCGTCGGTTTTATTGCTTCCATAACAAGATCATATAAAGCTTATTTTCTTCACACTAATAGATCATACATATTTAGAGAGCAATTTTTATTGCTTGCACCGATGACAACTTACTTGAATGATCTTACTCAATCCATAGGTAGATATGGTGGACTCTCATGGCAAAATTGAGTTTAAGGATATTTGGAAGCACAAGTAGTATCTCTACTTGGTGCAAGGAATTTGGCTAGCATGAGGGGGAAAGGCAAGCTCAACATGTTTGAATGATCCATGACAATATACTTTAACTGAGATGTGAGAAAACATAACCCATTACGTTGTCTTCCTTGTCCAACATCAACTCTTTAGCATGTCATACTTAATGAGTGCTCACAATTATAAAATATGTCTAGGGTAGTATATTTATATGTGAAATCTCTCTTCCTTCAATATTATTTCATGAATTGTTCAAATGACCAATACAATGCTTGCTAACCTTCAATAAATTTACAACCTCTACTTCTAGATGTGAAGTCATTACTCCCTATGAGATAAGCAAATGAGACATATATAATTTCAGATTTATGACATTCAACTCATTCAACCATTTACTCATAGGATATAAGTGAAGCACACGAGTAAATGACAAACTACTCCAACAAGATATAAGTGAAGATCAATGAGTAGCTAAATAATTATGTAACTATGCGAAGACTCTCTCTCATTTAAGAATTTCAGATCTTGGTATTGTATTCAAACAACAAGCAAAACAAAATAAAATGACATTGCAAGGATAGCACAACTCATGTGAAGAAGCAAAAACTTAGGTTCAACCGATATTAACCGGTAATTGTTGAAGAAGAAAGGTGGGATGCCTACCGGGGCATCCCCAATCTTAGATGCTTGAGACTTCTTGGAATATTATCTTGGGGTGCCTTGGGCATCCCCAAGCTTGAACTTTTGTGTCTCCTTAATTCCTCTCATATCATGGTTTCTCTTTTCATCAAAAAGCTTCATCCACACCAAACTCAACAAGAACTCGTGAGATAGGTTAGTATAAACCAATGCAAAACCTTATCATTTTCTATTGTAACAAATCACTAAAATTATTATTCAACATTGCATACTAAATGCCTCTGCATATTTAGTACTCCTATCCTCAAATAGAATCATTAAACAAGCAAACATATGCAAACAATGCAAACATAACAGCAATCTGTCAAAACAGTACAGTCTGTAAAGAATGCAAGATTCATCATACTTCCCTAACTCCAAAAATTATGAGAAAAATACTAAGCTGTAGAAGATTTATCAGATCTCAATATGCAAAAAGTTTCAATATTATATCATTCTCTGACTTTTCTAGGGAATGTTTGCAACAGCGGTAAACTTTCTGTTTTCAAACAGCAACATGTATACTAGCAAAATAAGCATGGCAAAGGCTATCCTTGACATTTTTATTGAAAATAAAGATGCAAAACATTATTCTAAATAACAGAAAGCAAATACTAACAAGAGAAAATTACGCTCCAAGCAAAACACATATCATGTGGTGAAAAAATATAGCTCCAAATAAAGTTACCGATGAACGAAGACGAAAGAGGGGTGCCTTGGTTGTCCTTGAATATTACCTTGGGGTGCCTTGGGAATCCCCAAGCTTAGGCTCCTGCCACTCCTTATTCTATATTCCATCGAATCTTTACCCAAAACTTGAAAACTTCACAACACAAAACTCAACAGAAAACTCGTAAGCTCCGTTAGTACAAGAAAGTAAAACAACCACTTAGGTACTGTAATGAACTAATTCTAAATTCATATGGGTGTAATATCTACTGTATTCTGACTTCTCTATGGTTCATACCCTCCGATACTACTCATAGATTCATCAAAATAAGCAAACAACATAACGAAAACAGAATCTGTCAAAAACAGAACTGTCTGTAGTAATCTGTATCAAACGTATACTTATGGAACTCTAAAAATCCTACCAAATTAGGAAGTCCTAAGCAATTTGTGTACCAATCCAGAGAAAAAATAATCAGATAATAATCACGTTTCTGTGAATTAACAAAACTAATTTACTGGGTGCAAAAGTTTCTGATTTTCAGCAGGATCAACACAACTATCACCGTGAGCTATCCTAAAGGTCTTACTTGGCACTTTATTGAAAAAAAAAGCTATAAAACATGATTACTACAGTAGAATAATCATGTGAACACACAAAAACAGTAAGGTTAAATATTGGGTTGTTTCCCAACAAGCGCTTTTCTTTAATGCCTTTCTAGCTAGGCATGATGATGACAATGATGCTCACATAAAAGATAAGAATTGAAACATAACGGGAGCATCATGAAGCATATGACTAGCACATTTAAGCCTAATCCACTTCCTATGTATAGGGATTTTGTGAGCAAACAACTTATGGGAACAATAATCAACTAGCATAGGAAGGCAAAACAAGCATAGCTTCAAAATTTTAAGCACATAGAGAGGAAACTTGATATTATTACAATTCCTACAAGCATATGTTCCTCCCTCACAATAGTTTTCAGTAGCATCATGAATTAATTCAACAATATAACCAGCACATAAAGCATTCTTTTCATGATCTACAAGCATAGAAAATTTACTACTCTCCACATAAGCAAATTTCTTCTCATGAATAGTAGTGGGAGCAAACTCAACAAAATAATTATCATGTGGGGCATAATCCAATTGAAAACTAAAATCATGATGACAAGTTTCATGGTTATCATTATTCTTAATAGCATACAAGTCATCACAATAATCATCATAGATAGCAACTTTGTTCTCATAATCAATTGGAACCTCTTCCGAAATAGTGGATTCATCACTAAATAAAGTTGACACTCTTCCAAATCCACTTTCATAATTATCACAATAATATTCAACATCCTCCAAAATAGTGGGATCATTACTTCCTAAAGTTGACACTCTTCCAAACCCACTTTCATCAATATAATCATCATAAATAGGAGGCATGCTTTCATCATAATAAATATTCTCATCAAAACTTGGGGAACAAAAAATATCATAATCATCGAACATAGCTTCCCCAAGCTTGTGGCTTTGCATATCATTAGCATCATGGTGTTGGGGAACGTAGTAATTTCAAAAAAATTCCTACGCACACGCAAGATCATGGTGATGCATAGCAACAAGATGGGAGAGTGTTGTCAACGTACCCTCGTAGACCGTAAGCGGAAGCGTTATGACAACGCGGTTGATGTAGTCGTACGTCTTCACGATCCGACCAATCCAAGCACCGAACATACGGCACCTCCGAGTTCAGCACACGTTCAGCTCGATGATGATCCCCGGACTCTGATCCAGCAGGGTTTCGGGGATGAGTTCCGTCAGCACGACGGTGTGGTGACAATGATGATGTTCTACCGATGCAGGGCTTCGCCTAAGCACCACAACGATATGACCGAGGTGGAATATGGTGGAGGGGAGAAACGCACACGGCTAAGGAACGAACACGAAGATCAACTTGTGTGTCTAGAGGTGCCCGCCTGCCCCCGTATATAAAGGAGCCAAGGGGGAGGGGGCAGCCGGCCAAGGAGGGCGCGCCAAGGGGGAGTCCTACTCCCACCAGGAGTCGGACTCCCTTCTTTCCTAGTTGGGTAAGGAGAAGGGGGAAGGAGGAGGAAGAGGGGAAGGAAAGGGGGGGCGCCACCCCCCTCTCCTTGTCCTATTCGGACTAGGGAGAGGAGGGGGCGCATCCCACCTCTTGCCTCCTCTCCTCTTCTCCCTTAGGGCCCATGAAGGCCCAATAACCCCCGGGAGGGTTCCGGTAACCCCCCGGTGCTCTGGTAAAATCCCGATTTCACTCGGAACCATTCCGATATCCAAATATAGGCTTCCAATATATCAATCTTTATGTCTCGACCATTTCGAGACTCCTTGTCATGTTCGTGATCACATCCGGGACTTTGAACAACCTTAGGTACATCAAAACTTATAAACTCATAATAAAACCATCATCATAATGTTAAGCGTGCGGACCCTACGGGTTCGAGAACTATGTAGACATGACCTAGAAATATTCTCGGTCAATAACCAATAGCGGAACCTGGATGCTCATATTGGCTCCTACATATTCTACGATGATCTTTATCGGTCAAACCGCATAACAACATATGTTGTTCCCTTTGTCATCGGTATGTTACTTGCCCGAGATTCAATCGTCGGTATCCAATACCTAGTTCAATCTCATTACCGGCAAGTCTCTTTACTTGTGACATAATGCATCATTCCGTAACTAAATCATTAGCTACATTGCTTGCAAGGCTTATAGTGATGTGCATTACCGAGAGGGCCCAGAGATACCTCTCCGACAATCGGAGTGACAAATCATAATCTTGAAATACGCCAACCCAACATGTACCTTCGGAGACACCTGTAGAGCTCCTTTATAATCATCCAGTTACGTTCTAACATTTGGTAGCACACAAAGTGTTCCTCCAGTAAACGGGAATTGCATAATCTCATAGTTACAGGAACATGTATAAGTCATGAAGAAAGCAATAGCAACATACTAAACGATCAAGTGCTAGGCTAACGGAATGGGTCATGTCAATCACATCATTCTCCTAATGATGTGATCCCGTTAATCAAATGACAACACATGTCTATGGTTAGGAAACATAACCATCTTTGATTAATGAGCTAGTCAAGTAGAGGCATACTAGTGACGTTATGTTTGTCTATGTATTCACACATATATCATGTTTCCGGTTAATACAATTCTAGCATGAATAATAAACATTTATCATGATATGAGGAAATAAATAATAACTTTATTATCGCCTCTAGGGCATATTTCCTTCAGTCTCCCACTTGCACTAGAGTCAATAATCTAGATTACATAGTAATGATTCTAACACCCATGGAGTCTTGGTGCTGATCATCTTTTGCTCGTGGAAGAGGCTTAGTCAACGGGACTGCAACATTCAGATCCGTATGTATCTTGCAAATCTCTATGTCTCCCACCTGGACTTGGTCCCGGATGGAATTGAAGCGTCTCTTGATGTGCTTGGTCCTCTTGTGAAATCTGGATTCCTTTGCCAAGGCAATTGCACCAGTATTGTCACAGAAGATCTTCATTGGTCTCGATGCACTAGGTATGACACCTAGATCGTAAATGAACTTCTTCATCCAGACTCCTTCATTTGCTGCTTCCGAAGCAGCTATGTACTCTGCTTCACATGTAGATCCCGCCACGATGCTTTGTTTAGAACTGCACCAACTTACAGCTCCACAGTTTAATAAAAACACATATTCGGTTTGCGATTTAGAATCATTCGGATGAGTGTCAAAGCTTGCATCGATGTAACCATTTACGACTAGCTCTTTGTCACCTCCATATACGAGAAACATATCCTTAGTCCTTTTTCAGGTATTTCAGGATGTTCTTGACCGCTGTCCAGTGATCCACTCCTGGATTACTTTGGTACCTTCCTGCCAAGCTTATTGCTAAGCATACGTCAGGTCTGGTACACAGCATTGCATACATGATAGAGCCTATGGCTGAAGCATAGGGAACATCTTTCATTTTCTCTCTATCTTCTGCAGTGGTCGGGCATTGAGTCTGACTCAACTTCACACCTTGTAATACAGGCAAGAACCCTTTCTTTGCCTGATCCATTTTGAACTTTTTCAAAACTTTATCAAGGTATGTGCTTTGTGAAAGTCCAGTTAAGCATCTTGATCTATCTCTATAGATCTTAATGCCCAATATGTAAGCAGCCTCACTGAGGTCTTTCATTGAAAAACTTTTATTCAAGTATCCCTTTATGCTATCCAGAAATTATATATCATTTCCAATTAATAATATGTCATCTACATATAATATCAGAAATGCTACAGAGCTCCCACTCACTTTCTTGTAAATACAGGCTTCTCCAAAAGTCTGTATAAAACCATATGCTTTGATCACACTATCAAAGCGTTTATTCCAACTCCGAGATGCTTGCACCAGTCCATAAATGGATCGCTGGAGCTTGCACACTTTGTTTGCACCTTTTGGATCGACAAAACCTTCTGGTTGTATCATATACAACTCTTCTTCCAGAAATCCATTCAAGAATGCAGTTTTGACATCCATTTGCCAAATTTTATAATCATAAAATGCAGCAATTGCTAACATGATTCGGACAGACTTAAGCATCGGTACGGGTGAGAAAGTCTCATCGTAGTCAACCCCTTGAACTTGTCGAAAACCTTTTGGAACAAGTCGAGCTTTATAGACAGTTACATTACCATCAGCGTCAGTCTTCTTCTTAAAGATCCATTTATTCTCAATGGCTTGCCGAACATAGGGCAAGTCAACCAAAGTCCATACTTTGTTCTCATACATGGATCCCATCTCAGATTTCATGGCTTCTAGCCATTTTTGCGGAATCTGGGCTCATATTCGCTTCCTCATAGTTTGTAGGTTCGCCATGGTCAAGTATCATGACTTCCAGAATAGGATTACCGTACCACTCTGGTGCGGATCTTACTCTGGTAAACCTACGAGGTTCAGTAGAAACTTGATCTGAAGTTTCATGATCAATATCATTAGCTTCCTCACTAATTTGGTGTAGTTGTCACAGGAACCGGTTCTTGTGATGGACTACTTTCCAATAAGTGAGCAGCTACAGTTACCTCATCAAGTTCTACTTTCCTCCCACTCACTTCTTTCGAGAGAAACTCCTTCTCTAGAAAGGATCCGAATTTAGCAATGAAAATCTTGCCCTCAGATCTGTGATAGAAGGTGTACCCAACAGTCTCTTTTGGGTATCCTATGAAGACACATTTCTCCGATTTGGGTTCGAGCTTATCTAGTTGAAGTTTCTTCACATAAGCATCGCAGCCCCAAACTTTAAGAAACGACAACTTTGGTTTCTTGCCAAACCACAGTTCATGAGGTGTCGTCTCAACGGATTTTGATGGTGCCCTATTTAACGTGAATGCGGCCGTCTCTAAAGCATAACCCCAAAACGATAGCGGTAAATCAGTAAGAGACATCATAGATCGCACCATATCTAGTAAAGTACGATTACGACGTTCGGACACACCATTTCGTTGTGGTGTTCCGGGTGGCGTGAGTTGCGAAACTATTCTGCATTGTTTCACATGTAAACCAAACTCATAACTCAAATATTCTCCTCCACGATCAGATTGTAGAAATTTTATTTTCTTGTTACGATGATTTTCCACTTCACTCTGAAATTCTTTGAACTTTTCAAATATTTCAGACTTGTGTTTCATTAAGTAGATATACCCATATCTGCTCAAATCATCTGTGAAGGTGAGAAAATAACGATACCCGCCGCGAGCCTCAATATTCATTGGACCACAAACATCAGTATGTATGATTTCCAACAAATCAGTTGCTCGCTCCATAGTTCCGGAGAACGGCGTTTTAGTCATCTTGCCCATGAGGCACGGTTCGCAACTACCAAGTGATTCATAATCAAGTGATTCTAAAAGTCCATCAGTATGGAGTTTCTTCATGCGCTTTATACCGATATGACCTAAGCAGCAGTGCCACAAATAACTTGCACTATCATTATCAACTCTGCATCTTTTGGTTTCAACACTAAGAATATGTGTATCACAACTATCGATATTCAATAAAAATAGACCACTCTTCAAGGGTGCATGACCATAAAAGATATTACTCATATAAATAGAACAACCATTATTCTCTGATTTAAATGAATAACCGTCTTGCATCAAACAGATCCAGATATAATGTTCATGCTCAACGCTGGCACCAAATAACAATTATTTAGGTCTAAAACTAATCCCGATGGTAGATGTAGAGGTAGCGTGCCGACCGCGATCACATCGACTTTGGAACCATTTCCCACGCGCATCGTCACCTCATCCTTAGCCAATCTTCGCTTAATCCGTAGTCCCTGTTTTGAGTTGCAAATATTAGCAACAGAACCAGTATCAAATACCCAGGTACTACTACGAGTATTAGTAAGGTACACATCAATAACATGTATATCACATATACCTTTGTTCACTTTGCCATCCTTCTTATCCGCCAAATACTTGGGGCAGTTTCGCTTCTAGTGTCCATTCTGCTTGCAGTAGAAGCACTCAGTCTCAGGCTTAGGTCCAGACTTGGGTTTCTTCTCTTGAGCAGCAACTTGTTTGTTGTTCTTCTTGAAGTACCCCTTCTTCTTCCCTTTGCTATTTTTCTTGAAACTGGTGGTCTTGTTGACCATCAACACTTGATGCTCCTTCTTGATTTCTACCTCCGCGGCTTTTAGCATTGCGAAGAGCTCGGGAATAGTCTTGTCCATCCCTTGCATATTATAGTTCATCACGAAGCTCTTGTAGCTTGGTGGCAGTGATTGAAGAATTCTGTCAATGACACTATCATCAGGAAGATTAACTCCTAGTTGAATCAAGTGATTATTATACCCAGACATTTTGAGTATGTGTTCACTGACAGAACTATTCTCCTCCATCTTGCAGCTATAGAACTTATTGGAGACTTCATATCTCTCAATCCGGGCATTTGCTTGAAATATTAACTTCAACTCCTGGAACATCTCATACGCTCCATGACGTTCAAAACGTTGTTGAAGACCCGGTTCTAAGCCGTAAAGCATGGCACATTGAACTATCGAGTAGTCATCAGCTTTGCTCTGCCAGACGTTCTTAACATAGTCAGTTGCATCAGCAGCAGGCCTAGTACCAGGCGGTGCTTCCAGGACGTAATTCTTCTGTGCAGCAATGAGGATAATCCTCAGGTTATGGACCCAGTCCGTGTAATTGCTATCGTCATCTTTCAACTTTGCTTTCTCAAGGAATGCATTAAAATTCAACGGAACAACAGCACGAGCCATCTATCTACAACAAACATAGACAAGCAAAATACTATCAGGTACTAAGTTCATGATAAATTTAAGTTCAATTGATCATATTACTTAAGAACTCCCACTTAGACAGACATCTCTCTAGTCATATAAGTGATTACGTGATCCAAATCAACTAAACCATGTCCGATCATCACGTGAGATGGAGTAGTTTCAATGGTGAACATCACTATGTTGATCATATCTACTATATGATTCATGTTTGACCTTTCGGTCTCCGTGTTCCGAGGCCATATCTGTTATATGCTAGGCTCGTCAAGTTTAACCCGAGTATTCCGCGTGTGCAACTCTTTTGCACCCATTGTATTTGAACGTAGAGCCTATCACACCCAATCATCACGTGGTGTCTCAGCACGAAGAACTTTCGCAACGGTGCATACTCAGGGAGAACACTTCTTGATAATTTTTAGTGAGAGATCATCTTAAAATGCTACCGTCAATCAAAGCAAGATAAGATGCATAAAGGATAAACATCACATGCAATCAATATAAGTGACATGATATGGCCATCATCATCTTGTGCTTGTGATCTCCATCTCTGAAGCACCGTCGTGATTACCATCGTCACCGGCGCGACACCTTGATCTCCATTGTAGCATCGTTGTCGTTATGCCATCTATTGCTTCTACGACTATCGCTACCGCTTAGTGATAAAGTAAAGCAATTACAGGGCATTTGCATTTCATACAATAAAGCGACAACCATATGGCTCCTGCCAGCTGCCGATAACTTTGGTTAGAAAACATGATCATCTCATACAATAAAATATAGCATCACGTATTGACCATATAACATCACAACATGCCCTGCAAAAACGAGTTAGGCGTCCTCTACTTTGTTGTTACAAATTTTACGTGGCTGCTACGGGCTGAGCAAGAACCGTTCTTACCTACGCATCAAAACCACAACAATAGTTCGTCAAATTAGTGCTGTTTTAACCTTCGCAAGGACCGGGCGTAGCCACACTCGGTTCAACTAAAGTTGGAGAAACAGACACCCGCTAGTCACCTGTGTGCAAAGCACGATGGTAAAACCAGTCTCGCGTAAGCGTACGCGTAATGTCGGTCCGGGCCGCTTTATCCAACAATACCGCCGAACCAAAGTATAACATGCTGGTAAGCAGTATGACTTGTATCGCCCACAACTCACTTGTGTTCTACTCGTGCATATAACATCAACGCATAAAACCTGGCTCTGATGCCACTATTGGGGAACGTAGTAATTTCAAAAAAATTCCTACGCACACGCAAGATCATGGTGATGCATAGAAACGAGATGGGAGAGTGTTGTCCACGTACCCTCATAGACCGTAAGCGGAAGCGTTATGACAATGCGGTTGATGTAGTCGTACGTCTTCACGATCCGACCGATCCAAGCACCGAACGTACGGCACCTCCGAGTTCAGCACACGTTCAGCTTGATGACGATCCCCGGACTCCGATCCAGCAGGGTTTCGAGGATGAGTTCCGTCAGCACAATGGCGTGGTGACGATGATGATGTTCTACCGACGCAGGGCTTCGCCTAAGCACTGCAACGATATGACCGAGGTGGAATATGGTGGAGGGGGGCACCGCACACGGCTAAGGAACGATCACGAAGATCAACTTGTGTGTCTAGAGGTGCCTCCCTGCCCCCGTATATAAAGGAGCCAAGGGGGAGGGGGCGGTCGGCCAAGGAGGGCGCGCCAAGGGGGAGTCCTACTCCCACCGGGAGTAGGACTCCCTTCTTTCCTAGTTGGATAAGGAGATGGGGGAAGGAGGAGGAAGAGGGGAAGGAAGAGGGGGCGCCGCCCCCCTCTCCTTGTCCTATTCGGACTAGGGAGGGGAGGGGGCGCAGCCCACCTCTTGACTCCTCTCCTCTTCTCCCTTAGGGCCCATGAAGGCCCAATAACCCCCGGGAGGGTTCCGATAACCCCCCGGTGCTGCAGTAAAATCCCGATTTCACTCGGAACCATTCCGATATCCAAATATAGGCTTCCAATATATCAATCTTTATGTTTCGACCATTTCGAGACTCCTCATCATGTCCGTGATCAGATACGGGACTCCGAACAACCTTCGGTACATCAAAACTTATAAACTCATAATAAAAATGTCATCGTAACGTTAAGCGTGCGGACCCTACGGGTTCGAGAACTATGTAGACATGACCTAGAACTATTCTCGGTCAATAACCAATAGCGAAACCAGGATGCTCATATTGGCTCCTACATATTCTACGAAGATCTTTATCGGTCAAACCGCATAACAACATACGTTGTTCCCTTTGTCATCGGTATGTTACTTGCCCGAGATTCGATCGTCGGTATCCAGTACCTAGTTCAATCTCGTTACCGGAAAGTCTCTTTACTCGTTACGTAATGCATCATTCCGTAACTAACTCATTAGCTACATTGCTTGCAAGGCTTATAGTGATGTGCATTACCGAGAGGGCCCAGAGATACCTCTCCGATAATCGAAGTGACAAATCCTAATCTCGAAATACGCCAACCCAACATGTACCTTCGGAGACACCTGTAGAGCTCCTTTATAATCACCCAGTTATGTTGTGACATTTGGTAGCACACAAAGTGTTCCTCCGGTAAACGGGAATTGCATAATCTCATAGTTACAGGAACATGTATAAGTCATGAAGAAAGCAATAGCAACATACTAAACGATCAAGTGCTAGGCTAACGGAATGGGTCATGTCAATCACATCATTCTCCTAATGATGTGATCCCATTAATCAAATGACAACACATGTCTATGGTTAGGAAACATAACCATCTTTGATTAATGAGCTAGTCAAGTAGAGGCATACTAGTGATGTTATGTTTGTCTATGTATTCACACATGTACCATGTTTCCGGTTAATACAATTCTAGCATGAATAATAAACATTTATCATGATATGAGGAAATAAATAATAACTTTATTATTGCCTCTAGGGCATATTTCCTTCACATGGATATTCAAGGAATTCATATTTATTGCAATCATGCTCATCATACAAATATCTAGTACCAAACATTTTATAGACTTCTTCTTCTAACACTTGAGCACAATTTTCCTTTTCATTGTTTTCACAAAAGATATTAAAAAGATGAAGCATATGAGACAAACTCAACTCCATTTTTTTGTAGTTTACTTTTATAAACTAAACTAGTAATAAAAACAAGAAACAAAAAGATTCGATTGCAAGATCTAAAGATATACCTTCAAGCACTCACCTCCCCGGCAACGGCGCCAGAAAAAAGAGCTTAGTTGACGGGGTGTGAGTGCCGCTTACGTAGCCTCCCCGACAACGGCGCTAGAAAAGAGCTTGACGTCTACTACACAACCTTCTTCTTGTAGACGTTGTTGGGCCTCCAAGTGCAGAGGTTTGTAGGACAGTAGCAAATTTCCCTCAAGTGGATGACCTAAGGTTTATCAATCCGTGGGAGGCGTAGGATGAAGATGGTCTCTCTCAAACAACCATGCAACCAAATAACAAAGAGTCTCTTGTGTCCCCAACACACCCAATACAATGGTAAATTGTATAGGTGCACTAGCTCGGCGAAGAGATGGTGATACAAGTGCAATATGGATAGTAGATATAGGTTTTGTAATCTAAAAATATAAAAACAGCAAGGTAACTAATGATAAAAGTGAGCGTAAATGGTATTGCAATGGTAGGAAACAAGGCATAGGGTTCATACTTTCACTAGTGCAAGTTCTCTCGACAATAATAACATACTTGGATCATATAACTATCCCTCAACATGCAACAAAGAGTCACTCCAAATCCACTAATAGTGGAGAACAAACGAAGAGATTATGGTAGGGTACAAAACCACCTCAAAGTTATCCTTTCTGTTCTATCTATTCAAGAGTCCGTAGTAAAATAACATGAAGCTAATCTTTCCGTTCAATCTATCATAGAGTTCATACTAGAATAACACCTTAAGACACAAATCAATCAAAACCCTAATGTCACCTAGATACTCCATTGTCACCTCAAGTATCCGTGGGCATGATTATACGATATCCATCACACAATCTCAGATTCATCTATTCCACCAACACAAAGTACTTCAAAGAGTGCCCCAAAGTTTCTACCGGAGAGTCAAGAGGAAAACGTGTGCCAACCCCTATGCATAGGTTCATGGGTGGAACCCGCAAGTTGATCACCAAAACATACATCAAGTGGATCACGTGATATCCCATTGTCACCACAGATAAGCACGGCAAGACATACATCAAGTGTTCTCAAATCCTTAAAGACTCAATTCGACTAGATAACTTCAAAGGGAAAACTCAATTCATCACAAGAGAGTAGAGGGGGAGAAACATCATAAGATCCAACTATAATAGCAAAGCTCGCGATACATCAAGATCGTGTCATAGAGAGAACAGGAGAGATAGAGATCAAACACATAGCTACTAGTACATACCCTCAGCCCCGAGAGTGAACTACTCCCTCCTCGTCATGGAGAGCGTCGGGATGATGAAGAAGGCCACCGGTGAGGGAGCCCCCCCCTCCGGCAGGGTGCCAGAACATGCTCCCGAGAGGTTTTTGGTGGCTACAGAGGCTTGCGGCGGCGGAACTCCTGATCTATCTTCGTCTTCGATGATTTTAGGGTATATGGGAATATATAGCCGAAAGAAGTCGGTCGGGGGAGCCACGAGGGGCCCACGAGACAAGGGGGCGCGCCCAGGGGGTGGGCGTGCCCTCCTATCTCCTGGCCTCCTCGAAGCTTCCCTGGCTTGTACTCCAAGTCTCCCGGATCATGTTCGTTTCAAAAATCACACTCCTAAAGGTTTCATTCCGTATGGAATCCGTTTGATATTCCTTTTATTTTAAACACTGAAATAGGCAATAAAACAGCAATATGGGTTGGGCCTCCGGTTAATAGGTTAGTCCCAAAAGTAATATAAAAGTGTATAATAAAGCCCATAAACATTCAAAACAGATAATAATATAGTATGAATGCTTCATAAATTATAGATACGTTGGAGACGTATCACGTAGGCTAGGTCGAGGCGGATGCCAAAGATGGAGCAGTATTGCATGAGCACGCCCTTGGCAAAATTGGTGTTGTTGTCCGTGATGATGCTGTTTGGCATGCCATAGCGTACCACGATGTCTTTGACAAACCGGACGGCTGTTGGCCCGTCCAGTTTCTTGATTGGCCATGCTTCGATCCACTTGGTGAACTTTTCCACCGCCACCAGCAAATGCGTCAAGCCGCCTCTGGCGGTTTTGAAGGGTCCCACCATGTTGAGTCCCCAGACCATGAAGGGCCAGGCGATCGGGATGGTGTGGAGTGTTGATGCCGGCTAGTGGCTGTGCTTGCTGAAGCGCTAGAATCCCTCGCACTTGAGGACGAGTGACTCGGCATATTGGAGGGTCGTGGGCCAGTAGAAACCATGGCGAAAAGCCTTGGCCACCAGGGATCGCTATGCGGCATGGTGCCCGCATTCGCCTTGGTGTATGTCAAGGAGGATGTCGATGCCTTGGTCTTGCTCAACGCAGCGCAGGAACACGCCAGTGGAGCTGCGCTTGACGAGTTCATTGTTGATGATGTTGTAGGCGGACGCCTGGTGTTGCACCTGCCGGGCTTCGATCTCGTCCATGGGGAGAACCCCGTTCTCCAGGAACTCTGAGATGGGCAAGGCCCAGGATGGGGTCGTCACCACGGCGAAGACGGCCACCACGGTGGGTTCTGGGTTGGCAGATCCCGAGCCGGGTTGAGCAGCCCCTGGGTCGGAGATGGTGACGGCTGGGTCGAGGGTTATGGTGGCAGGGTTGGCGGCTTCGGTCTCTAGGCCGAGTTCGGCAGTCCCCAGGCCAGGTTCAGCAGTCCCCGGGCCGGGGTGAGGTATGGTCGGGTCGTCCGGGACGTGGATGGACTCGGAGTCCAGAGACGGCTTGATGGACGGGTTGTGCAGGTGCTCGAGGGAGACGCCGGATGGGATGGACTGCCGAGATGAGGCGATCTTCGTGAGCGTGTCGGCTGCCTCATTCTCCACGCACGGGACATGGAGGAACTCGCAACCCTCGAAGGATGCGGACATCTTCTGGACAAGGAAGCGATAGCTTGCCATGTTGGAGTCGCGGGCATCCCACTCGCCAGAGCACTGTTGCACCACCAGATCCGAGTCACCGTAGCACAGGATGCACCGGATGCCGAGTTCCTTGGCAAGCCGGAGGCCGTGCACAAGGGCTTCATACTCGGCGAGGTTGTTGGAGGTGGCGAAGTGGATCTGGGGTGCGTAGCGGAGTCGGTCGCCCTTTTGGGACAACAGCACGATGCCGGCCCCTAGGCCGAGTCGCATCTTGGAGCCGTCGAAGTGCATGCGCCAGTGCATTGAGTCCAGAGGCGGCGACAGGTACTGGGTCTCGGTCTAGTCGACAAGGAAGTCGGCCAAGGCTTGAGACTTGATCGTGGTGCGGGGCTCGTAGATGATGGTGTGGCCGGATAGCTCGAGCGCCCACTTGGCAACACGGCTAGAGGCATCCAGGCACCCGATGATCTCGCCGAGGGGGGCCGTGCTGACCATGGTGATGACATGCTCTTGGAAGTACTGCTTTAGCTTCTTGGTGGTGAAGTACACGCCGTAACACATCTTCTGGTAGTGCGGGTAGTTCTGCTTGGAGGTGGAGAGCACCTCGCTCAGGTAGTAGACCGGGCGCTGGACGGCTTGGACCTTGCCCTTCTCTGGTCGCTCGACCACCAGCACCGTGCTGACCGATCGTGAGGTCGCGGCAATATAGAGCAACAGCGGCTCCTCGGCCAGTGCTGCCAGGACTGGTGTGGTGGAGAGCATGTGCTTGAGGTCTCGAAAGGACTCGTCCGCCTGGTTGTTCCATTCGAACGGTGTCGTCTTCTTCATCAGCTGGTACAGGGGCAAGGCCCTCTCGCCCAGTCGGCTGAGGAACCGGCTGATCGAGGCCAAGCAGCCGGTGAACATCTGGACATCGCGCAGCCGAGTAAGCTTGCGCATGCACTCGATGGCCTTGATCTTCTCCGGGTTCGCCTCAATGCTGCGCTCCGAGATGAGGAAGCTGAGTAGCTTTCCGGCCGGAACGCCGAAAACGCATTTCTCCAGGTTGAGCTTGACCTTGTACTCACACAGGTTGGTGAACGTTTCCTTCAAATCTCGAGGAGTGTGAGGTGTTGCTTGGTCTTCACCATGATGTCATCCACGTAGACATGGATATTGCGGCCGAGTTGCGGCAGCAAGCATTTCTGCATGCAGCGCTAGAAGGTGGCGCCGGCGTTCTTTAGGCCGAACAACATGGTGATGTAGAAATACGCCCCAAAGGGCGTGATGAAGGACGTCTTCAGGGCGTCGGCCGGGTCCAGCTTGATCTCGTGGTAGCCGGAGTAAGCATCCAGGAAGGACAGGAGCTCGCACCCGGCGGTCGAGTTGATGACTTGGTCGATCCGCAGGAGGGCGAACTGATCCTTGGGACAGGCCTTCTTTAGGCTAGTGTAGTCGATGCACATGCACCAAGTCTTGTTCTTCTTCAGGACGAGGACTGGGTTGGCCAGCCACTCAGGATGGAACACTTCCATGATGAACCCGGCCGCCAAAAGCTTGGCGACCTCTTCACCGATGGTTCTTCTCTTCTCTTCGGAAAAACGTCGCAGGGGTAGACGGACAGGCTTGGCGTCCTTGCGAACATGGAGTTTGTGCTCGGCGTACTTCCTTGGGATACCCGGCATGTCCTTGGGGGTCCATGCAAAAATATCCTGATTCTCACGAAGGAAGTTGACGAGCTCACCTTCCTATTTGCTGTCGAGGCGGGTGCCCACGACGACGTACTTGCTGCAGCTGGGGTCTTCTAGGTTCAGCTTCACTTTCTTGGTCTCCTTGGAGGGCTTGAAGGCGGCTTCGTCAGTCGACTCTTCGGTCGGGATCGGTGCAGATGACGCCTTGCCAGCCAAGGCGACGATCCGGTCGAGCTGATGCCGCTCCTCGGCTATGACCAGCGACTCGGCCAGCTTAGCACCGTCTCGGGCGCACTCCAGGGACTTGCGGTAGTCGCCGGTGATGGTGATGAGGCCCTTCGGACCCAGCATCTTCATCTTCAAGTACGCGTAGTGGGGGACCGCCATGAATTTGGCGAGCGCGGGTCGGCCCAGCAATGTGTGGTACGCGCTGGACATGTCCGCCACCTCGAACCAGATTAGCTCGCGTCGAAAATGGTTGTTGTCACCGAACAGGACGTCAAGCCGGACCCGGCCAATGGGAGAGCATGAGAGGACGGGAATGATGCCGTGGAAGATCATCCGGGTCGGCTCCAGGTCCTTGGCCTCGAGGCCGAGTTTGGTCATGGTGTTGCGGTAGAGGATGTTGATGTTGCTGTTGCCGTTGATGAGGACTCGGGAGAACTTGCACGTGCACTGCATGATGATGGAAGGGTTGAGGATGAGGGCGTAGCCACCCGGATTCGGCATGACTGCCAGGTGATCCTCCCGGGTCCAAGTGACCGGGCGGTTCGACCAGTGCATGTACTCTGGCTTGGCCGGGACGATGGTGTTCACCTCCTGCCGAAGGAGGCGCTCGCTGCGCTTGTCGTCGCTGAGGCTGGTGAAGACGATGTAGGCCGCGTTCTGGTCCGGGTAGGCGTAGTCGCACATTGCGCTGCCGGCCAGGGGCGTGATAACCCACAAGTATAGGGGACCAATTGTAGCCTCTTTTGATAGAGGTAGAACAAATATTCCCTCAAGTTCTATCGACCACCGATACAACTCTACACACGCTAAGCGTTCACTTTACCTAGAACAAGTATGAAACTAGAAGTACTTTGTACGTGTTGTTGGATAGGTTTGCAAGAGAATAAAGAGCGTGTAAATATAAACTAGGGGCTGTTTAGATGAAGACACAACTAAGTTAGTTTTAGTAGAGAGCTTTTTGTCACGAGAAAGGTATTTGTCCCTAGGCAATCGATAACTAGACCGGTAATCACTATTGCAATTTTATTTGAGGGAGAGGCATAAGCTAACATACTTTCTCTTCTTGGATCATATGCACTTATGACTGGAACTCTAGCAAGCATCCGCAACTACTAAAGATCATTAAGGTAAAACCCAACCATAGCATTAAAGCATCAAGTCCTCTTTATCCCATACGCAACAACCCCCTTACTCGGGTTCATGCTTCTGTCACTACAGCAACCCACTATAAGTAAATCATGAACGTATTGCAACACCCTACAGCAGGAATCCCTCACGCTTGCGCGACACAGAGAGCACCATAGGACAGCACCGATAATAAAACATGCAACTCAAACCACTCACGATCATCAATTAACCCATAGGATACCCATACATCATTGAGAAATAATATATAACATTGAGCACCATGTTTAAGTAGAGATTACAGTGGGTAAAAGAGAGGTTACACCTCTGCATAGAGGGGGGGAAGATTTGGTGATGAGGGCGGTGAAGTTGTTGGTGTAGATTGCGGTGATGATGATGGCCCCGGCGGCGTTCCGGCGCCACCGAAAGCAAGGGGGAGAGAGCCCCCCTTCTTCTTCTTCTTCTTCTTCTTCCTTGACCTTCTCCCTAGATGGGAGAAGGGATTCCCCTCTGTTCCATGGTCTCCATGGCGTGGGAGGGGCGAGAGCCCCTCTGATATTGGATCTGTCTCTCTGTCTCTCTCTGTTTCTGTGTTCTCAGATTCTGCCCTTTCACCGTTTCTTATATATCCGGAGATCCGTAACTCCGGCTGGATTGAAACCTTCGCCAAGATTTTTCTCCGAAAATTAGCTTTCTTGTGGCAAAAGAAGAGCATCAACTGCCTTACAGGGTTCCCACGAGGGTCAAGGGCGCGCCCCCCTGCCTCGTGGCCCCGTCGGGCACCGTCTCACGTTGATTTTTCTTCCCAAAAATCATAAATATTCCAAAAATAATCTCCCTCCGTTTTTATCCCGTTTGGACTCCACTTGATATTGGGTTTCTGCAAAACATAAAACATGCAACAAACAGGAACTGGCACTAGGCACTAGATCAATATGTTAGTCCCAAGAATAGTATAAAAAGATGCCAAAAGTATATGAAAGTTGAATAATAATGGCATGGAACAATCAAAAATTATAGATACGATGGAGACGTATCAGGACGGCGGTGGAGGCGGAGGTGGCTGACCCGCGCTCGGAGCCGGAGCCGGAGGAGGCGGGACGTCGCCCCTCATGATGCGCTTGGTGATGTCGCACTGCCGTAGCTTGTGCGTGGATAGCCTTGCGCCGCTGCGGTGCTTGCAGGGGGCGTCGAGCATCTCTTTGAAGCTCATGGAGGGTTGCCACGCCGTCTTGCCGGTCTGGCAGCGCTTGGCTGCCGGGTCCGCCGCGGGCTCGGTGCCCACGACGAGCCGGTTCTCGTAGTGTTGGGCCGGTTGGTCGGCCTTGCACTTGTTGTTCTGCTGGTGCTGCTGCCGGCTGCTCTCGCCGGCCGGCTTCGAAGGGGGAACCGGCTTTGCTTTGCTGGCTTCATCTAGCGCCACCTGGATCTTCATGGCGGAGTCAGCGTTGGCGTACTTGTCCGCCGTCACCAAGTGCGCGGCCATGGTGGCCGGCTCGGAGCGCAAGAGCTTGTGCTTTAGGAGGGTGCCGTCTCGGCACCCGTTGACAAAGTACTGGATCGCTTGAACCTCGTGGACGCCCTCGCAGCTGTTCCGAATCTCGGTCCAGTGTGCGATGTACTCGCGGTCGGTCTCCGTCGGCCCCTGCACGCACATGGCGAGCTGGCTGGGGCGGCCGGGTTGCTTGTAGGTTCTCGTGAAGTTGCGGACGAAGGCCTGCTCGAAGTCGACCCACGTGTTGACGCTGCCCACCGGCAGACTGTTCAACCAGGTGCGGGCCGACCCTTGGAGCATGAGAGGTCCGTAGCGCGTGGCAAGTCAGTGGTTGCCACCGGTGATGCCGATGGTGGTGGTGTAGTCGGTGAGCCAGTCCTCTGGCTTCACGGTTCCGTTGTACTTGGGGGTGTCATGGGGGAGCGTGAACCCTTTCGGAAAGGGCTCCTCCCAGATGCGAGGGCCGAAGCACGCCGGCCCAACGGTGCCGCTTTCTTCCACCTCTAGAGAGAAAGTGAGCCGATCAAAGTGGCTGCAGGCGTCGGTGTCATCGATGGTGCGTGTTCCAAGTCGGCTGGCGATGGGGCCACGGGGGCCGGCGCCGACCAGGCTGGCCGGGTCTGCGTCGGTTCTCAAAGGCGGGTGTCGGTGTCAAAACCGGAGGATCTCGGGTAGGGGGTCCCGAACTGTGCGTCTTAGGATCAATGGTAACAGGAGACAAGGCACACGATGTTTTACCCAGGTTCGGGCCCTCTTGATGGAGGTAAAACTCTACGTCCTGCTTGATTGATATTGATAATGTGGGTATTACAAGAGTGGATCTACCACGAGATCAAGGAGGCTAAACCCTAGAAGCTAGCCTATGGTATGATTGTTGTTGTATATGTCTATCGACTAGCCTGGCCCCGGTTTATATAATGCACCAGAGGCCTAGGATAACAAGAGTCCTAGCCGAATACGCCGGTGGGGGAGGAGTCCTTGTCTTGATCGCCAAGTCTTGTTGATTCTTCCTTGTATGCGGCAACTGTCCGGACTGGCCCATGAGTATACGGCATTGGGGATCCTCGGCCCAATCCACCTGATCGGGACACGACGTGGTGAGTACCCCCTAGTCCAGGACACCGTCAGTAGCCCCCTGAACCGGTCTTCAAGTTGGGGAAGCTCCTCGATTCTTCCGAACTGTTCTTCATCTTCGGTCGTCGGTCTTGAAAACTGGTTCAACAAATCTTCTCATATTCGATCTTGAGGATCGCCGAAATGCATTCGACGAGTTTATACGTCGGGTATCCGAGGAGCCCCTTTAAGTTTCCGGCCTTTATCAATGCCTTGTTATTTTTATGCCACACCTCGGGTTTGAAGTTGTTCCCGGGCGGCAACGTCCTCTTGCGTCCGAGCTCCAACGCCGGACTACATTTGAGGTATCTTTTGCAGCCGACCACCAATGCCGAACTGCTTCCCGGCTCTAACGTCGGACTATGTATCCGAGCTCCAACGCCGGACGATATCCGAGCTCCAACGCCGGACTATGTATCTGAGCTCCAACGCCGGACTGTATCCGAGGTGTCGTAAATCACCTTGGTTCAAAGAAGTTTGAAGGAGTTTAGCCGAGCTTAATGCCGGAAGTGCCCTCTATGGAGCCAGCCACTAGCGCCCGAGCTTTACGCCGGATTGCTTCTGAGGTGGTGCACCACCCCGAATGTGGGCCGATTTTTGTCAATATTTTTGATTGGTGCCAGTAGCCCTCAAGGTGGGTATCGGTCTAAAACCTGAGATGCACATGAAGGATGACATAAGACCGCTGATCCCCGTAGCCGCTGAGACTCATGTTGATTTGCAAAATCGGTCTGAGGATCAAGTCCTAGCTCGGCAGAATACTTCGGGACACAAAAAGTGGCATGCTCAGTCCTCGAGACTCAGGTTGGGTGCGGCCGACCAACCTGAGGATCAAAATCTCCTCGGAAACTGTATTGCACTTAAAATTTTCTGCATAGAACAGGCAATGCAGTAGCCCCCAAGACACTGGTCGGGTGGCAACACAAGATCAGGGGATCAATGTGCCCCTTTAATATTTGTAAATAATAAGCCCGAAGCTCAGTAGCCCCCGAGCCTTAATGCGGGCACGGGTGGCCGAATTAAGGATCAATATCCATAGTAAAATCACAAATTATGTGTAATGACTCAATGTATCCAAGTACTTTATGTCATTAATGCTCGGATCCGCATTGTACAAAACTTTGTTGACCGACCATGGGCTTCAACCTCCTTGGTCGGTAGCCGAGGAGTGTTTGTCCTACTTTATAAAGCCTTTATGAGGGCAAAGATTTATGACAAACAAGGCAATCTAGCCATCCGGTTTTATAAACAAAGGTACGCGGAGAGACATGTTATATTACTGTTTAACAGAAGAAATGTCTTCCAAAGAAAATAGTCCCGCTATCGGTTCCTTTCTTTGGGTTGTCATGCTAAGCATGATCATGAAACCTCAGCTCTAATGTAAGAGCAAAATATCGAGAATTTAGTTTGGGAGGCCAGTTAATAGCCCCCGGTAGTGTTCGGCGACAATCGAGGTCAAGCCGTAAACACTTCAGCCATTGTTATGAATGGCCCGTTGTTTAATATAGTCATCGGATTGCTGACCAGTTTACACCTATTGTGACAGTCAGTTTTCGGCTTTCTCCACTGAGGTGCTTGACCATGCGAGCTGGAAGCACAATCGCAGTGGTTCTCCCTTTGCGCACCTAGCCGAACAAAGCGGAACGTAGGAGGCAAGCGCGGGAGCCAGGCAACCCAACTATTGACCGAAGACACAATTCGAAACTAATGCATATATAGCAATATCCGAGAATGTTTTTGCCGAATCTCAAAAGGTGTCCGGCGTTGCACTGCGAGACTTGTGCTGAAAACACATAGATAGTTTAAAAGTGCCATGGGCTCGAAAAGCCAAAAAACTTATTCAAAAGATTAATTTCCGAACTAGATCAAGTGTTTGGTGCCAATCCAAAAATTGGACTTTAGAAAGAAAAAAAGGTGCTTCTGCCGTGCTTTAACATGACACATCCTATCTCAAAACTTCAAGCGGGTCAGCCTACGGCTTCAACCTCCTATCCCGAAGGCGGAGTACTTCTTACTAGGCCAGTTTAGCAAACTAAACTCTAGCGGCTTTGAGAGAGAAATTAGGCTCCCCGGCTAGTGACCGCACACTTGTGTCGAAAAAAAAGGAGTGATAAATAATAATAAAAACTTTGCAACGGCTAGGAAGAGAAACACTTAGTATGAAACGGCTCAAATAAACATAAGAGCCCCCAAGTGACTTGGGTAAAAGTTGACTATATAATGTAAGGTGACATGTAGAATGCCTTCTAGCCGGATTGTAGATCGTTTGTCGTAGCGGACCTTTTCGCTTCAACCTCCGAACCCAATAGTTCGGAGTGTGTCCGAATACCCTCGCGGTTATAAAAACCGGGGCATGCATTGAGACCAGGCGTAGGGGTCATTAGTGCTTTATCAGACAAGTGCCCAACTAGTTATGTTATATTACATGGTTAGTAAGAAACATCTTCCAGGGAGAATAGTTCCATTAGGGGTTCCTTTCCCTGGGAGGCATGCCCTAAAGTGCATGTCCGGACTGCGAAAAGAGCAGAAAAACATCTGGGGGCAGGTAAATAAATAGGTAAGGAATCATCTTTTAGTTCACCGACCGAGTATTCCCTTAAGAACGCTAGCTTTCGGCTTCACCCAGTCTGAGGTACACATCCGGCTGACCCGGCAGTAACAAATGCAGAGGTGCTCCCTTTACCACCTAGCCGAACAATCGGGAACATAGGGGTAAGCACAGGAGCCAGGCAACCCAGCTTGGCCAAAACTTAAGTCATATCAATGCATATAATGGTGAATAAACGGTACATGCGGAAGTGTGACACATGTGTTGGGCATAGAGCCCGAATTAATAAGCTTCTGTTAAAGAAGCCCCCAGGTATAATGAGCGCGGGTAGCGCGTCAAGTGTGTGCGAACAAAGTTTTGACAAGGAAGATTTTTACAAGCGACTTTTTTCTAAGAAAGTATAATGCTTGGTCGAACCGAACACAAGTTAGAAATTTTAAAACTTTGAGCATGAAGGCAACTTAGCTGGTTAATGTGTTCGGTATTGACGATGCGGTCCGAGCTTGATGCGGGACAAGGTTCCATCCCCCAAGACGGTCCCGAGGTGGCGGAGCAAAGAGCTCGGCACTGTGAAGTGGTGACATAGCATGGTCAATGCTGGACGACAGAGTGATGCCGAAGTCCCTGGCATGGGGTAATGAAGTGTTGACGAAGCCCCCCGTCCAGCCGAGGTGACGTCAAAGGATATAGTCCGGCTGGATCATTTTCCTGTGCACAAAAAATAGTGCAGACCGGAGATAATAGTAAAAAAAATCGTTGCATAATAAATAATTTATGCAAAGTGAGTAATAAAAGAAATATGGCCTGGCGCCGAAGTCGATGTCGATGCAGGTCGTCGGCGTAATGCAATAAAGGCGTGGCAAAGCCTGGATTCACAGGTCGGTCCGAGTTCCGGATGCGGCGTTCGCCGGACTATGTACGGAAACTGACCGAACCATTATGCGACCGTCGATAATGCGGCCACCATTTGATAGACCTGTGTACATATGATGGACAAACCAGAGTAATAATTCCTTGGGAAAAATTAACCCAAACAAGCAAAAAAGAAATACTAGGATTAATAGCACCTGGTTTATTTGTTGTAGCAATCCGTAGAAAGGTGACTCCCAAAATTGGGACTCGATCCGCACACCTATCGCCTGATGGGTGATAAAGCAACGGCATGGCGATGCTGGCAAAGGTTGGCTCGCCGAGGCAAAGCCCTCGGTCCAGCTAACGTGACAGAGCTGGTCGGCCAGCGAGGCCGAAGTCTCCGGAGTAGGTTGATGAAGAGATGATGAAGCCCCCGGTCCAGCGATGCAGGTCGTGACGTGGTCGATGCCGGCTTGATGAAGTGATCGTGCGGCGATGCCGGTATGCCCGCTCCGTGTAATCCGTGGGGCGGCGATGTTGGTGATGATTTATCCTTCGCGATGCCGGACTCTTGTTCGGCTTGCCAAGATGATGATCCAAAGAAGTTGAGCTTGGCTCAACAAAGTGACGACGTGTCTAGCGCAGGTCGGCAGCCGTGGAGCAATATTGCCGGACTGGTTTGACACCAGCATGATGTTGAAGATCATGTTCAAAAGATCTTAAAGTTAGTGGGATGTGTTCGGGAATGAAACACAATACCCCATACAAAACTTCCTTCAAAAAGGATGTCTGAAATCCCGTTCATAAAAAAGACGAACTCGGGTCGGATTCGTTTTCGCGCAGAAAACAGATCCAAAAAGTGATGCACTAATCAAAAGTTTCCCGGAGTTTGGACGGTCGGATCGAGCTGATTTTTTGGCAGGTGGTAGATATGGTAATTCCGCAGCAAATCAACGGTTGGATCCTCCAAATGACATCCGAGCTAGATGCTGGATACCACGCCCTAAACTCGTCCGGATTCTCGTCCAGATTCAACAAGGCTCCGGTATATCGGAGATTGCCGGAGATTCCTCCATCGGAACTCGAGAAAATTTTGCAGGGTTGTTGTAGACTTAATTCCGCATAATTCCACTGAAGTAATCGTTTAAGCGACACTCGAGGAGGAGGTGGCGGCGGATACATGTTTGCTGTCCAGAAAAACAGCACGGTCGCCTGAGGGCAATGTTGACGTTGAGCCCCCGAGCTCCATGGATGACTCCTCCATGATCTTGATAGAGATCGGAGTTGGTGTTGATGAAAACCCTCATCCGAACATGACGATCAGAGGTAGGGCGCAGTCCTCGGTCAAGTTAAGGTGACCAGCCGAGCTGGTGACGAAGAAGTCGACGTTGCAGTTGACCTGCAGTCGAACCATTGATCCTTTCGCCGATCACACAGCGGAAATCTCAATGAAAGCACCAATGTCGGTGTCAAAACCGGCAGATCTCGGGTAGGGGGTCCCAAACTATGCGTCTTACGATCAATGGTAACAGGAGACAAGGGACACGATGTTTTACCCAGGTTCGGGCCCTCTTGATGGAGGTAAAACCCTACGTCCTGCTTGATTGATATTGATGATGTGGGTATTACAAGAGTGGATCTACCACGAGATCAAGGAGGCTAAACCCTAGAAGCTAGCCTATGGTATGATTGTTGTTGTATATGTCTATCGACTAGCCTAGCCCCGGTTTATATAATGCACCAGAGGCCTAGGATAACAAGAGTCCTAGCCGAATACGCCGGTGGGGGAGGAGTCCTTGTCTTGATCGCCAAGTCTTGTTGATTCTTCCTTGTATGCGGCAACTGTCCGGACTGGCCCATGAGTATACGGCCATGGGGATCCTCGGCCCAATCCACCTGATCGGGAGACGACGTGGTGAGTACCCCCTAGTCCAGGACACCTTCAGCGGGCTCGTCGCCTAAGCCGCCGCCGGCCGTCGGGGCCGGGTCGCACCGGGTCCGGGTGCGGCCGGAGCGCGCCTCGCCGGGTGGAAAAGATGTCGTGCGCTGATGATCGTCGGGTCCGACCACGCGGGCGGAGCCAGATCCCGTCGGCTTGGCAAGGTGGTTGAGGCGGTCTTGCTATGTGTTGTCCGTGTCGAGGAGGTCGTGCATCCGCCTGATGCACTCCTTCAGCTCTTCGCCTGTGAGCTGATCCAGGCCGACCAGGGCCACCTGGGCTGCGCGCATGTTCTTCAATGGAGTCTCGTAGACGGTCGGGATGGCTCTGAGGGCGTCGGCGATCGCTCCACCCCGGGGTCGCACGTGGCGACCCAGCTCGGCTCGACCGCAGTAGGCGTGAAGCCGTAGGCGGCGTTGCACTCCAGCTGAGCGGAGTCCAGGCGACGCTGCATGGCAGCGAGCGTCTCGGTCAGGTCCAGCATCTGCTGGCGTCTCTCCTCAAGCTGGGCCCAAGCCTCGGCAATGTTGGAGGCATCGATGTCGGTGCCGATGGGGACGTGGAGGCTCTGCATCACGGCACACAACAGGTTGGACGTGTCGGCCCATTCCGCTGCGGCCTTGGCCTTGGCGGCCTTCCACGTCTTGCTCGATGAGGAGGAGGCATCGGTGTCGGTGACGAAGACATCCACATGGACGTCCATTGCCCCGGCGGAGATGCTGCCGAGGGAGAGGGGAGAGTCGAAGTAGCTGAGTACCTCGCTGGGGTACTCATCAGCCGCGGGCGCATCGGAGATGCGCAGTGCGGTGAAGGAGGAGGCGAGCGCGTCGATGACGTTGTTCGCAGCATGACAGGCTCATAGGAGTCAGAGAGGAGCCCCGTATGAAGCATGCTCCCGACCAGCTCCTCGAGCTGCCCACGGTGGGCGCCACTGTCATGGTGGGCGCACAGCAGATGCCATGGGATGGCTAAAGAGAGGAGGAGGCTCGAGGGCACTGGTGGGCTCCAGAGGCGAGGTTGGCATGAGCGAACGCGGGATGCAAGACATACCCAGGTTCGGGGCTCTCCGGAGAGATAACACCCCTAGTCCTACCGAGTGTGGTTGATATGCAATAGTACAGGGTTGCTCCTAGAGCTGTATGGAGGAAGAAGGAGGGCTGGCCAAGGCTTAGACTGCTCCTTCTCCCAGGGTGTGTTCTACTGATCAGTGGCTAGTTCCTGTGTGCTTACTGCTTCTGCTATCTTGCTTGCTCGTATGCACGAGGGCTCCTGGGGGGTTTTATAGGCCAACCCTCCCAGGGGTACAATGGTAATGTTACAAGGCCGTAGGGCCAGGTCGTCAGCATCTGGGGACCTGGGCTAGGACCTCCTGGGTGCCTGTTGTTCACCGGGTTCCCCTAGGTGCGGGCCCCGCGTGCCTAGGGGGATTGTGCGTCGTCTTGTCGATCGTCAGGGAGTGGCCGAGTCAAGTCGGGTACAGTGGCGCTCCGTCAGGTCGCCGCTTGCTGGCGTCAGTGGTGACGATGGGGCACTATTGCCATGTCGGCCCTGGTCAGCAGGAAGGTGAGGGGCACTGTTTCCACGCTCTGGCTGACCAGAGGCATGGGCAGGGCACTATTGCCTCGGTCATTGGTGGATGAAGACTCGTCCCAACGTACGGCCTGGATGGGACGGGAGCTGACCCGTGTCTGGGTTGAGGAACACGCCAAGGATGGAGCTGGCTTGTTGGGGAAGTCTTGGAGTGCCGGGTTCAGCTGTCTTGTGCTGGTTGTCGAGGCCGAGTCGAGGGGCCTGGCCGGGTTGGAGAGTTCGGCCGGGTCGAGGGGCCTGGCCGGGTCGAGCGACCCGGTCAAGTGCGCGCTGGCTTGAGGGGCGATGGTGGCCCCGTTGTTTTTGAAAAGGATCCGGGTTCCGTTGCCTGCCCGGGGTTCATCCCCCCGACAGGGGGGCTGGTCCCTCTTTATGATTTGTGCCTGATAGGCCTAACTCCGCAGCAACAAAATTGAGGGTACCGGCAGGATAGCCTGTCGGGGGAAACATGTTTACTTAAATGTATAGAGGCATCTCGCCTCTGCATGGACATATTACATGCACAAGTCCCGGCAAGGTTTATCTTTTTCATTAATATGTTGAGCAAACAAGTACAATCCTTACAGGATAAAAACATGGATTAAAGAGATTACATAATTTGAACCAACATTTGGTTAGTGCCTAGAGGCTTAAGATTGAAAAAAGATAAGTGCCCTGTGATGCCCTTTCTTGTCGCTCTCCTCCTAGGCACTGCGGCAGGAGGTGAAGAGGGCAAAAGGGCCGCCTAGGGAGAAGCCCAGCCTGACCCTGTCGGGCTCCAGGAGAGGTAGCCCGATAGAAGTAGGAGGGCACGGACGAATGTGATGGTGAAGAGATCGGCGGGGATAACACGTCGACCGCCACCACCAGGGCCAGCAGGACGTTGCAGGATGACTGGAGCTGCAGCCCACGAGGAAGCCTGCTGGAGTCCAGCTGGAGGAGCCAGGAGGGGCGCCACACCCACCCCTGCCTCCAACTCCCCGGCAAATCGCCTTGCCGAGAAAGGGGTGTAGGTGCAGATGATGGTGCTGCCGCAATACAATGACGGTGCGGCTAGTGTTCAGCCGGAGTCGGAGTCGGAGTCGTCCCGGTCGACGTTGTTGTCATCGTCGTCACCATCCTCCTTGTCGCTATCGCTCGAGGAGGAGCTTTTATCGTTGGTCGAGCTCTACACACAGCACCCTAAGCAAGCACCCAAGCTCCCAAAAACCTTGATGGAAAGGAAACCATGCTCCATTAACTTAAAATTGAGGACGTGCCCTTCCGACAAGTTGTGGGCACGAGGAAAAGTCTTCCAGCCTCGACGGAAGTACATGACATGAGGGGCGGGGAAATCTACATCCACCCGTATGCTGCCATACCCACAACCCCTCATGTGCGGCCTCAATGCTCGCGGCTGCTCAAGCTCCATCACCCTTGCAAATGGGGTAGGGAGGCGGAGACGGCCGTGTGGAGGCTTGTACGGCTTGAGGACAAACTCCAAGGGACTAATCTCCGACATGGCCTTCCATCGGGGGAGGAGTGTCCGGTGCAGGCGTAATCGAGGCACCACCACGGCCTCCTCGGCCTCGCACGCTACGACGACCTTGGCCGCACCCGCTTCCGCCTCCTTCACGGGGGCTCAGCTCCCGCATCTTCAGAAGGAGGAGGGAGGCCCTGTCGAGCAGAAGTCCTCATTTCCACTAGAGCAGGTTCGGACCCTTGACCTCTCACCATGATACGCGGAGGGGCTACTGCGGGGATGGAGAGGAAAGGAGATACGGAAGAGCATCTCGCCATGCATCCCTTTTTTATAGGCGAGCAAGGGAAGGGGCCAGATTTTTCCATGAAGGTTGCCACCCCGGTCGACCAATCCGGCTCCCCCTCACCTTTAACGGCTCGAAGAATCAAGGCCAGCCCTCTGCTCCAATCCAGGGTGCCTGGCTTTCTGTCATGGAACCCATTCCCGCTCCCTCCGCATCCGCCACCGACCCTGCGTGATGCATGCGGAACACGTTGCTGAAGCGCTTGAAGCAGGAGGAATAATGGGATGGTAGTTACCGCCCCGTGAACATGGGATGTGGGTACTCCGCAAAGCATGGCCCATTATCTACCCCACTATGATTGGCTTTACGCGATGCATGGGAGAACCGGAAACTGACCTGGCCTTATGTTAATGAAGAAGCAAAGAAGATCTCAAAGGGCAAGCCACTGCTACGCTCCTACTTGTGCACTGGTTAGGGCCTACCCCGACGACACCCGGCAGCGCGTTCGGGCCAGGCCCGGGGGCTCATGTCGGTGCAACAAACCCTGGGTCCATTGCCTAGACTGTGCATAGGTCCAAGGATAAGATTGTAGCATCCAAGACCAAGACCAAGCATAAGAGATCAGCTCTTTGAAGAATCAGAGAGCAGATCAAGAAGAACAAGTCAAGCTAGAGGAGCAAGATGTCTCTAAGAGAAAAACATCCCTTCCCGGGCAGGAGAGCCAAGCAAGGGAAAGGTTGCCCGGGAAACAAGCCTCCACACTGTCCCGGCAAGCTTGCCGGGCACAGCAAGGGCGGATTACCCCCGCCAAGGCTTCATCGCTCCACCTCACCATGACGCAAGTCGTCGATCGGTGTGGTGTCAAGCCCCCATGTCGGGGCACACAAACATGGGTGTTTGTTTCCCCCTGACTTGTGCATGGACAACATGGCCAACAAGCCCAAGAGCAAAGATTGTAGCACCAAGATTGAGCCGAGCAAGAAATCAATTCTTCGAAGGGTACAAGTGCATACCAAGAAGACAAAGATGAACCAGAGAAGTGAGATATCCCTAAGGAAAGAACCTCCATTGCCGGGCAGGCGAGCCTGACAAGGTTGGGTTTGCCTCGGAAGCATACTTCCAGATCGTCCTAGCAGGCCCTGCTAGGGCTTGCGGAGGCAAGCCACTCCACCGCTCCACCTCACGACCGATGCAAGTCATAGATTAGTGTGGTGTCAAGCCCAAAGGTGACTAAGTGGCTTCTTTTCGCAACATGGCAGCCACTTCCTATAGCAAACACCTCCATATGACACCCGTCCTAAGACGTGTCAAGCGAGTAGGCCCGAAGCTGGCAAAACAGCCCGGCAAGGGCTACCGGGCATGCTATGATGTGACACTAGATGGTGCATTTAGTGCGCTCTGTCAGCCTGCAGAGTTAGGTATAATAGCACTGTTTGCTATCTAATCAGTACGTAAAGACTGATTTGACACTGTGCTGAACCCTTAACCTATAAAAACAGGCCCATGGCAAACGGAGAAAGGGTTTGCGTCGTTGGCAAGTTTGGTCCCTCACATATCCATACACGCGTAGCCACTTCCAACCCGAGGCAACCCTGTCGGGTAAGTGTGCTACGCCCACCACCACCTTTTCCATCATCAATCCACCAAAGCAGGAGTAGGGTTTTACGCCTCGCGGTGGCCCGAACCTGGATAAAAACTGCCCGTGTGATCTTTGTCGCGCTGTGCTATGCTTCTCTACTCTTTGTGCAACGTGTCCATCCCCCCACCGAACCAAAAGGGCTCGTAGCCCCATAGGTGGTTGTGGTTCCCCACGACATCTTTGGCGCGCTAGGTAGGGGATCACTTGCGCGAACCTTAGAGCATATGAAGCGCGTCCTATTCGCCGAAGGCATCGCTTCTCGCGACGCCCAAGGGATGGCTGAGGCGGGGCGGAAGAACGGCATTGCTCCCGCGCTGATCTCGCCCGCTCTCCACCATCCCCACATGTCGTGGTCGCAATGACCACGGGAGCTAGCAGCATGGGCAGCAATACCACCTCGAACGGGCCAAGCAATAGGAACGCACTACAAATCCCGTTCGGGAGAAAGGAACGGTGTATAGAGGTGCCAGGTTTTTTCTCTCTCTGCCACTCTCACTCTTTGATAATCATGCTACTCTGGGTTCTAGCGTCATCGACCTTGACGAGCCCACGGGATGCTCGATCCAACATTTACCCTGCTTAGGGAAATCCTGAGTATATTGCCAGCGCAAGTCCGTTGATTGATGCCCTGGCAAGTACGCACTGGTAAGGCGGCCCGCGCTTGCAAGGCTTTAGTGCCATCTGCTGTTGGATTGGTTAAGAGGTGCGGAGGGGAAGAGAGAGAAACCGGTTGTACCTGGCACCGTGTCCTATCACCACAAGTTACATGCGCCTCTAGCCAACCCATGTCGGGAGCTAGAGGCCGATATACAAGCAATGTGGTCCTTCCCGAAACATGCGAACATCCAAGCACCCGCAACCAGGGGCGGGACCGATGGAATCCCAAATAAACTAGTTCATGCTACCTTTGCATCCTTACGGGCTTTTGGATTTTCATATTTGTTTCCCCCTCGAGCATCGAAGTGTTCGTATGAAGGAATCTTTCGCAAGATGGTACCTTTGCTAGATTCTTGTCTGCACCCTCATTCCGTTCAGAGTCCGCTTGCGCAATGAGTGGCTGCATCGGAAACTACTAAGGAAAAACCTGTTGGGACGCATCCACACCAAGACAAATGTTAAGGGCCAGACCCTTACAACTTTCGCGGCAATATGATACCGGCAGGCAACCAGAACATGTATAGAGATTAATCATACGGACACTAATAGATAGAGATTTGAAGGGATAAACACGCAAATCAGATTAAGCGATAACATCAAATTCACATGAAAGCATAAACAACATAAGGTCTAAGCACAGGACATTCATCGTTGTTTTGGTTACAGGCCAACACGATGGTGGGAATAGTTCAGTGTCGGGCCCGGTGGCTTCATGAAGTAGTCAGACCATTAAGAACCTTGTTGGTGAGGGGAATGGCCTTCTCTTCGGCGGCAGGGACATCTACGCCCGACGGCGGCTTCTTGAAGCCATCATTAAGGTCAAGATCTGGGTGACAGCAACCAAGGTTACTTTGGACCATGAAGAGGGCATTGCGGCAAGATTCCAGGATTTAGTTGCAAAGCGGCGAGCTCTTCCATCCTCATGCACCTTCAACTTGCCAATCAGCTCGTTGAAGAAGAGCCCTATCTTGACGCTGGGCACCTCATTCTTGCCCTTCCATGCCCATCGCTACGGTCTGAGCAGCGAGATGCCCGTCAGCATCAATCAAGCTCTTGGTCCAGAGGTCGACCTACTGAGAGTGATTCACCAACTTATCCTCTGCGTCCTTCTGAAGGCACCTTGCAGTCTCTAGATCCTTTGACAGCAGGTGCTCGCGGGCCTCAACAGATTCCATTGAGCTTTCCAAGGAGCCGATCCTGGGCTTCAGATCTTTGATGGTACCATTGGCGACTTCAAGGCCTTGGCTCTTGGAGGAGAGCTGCACTTGTGAGTCCTCCAAAAGGGACTCCGCTTTCAGTGCTTCGTCATTGAGGGCCGAGACCTCCCCGGTACTCCCGGCAAGCTTTTTCGTCAGCTCAGCCACCTACTGGTCGAGGTCCATCTTGGCGGCAGAAGCAGTGGCAGGATCATCGGCAAGCTTCTTGAGCCGAGCGGCAGAGTCGATGGTGAGAGCGTCCAGGGAAACTTTGTGCATGTCCTCCAGCTCCTTGGTGCGTTGTTGCACAAGGACCTCCAGATCAACATCTTTGGCATGGAGAGTGGCCTCAAGCCTCTCCTCTCGGGGAGAAATCTCGTGCTCCCGGGTGTCCAGAAGCACTTTGTGGTCCGCCAAGCATGCCTCCCGAGCGATGACATCCTCTCTTTCCATCGAGATCGTTTCCTGCTGCCTCAAGAGGACCTAGAATTGCTTACCATGCTAGTCATGCATTTTAGCGCCTTTATCTTTCAGCTTCTGGTCCACCTTATTGGCGGACTGGTGCTACTCCTTAAGCTCTTGCCATTTCCGGCTATGCTGTTCCCGCATCTCTTTAAGGCCCTCCACCACGGAATCCATGAAGAACAGGTCCATGGCGACGGCAACAGAATCATCCAGCTCCGCGACTCCTTGGTATAGGGACGACAGTATGCGCTGGAGTTCTTCGTCAAGCTCTGTGCTTGCCACCATTGATGAGCCAGGGGCTCCAAGCCCGGGCTGCGCGAGCACCAGTGCTAGATGGCTCGAGGATGATGGCAGGGCCTCCGCTGAGGTGCCGAATGAGGGAAGGGGGGCCATGGTTTGAAGGGGGGTCTTCTCCTCAACCACGCCCCCTGATCCAGACACGTTGTCGGGGACCTCATCAGGCTTCTTCAGGGGACCCAGAACGCCCCAGCGGCGTGCTCCTGCTCCTATGCGGTAGTGATCTTGGTGGCTTCGTCTGCGGCATCTTTCCCAATATTGGCCACCACATCCAGCAGGTCCGGCTCTTCACTCAAAGGGGCTGCGAATGGATCCCACAATCAATGGAAGAAGGATAGAATCGCTCGATAGGACAAAAGAGCAAAGCAAGATGATAGCAGAGGAAGGAGAACAGATGGATTACCTGGAGGGGTTTGACAGGTAGAAGCTTCCATTTCTCCGGCAACGTTGGTTGCCGGGTTAAGGTCGGACCCTTCCGTGGAGACCCTTGGCGGGGATCCATCGACTCTATCAACGGGAGAAGTAGGCCCCTCCTGGAGAGGATCACCCTGAGTGGTCCCTTCTCCCCCTTGCGTGTCAATGGGGGGAGCTCTTTACCATCACCCTCAACAGGCAGGACCCCCTCTGCGCTTTTGGGTCAGGGGCTGAGTTGGGGGCTCGGTGCCGGGACGCTCGTGCTGCTCCCTGTAGGGCTTGTCCCTCCTGCCGCCGTCGATGGCTCCACTCGCCTGAGCCGCTTGGTCCGGTGGACGAGGGTCTCCCTATCCTCCTCCTCCTCCCTGTTAACAATGCCAAGCGATATTAGTCAGCAAATTTGATCAAACTTACTAGAGACAATGCAAGAAGAAGAGAGAAGGAGGGAGCGATCTCCCTTACTTTTCATTAGGCTCGAAATCTACGGGTGGCGAGGGTGCCCTGCTCCTCTTCTGGGGCGGGGGTGCGGAGCTCTCTGATAACTTCGACCCCTGCCAGGGCGCGGGAGGCTCCGATGAAGACGAGCTCGACGAAGAACTCGAAGTCAATTGGGTGCTGGAATCGCCCTCCTTGGCTGCCTGTTGCTTGGCGGGGAGATCCCAAGCCCCGGAGAGCCAAGGAGAGTGCCAGTGCACAACTACAGAAACGTTGACCTTGGAGGCGACATCCTTCGCCCTCCTAGCAGCGGGTGCAGGATCGGGGACTGTTGTTCCCCGATTGACTGCCTGTTTGCGTGGTCGCGGCTCCAAGATTGGCTCGGGGGCTTGAGGGCCTTCTGTGTGCTATTCCTCCCCAGTTACCTTCACTTCCTCAGCCACTTCTTCCTCTAAATCCTCTGTTGTCGCAGCATACAGAGCCTCGATCCTGAAAGGCCCGTCCCCGGTAGGCTCTCCCCGGGCACGCCCTTCCCCGGCAACCTGCGTATCACCCCTAGCATGGGAAGAGCTCTCATATACAGCTCTCCCTCTTCCCTTTGTTGCCTTCCTGCCCTTCCTTGCCGCTGTAGCCTGTGCCGCCTTGTCCTCCTCGAGCCGCTTTTTCATATACGCCACCTCCACTATGGAGGTGCGTTTGTACATCATAGTTTCCACTAAGGCAGAAGACCATGCCAGCTTTTCATAAAAAGTGGGCAACTGCCAGTCACCCAAAACTCCGTCGGTGTTGCACTACGGCATCCACTGCAAGATCTGGTTCCTGGCAGAGTTGATGTTTAGTGGGATGATACTTGTTGGCAGCTTGAACAAGCCAATGCGGCTGAATAGCTGATCGCATAACCAGGCATGGCCATAAATAGTTAGGTTGTTGGCCAGGCAAGGAAGCAATCTCATCCTATCTCCCGCATCTCCATACTCCCACGTGAATCTGTCCCTTTTCTGCAAAGGAGCTATGCGGTGAAGGAGGAAATCCACCCCTACATGTTCGACGGTCATCCCGGCAGCCTTCAGATGGGTCATCCTATTTATTGACGGGCGGAGCCTGTCCTCGGTGAGGCCAAATGCCCTCCCGACATTGTCGCGCTCAAGGCATTCTGTCCGTGCCTGGCAGAATTCAGGGGCCTTTTCATCTTGAATCCAAGACCAATCTCCTCTCCACTCCTCCCACCTATTGTGTTGCTGGCCAAAGATGTAATCCCAGTTCTCTCTCGGCATGGTCCGTGGCATCCACCTGATGTTCCCAGAGCGGTGGTTCTTGTTCTCCACTCGCAGGATGAAATAGTCTTGAACAAATTAGCATTGGGGGCCACCCCAACAAAATTCTCGCACAAATGGGCAAAGATTGCCATACACGCCATTACATTGGGCATGAAATCCAAGAGGTGGAATCCATAGACCGCCATCATCACCTCAAAGAAATCTGAGAAGGGAGGGCAAAGGCCATCATCACCTCACGGTGGGCGCCAACTGTCGTGGTGGGCGCACGGCAGATGCCATGGGATGGCTAAAGAGAGGAGGAGGCTCGAGGGCACTGGTGGGCTCCAGAGGCGAGGTTGGCATGAGCGAGCGCGGGATGCAAGACATACCCAGGTTCGGGGCTCTCCGAAGAGATAACACCCCTAGTCCTGCCGAGTGTGGTTGATATACAATAGTACAGGGTTGCTCCTAGAGCTGTATGGAGGAAGAAGGAGGGCTGGCCAAGGCTTAGACTGCTCCTTCTCCCAGGGTGTGTTCTACTGATGAGTGGCTAGTTCCTGTGTGCTTACTGCTTCTGCTATCTTGCTTGCTCGTATGCACGAGGGCTCCTGGGGGGTTTTATAGGCCAACCCCCCCAGGGGTACAATGGTAATGTTACAAGGCCGTAGGGCCAGGTCGTCAGCGTCTGGGGACCTGGGCTAGGACCTCCCGGGTGCCTGTTGTTCACCGGGTTCCCCTAGGTGCGGGCCCCGCGTGCCTAGGGGGATTGTGCGCCGTCTTGTCGATCGTCAGGGAGTGGCCGAGTTAAGTCGGGTACAGTGGCGCTCCGTCAGGTCGCCGCTTGCTGGCGTCAGTGGTGACGATGGGGCACTGTTGCCATGTTGGCCCTGGTCAGCAGGCAGGTGAGGGGCACTGTTGCCACGCTCTGGCTGACCAGAGGCATGGGCAGGGCACTGTTGCCTCGGTCATTGGTGGATGAAGACTCGTCCCATTGTACGGCCTGGATGGGACGGGAGCTGACCCGTGTCTGGGTTGAGGAACAGGCCAAGGGCGGAGCTGGCTTGTTGGGGAAGTCTTGGAGTGCCGGGTTCGGCTGTCTTGTGCTGGTTGTCGAGGCCGAGTCGAGGGGCCTGGCCGGGTTGGAGAGTTCGGCTGGGTCGAGGGGCCTGGCCGGGTCGAGCGACCCGGTCAAGTGCGCGCTGGCTTGAGGGGCGATGGTGGCCCCGTTGTTTTTGAAAAGGATCCGGGTTCCGTTGCCTGCCCGGGGTTCATCCCCCCGACAGGGGGGATGGTCCCTCTTTACGATTTGTGCCTGATAGGCCTAACTCCGCAGCAACAAAATTGAGGGTACCGGCAGGATAGCCTGTCGGGGGAAACATGTTTACTTAAATGTATAGAGGCATCTCGCCTCTGCATGGACATATTACATGCACAAGTCCCGGCAAGGTTTATCTTTTTCATTAATATGTTGAGCAAACAAGTACAATCCTTACAGGATAAAAACATGGATTAAAGAGATTACATAATTTGAACCAACATTTGGTTAGTGCCTAGAGGCTTAAGATTGAAAAAAGATAAGTGCCCTGTGATGCCCTTTCTTGTCTCTCTCCTCCTAGGCACTGCGGCAGGAGGTGAAGAGGGCAAAAGGGCCGCCTAGGGAGAAGCCCAGCCTGACCCTGTCGGGCTCCAGGAGAGGTAGCCCGATAGAAGTAGGAGGGCACGGACGAATGTGATGGTGAAGAGATCGGCGGGGATAACACGTCGACTGCCACCACCAGGGCCAGGAGGACGTTGCAGGATGACTGGAGCTGCAGCCCACGAGGAAGCCTGCTGGGGTCCAGCTGGAGGAGCCAGGAGGGGCGCGACACCCACCCCTGCCTCCAACTCCCCGGCAAATCGCCTTGCCGAGAAAGGGGTGTAGGTGCAGATGATGGTGCTGCCGCATGACAATGACGGTGCGGCTAGAGTTCAGCCGGAGTCGGAGTCGGCGTCGTCCCGGTCGACGCTGTTGTCATCATCGTCACCGTCCTCCTCGTCGCTATCGCTTGAGGAGGAGCTTTTATCGTCGGTCGAGCTCTCCGCGCAACACCCTAAGCAAGCACCCAAGCTCCCAAAAACCTTGATGGAAAGGAAAGCGTGCTCCATTAACTTAAAATTGAGGACGTGCCCTTCCGACAAGTTGTGGGCACGAGGAAAAGTCTTCTAGCCTCGACAGAAGTACATGACATGAGGGGCGGGGAAATCTACATCCACCCGTATGCTGCCATACCCACAACCCCTCATGTGCGGCCTCAATGCTCGCGGCTGCTCAAGCTCCATCACCCTTGCAAATGGGGTAGGGAGGCGGAGACGGCCGTGTGGAGGCTTGTACGGCCTGAGGACAAACTCCAAGGGACTAATCTCCGACATGGCCTTCCATCGGGGGAGGAGCGTCCGGTGCAGGCGTAATCGAGGCACCACCACGGCCTCCTCGGCCTCTCACGCCATGACGACCTTGGCTGCACCCACTTTCGCCTCCTTCACGGTGGGCTCAGCTCCCGCATCTTCAGAAGGAGGAGGGAGGCCCTGTCGAGCAGAAGTCCTCATTGCCACTAGAGCAGGGTCGTACCCTCGACCTCTCACCATGATACGCGGAGGGGCTACTGCGGGGATGGAGAGGAAAGGAGATACGGAAGAGCATCTCGCCATGTGTCCCTTTTTTTATAGGCGAGCAAGGGAAGGGGCCAGATTTTTCCATGAAGGTTGCCGCCCCAGTCGACCAATCCGGCTCCCCCTCACCTTTAATGGCTCGAAGAATCAAGGCCGACCCTCTGCTCCAATCTAGGGTGCCTGGCTTTCTGTCATGGCACCCATTCCCGTTCCCTCCGCATCTGCCACCGACCCTACGTGATGCATGCGGAACACGTGGCTGAAGCGCTTGAAGCAGGAAGAATAATGGGATGGTAGTTACCGCCCCGTGAACATGGGATGTGGGTACTCCGCAAAGCGTGGCCCATTATCTACCCCACTATGATTGGCTTTACGCGATGCATAGGAGAACCGGAAACGGACCTGGCCTTATGTTAATGAAGAAGCAAAGAAGATCTCAAAGGGCAAGCCACTGCTACGCTCCTACTTGTGCACTGGTTAGGGCCTACCCCGACGACACTCGGCAGCGCGTTCAGGCCAGGCCCGGGGGCTCATGTCGGTGCAACAAACCCTGGGTCCATTGCCTAGACTGTGCACAGGTCCAAGGATAAGATTGTAGCATCCAAGACCAAGACCAAGCATAAGAGATCAGCTCTTTGAAGAATCAGAGAGCAGATCAAGAAGAACAAGTCAAGCTAGAGGAGCAAGATGTCTCTAAGAGAAAAACATCCCTTCCCGGGCAAGAGAGCCAGGCAAGGGAAAGGTTGCCCAGGAAACAAGCCTCCACACTGTCCCGGCAAGCTTGCCGGGCACAGCAAGGGCGGATTACCCCCGCCAAGGCTTCATCGCTCCACCTCACCATGACGCAAGTCGTCGATCGGTGTGGTGTCAAGCCCCCATGTCGGGGCACACAAACATGGGTGTTTGTTTCCCCCTGACTTGTGCATGGACAACATGGCCAACAAGCCCAAGAGCAAAGATTGTAGCACCAAGATCGAGCCGAGCAAGAAATCAATTCTTCGAAGGGTACAAGTGCATACCAAGAAGACAAAGATGAACCAGAGAAGTGAGATATCGCTAAGGAAAGAACCTCCCTTGCCGGGCAGGCGAGCCTGACAAGGTTGGGTTTGCCTCGGAAGCATACTTCCAGATCGTCCTGGCAGGCCCTGCTAGGGCTTGCGGAGGCAAGCCACTCCACCGCTCCACCTCACGACCGATGCAAGTCATAGATCAGTGTGGTGTCAAGCCCAAAGGTGACTAAGTGGCTTATTTTTGCCACATGGCAGCCACTTCCTATAGCAAACAGCTCCATATGACACCCGTCCTAAGACGTGTCAAGCGAGTAGGCCCGAAGCTGGCAAAACAGCCCGGCAAGGGCTACCGGGCATGCTATGATGTGACACTAGATGGTGCATTTAGTGCGCTCTGTCAGCCTGCAGAGTTAGGTATAATAGCACTGTTTGCTATCTAATCAGTACGTAAAGACTGATTTGACACTGTGCTGAACCCTTAACCTATAAAAACAGGCCCATGGCAACCGGAGAAAGGGTTTGCATCGTTGGCAAGTTTGGTCCCTCACATATCCATACACGCGTAGCCACTTCCGCCCCGAGGCAACCCTGTCGGGTAAGTGTGCTACACCCACCACCACCTTTTCCATCATGAATCCACCAAAGCAGGAGTAGGGTTTTATGCCTCGCGGCGGCCCGAACCTGGATAAAAATTGCCCGTGTGATCTCTGTCGCGCTGTGCTATGCTTCTCTGCTCTTTGTGCAACGTGTCCATCCCCCCACCGAACCAAAAGGGCTCGTAGCCCCATAGGTGGTTGTGGTTGCCCACGACATCTTTGGCGCGCCAGGTAGGGGATCACTTGCGCGAACCTTAGAGCGTATGAAGCGCGTCCTATTCGCCTAAGGCATCGCTTCTCGCGACGCCCAAGGGATGGCTGAGGCGGGGCGGAAGAACGGCATTGCTCCCGCGCTGATCTCGCCCGCTCTCCACCATCCCCACATGTTGTGGTCGCAACGGCCACGGGAGCTAGCAGCATGGGTAGCAATACCACCTCGAACGGGCCAAGCAATAGGAACGCACTACAAATCCCGTTCGGGAGAAAGGAACGGTGTATAGAGGTGCCAGATTTTTTCTCTCTCTGCCACTCTCACTCTTTGATGATCATGCTACTCTGGGTTCTAGCGTCATCGACCTCGACGAGCCCACGGGATGCTCGATCCAACATTTACCCTGCTTAGGGAAATCCTGAGTATATTGCCAGCGCAAGTCCGTTGATTGATGCCCTGGCAAGTACGCACCGGCAAGGCGGCCCGTGCTTGCAAGGCTTTAGTGCCATCTGCTGTTGGATTGGTTAAGAGGTGCAGAGGGGAAGAGAGAGAAACTGGTTGTACCTGGCACCGTGTCCTATCACCACAAGTTACATGCGCCTCTAGCCAACCCATGTCGGGGGCTAGAGGCCGATATACAAGCAATGTGGTCCTTCCCGAAACATGCGAACATCCAAGCACCCGCAACCAGGGGCGGGACCGATGGAATCCCAAATAAACTAGTTCATGCTACCTTTGCGTCCTTACGGGCTTTTGGATTTTCATATTTGTTTCCCTCTCGAGCATCGAAGTGTTCGTATGAAGGAATCTTTCGCAAGATGGTACCTTTGCTAGATTCTTGTCTGCACCCTCATTCCGTTCAGAGTCCGCTTGCGCAATGAGTGGCTGCATCGGAAACTACTAAGGAAAAACCTGTTGGGATGCATCCACACCAAGACAAATGTTAAGGGCCAGACCCTTACGACTTTCGCGGCAATATGATACCGGCAGGCAACCAGAACATGTATAGAGATTAATCATACGGACACTAATAGATAGAGCTTTGAAGGGATAAACACGCAAATCAGATTAAGCGATAACATCAAATTCACATGAAAGCATAAACAACATAAGGTCTAAGCACAGGACATTCATCGTTGTTTTGGTTACAGGCCAACACGATGGTGGGAATAGTTCAGTGTCAGGCCCGGCGGCTTCGTGAAGTAGTCAGACCATTAAGAACCTTGTTGGTGAGGGGAATGGCCTTCTCTTCGGCGGCAGGGACATCTACGCCCGACGGCGGCTTCCTGAAGCCATCATTAAGGTCAAGATCTGGGTGACAGCAAGCAAGGTTACTTTGGACCATGAAGAGGGCATTGCGGCAAGATTCCAGGATTTAGTTGCAAAGCGGCGAGCTCTTCCATCCTCATGCACCTTCAACTTGCCAATCAGCTCGTTGAAGAAGAGCCCTATCTTGACGCTGGGCACCTCATTCTTGCCCTTCCACGCCCATCGCTATGGTCTGAGCAGCGAGATGCCCGTCAGCATCGATCAAGCTCTTGGTCCAGAGGTCGACCTACTGAGAGTGATTCACCAACTTATCCTCTGCGTCCTTCTGAAGGCACCTTGCAGTCTCTAGATCCTTTGACAGCAGCTGCTTGCGGGCCTCAACAGATTCCATTGAGCTTTCCAAGGAGCCGATCCTGGGCTTCAGATCTTTGATGGTACCATTGGCGACTTCAAGGCCTTGGCTCTTGGAGGAGAGCTGCAATTGTGAGTCCTCCAAAAGGGCCTCTGCTTTCAGTGCTTCCTCATTGAGGGCCGAGACCTCCCCGGTACTCCCGGCAAGCTTTTTCATCAGCTCAGCCACCTACTGGTCGAGGTCCATCTTGGCGGCAGAAGCAGTGGCAGGATCATCGGCAACCTTCTTGAGCCAAGCGGCAGAGTCGGTGGTGAGAGCGTCCAGGGAAACTTTGTGCATGTCCTCCAGCTCCTTGGTGCGTTGTTGCACAAGGACCTCCAGATCAACATCTTTGGCACGGAGAGTGGCCTCAAGCCTCTCCTCTCGGAGAGAAATCTCGTGCTCCCGGGTGTCCAGAAGCACTTTGTGGTCCGCCAAGCATGCCTCCTGAGTGATGACATCCTCTCTTTCCATCGAGATCGTTTCCTGCTGCCTCAAGAGGACCTAGAATTGCTTACCATGCTAGTCATGCAATTTAGCGCCTTTATCTTTCAGCTTCTGGTCCACCTTATTGGCGGACTGGTGCTACTCCTTAAGCTCTTGCCATTTCCGGCTATGCTGTTCCCGCATCTCTTTAAGGCCCGCCACCACGGAATCCATGAAGAATAGGTCCATGGCGACGGCAACAGAATCATCCAGCTCCGCGACTCCTTGGTATAGGGACGACAGGATGCGCTGGAGTTCTTCGTCAAGCTCTGTGCTTGCCACCATTGACGAGCCAGGGGCTCCAAGCCCGGGCTGCGCGAGCACCAGTGCTAGATGGCTCGAGGATGATGGCAGGGCCTCCGCTGAGGTGCCGAATGAGGGAAGGGGGCCATGGTTTGAAGGGGGGTCTTCTCCTCAACCACGCCCCCTGATCCAGACACGTTGTCGGGGACCTCATCAGGCTTCTTCAGGGGACCCAGAACACCCCAGCGGCGTGCTCCTGCTCCTATGCGGTAGTGATCTTGGCGGCTTCGTCTGCGGCATCTTTCCCAATATTGGCCACCACATCCAGCAGGTCCGGCTCTTCACTCAAAGGGGCTGTGGATGGATCCCACAATCAATGGAAGAAGGATAGAATCGCTCGACAGGACAAAAGAGCAAAGCAAGATGATAGCAGAGGAAGGAGAACAGATGGGTTACCTGGAGGGGTCTGACAGGTAGAAGCTTCCATTTCTCCGGCAATGTTGGTTGCCGGGTTAAGGTCGGACCCTTCCGTGGAGACCCTTGGCGGGGATCCATCGACTCTATCAATGGGAGAAGTAGGCCCCTCCTGGAGAGGATCGCCCTAAGTGGTCCGTTATCCCCCTTGTGTGTCAATGGGGGGGAGCTCTTTACCATCACCCTCAATAGGCAGGACCCCCTCTGCGCTTTTGGGTCAGGGGCTGAGTTGGGGGCTCGGTGCCGGGACGCTCGTGCCGCTCCCTGTAGGGCTCGTCCCTCCTGCCGCTGTCGATGGCTCCACTCGCCTGAGCTGCTTGGTCCGGTGGACGAGGGTCTCCCTATCCTCCTCCTCCTCCCTGTTAACAATGCCAAGCGATATTAGTCAGCAAATTTGATCAAACTTACTAGAGACAGTGCAAGAAGAAGAGAGAAGGAGGGAGCGATCTCCCTTACTTTTCATTAATAAGCATGGAGTTCGGCTCGAAATCTATGGGTGGCGAGGGTGCCCTGCTCCTCTTCTGGGGCGGGGGTGCGGAGCTCTCTGATAACTTCGACCCCTGCCGGGGCGCAGGAGGCTCCGATGAAGACGAGCTCGACGAAGAACTCGAAGTCAATTGGGTGCTGGAATCGCCCTCCTTGGCTGCCTGTTGCTTGGCGGGGAGAGCCCAAGCCCCGGAGAGCCAAGGAGAGTGCCAGTGCACAACCACAGAAACGCTGACCTTGGAGGCGACATCCTTCGCCCTCCTAGCAGCGGGTGCAGGATCGGGGACTGTTGTTCCCCGATTGACTGCCCGTTCGCGTGGTCACGGCTCCAAGATTGGCTCGGGGGCTTGAGGGCCTTCTGTGTGCTATTCCTCCCCAGTTACCTTCACTTCCTCAGCCACTTCTTCCTCTAAATCCTCTATTGTCGCAGCATACAGAGCCTCGATCCTGAAAGGCCCGTCCCCGACAGGCTCTCCCCTGGCACGCCCTTCCTCGGCAACCTGCTTCTCACCCCTACCATGGGAAGAGCTCTCATATATAGCTCTCCCTCTTCCCTTTGTTGCCTTCCTGCCCTTCCTTGCCGCTGTAGCCTGGGCCGCCTTGTCCTTCTCGAGCCGCTTTTTAATATACGCCACCTCCACTATGGAGGTGCGTTTGTACATCATAGTTTCCACTAAGGCAGAAGACCATGCCAGCTTTCCATAAAAAGTGGGCAACTGCCAGTCACCCAAAACTCCGTTGGTGTTGCACTATGGCATCCACTGCAAGATCTGGTTACTGGCGGAGTTGATGTTTAGTGGGATGATACTTGCTGGCAGCTTGAACAAGCCAATGCGGCCAAATAGCTGATCGCATAACCAGGCATGGCCATAAATAGTTAGGTTGTTGGCCAGGCAAGGAAGCAATCTCATCCTATCTCCCGCATCTCCATACTCCCACATGAATCTGTCCCTTTTCTGCAAAGGAGCTATGCGGTGAAGGAGCAAATCCACCCCTACATGTTCGACGGTCATCCCGGCAGCCTTCAGATGGGTCATCCTATTTATTGACGGGCAGAGCCTGTCCTCGGTGAGGCCAAATGCCCTCCAGACATTGTCGCGCTCAAGGCATTCTGTCCGTGCCTGGCAGAATTCAGGGGCCTTTTCATCTTGAATCCAACACCAATCTCCTCTCCACTCCTCCCACCTATTGTGTTGCTGGCCAAAGATGTAATCCCAGTTCTCTCTCGGCATGGTCCGTGGCATCCAGCTGATGTTCCCAGAGTGGTGATTCTTGTTCTCCACTCGCGGGACGAAATAGTCTTGAACAAATCAGCATTGGGGGCCACCCCAACAAAATTCTTGCACAAATGGGCAAAGATTGCCATACACGCCATTACATTGGGCATGAAATCCAAGAGGTGGAATCCATAGACCGCCATCATCACCTCAAAGAAATCGGAGAAGGGAGGGCAGAGGCCGCAGATGAAATACGCGCGGAAAAAATTGTATGAATCTGGCAGGTCCTCTTCCCCCTCCACCAAAACCTTGGGAGCGTCGTGCCCCTCCGGGACTTCTCTCCCACACAAGTACCCATACCTCGCCTGCAGCACATTACCGTCTAGATGCGACGGGTAGAAGACGACGTCTCCCCTTTGCTTCGTGTCCAGCTCCGTCGCCCTCTTGCTCCCCGCGGCGGCTACCTCTCTTTCATGGCGGCCGTCGGCTTTCCTCTGGTCGTAGTTTTCTTCCACATATCCCCGGATTGCAGTAGAAGCACGATAAAGAGATTGGAAAGGGGGGCGGCGGCGAGCGTGGGCAAAGAAAGGAGCGGCTATTTGGCTTGCGGAGGAAGATGATGGGGGAGCGAGGCGAGCGATGAATGCGCAGTGCCCTTCCGCGTTTTCCCATCTTAAGGGGAACGGCGTGGGGGAGTGCGCGACTCTTCAAAAAAGTTACTGTTTCGCATTAACTACTGCGATCCCACTACCCCACAACCCGCGGTCAAAATGCGAAGTGGACGTTGGATTGGCCGGTTATCGAGGCAAATTGCTGCAATTGCAGCACTTTTTTGCCACGTGTTCGTGCACTGTTTGGGGCCTAACCCAACATGCCCAGCACCACGTATGGCTCAGACCCGGGGGCTTATGTCGGGGCGCACAAACAGGGGTGTATGTTTCCCCCTGACTTATGCACGGACAGCATGGGCAACAGGCCCAAGAGCAAACATTGCAGCACCAAGATCGAGCCGAGCAAGAAGGATCAATTCTTCGAAGGGTCCAAGTCCAGATCAAGAAGACCAAGATGAACCAGAGAAGTGAGATATCACTAAGGAAAGAACCTCCATTGCTAGGCAGGCGAGCCTGGCAAGGTTGGGTTTGCCTCGGAAGCATACTTCCAAATTGTCCTGGCAGGCCCTGCCGGGGCTTGCGGAGGCAAGTCACCCCACGGCTCCACCTCACGAGCGACGCAAGTCATAGATCAGTGCGGTGTCAAGCCCCAAGGTGACTAAGTGTCTGCTTTTCGCCACATGGCAGCCACTTCCTACAGCAAATACCTCCATATGACACCCGTCCTGAGACGTGTCAAGCGAGTAGGCACGAAGCTAGCAAAATAGTCCGGCAAGGGCTGCCGGGCACGCTATGATGTGACACTTGTTGGGGAGTAATTTCAAAAAAAATCCTACACACACGCAAGATCATGGTGATGCATAGCAACGAGAGGGGAGAGTGTCGTCCACGTACCCTCGTAGACCGTAAGGGGAAGCGTTATGACAACGTGGTTGATGTAGTCGTACGTCTTCACGATCGACCGATCCTAGTACCGAATGCATGGCACCTCCGCGATATGCACACGTTCAGCTCGGTGATGTCCCATGAACTCACAATCCAATAGAACTTCCAGGGAGAGTTTAGTCAGCACGACGACGTGATGACGGTGTTGATGAAGCTACCGATGCAGGGCTTCGCCTAAGCACCACTATGATATGACCGAGGTGGATTATGGTGGAGGGGGGCACCGCACACGGCTAAAGATCAATGATCAACTTGTGTGCCTTGGGGTGCCCCCCCCCCGCCTCGTATATAAAGGAGCTAGAGGGGCGGCGGCCGGCCAGGAGGAGGGCATGCCAAGGAGGGAGTCCTACTCCCACCGGGAGTAGGACTCCTCCTTTCCTAGTAGGACTACGAGAAGGGGAAAGGAGGAGAGAGGGGCGAAGGAAAGGGGGCCCCCCCTCCTCCTTGTCCAATTCAGACTAGAGGGGGAGGGGAGCATGGCCCTGTCTTGGGCGCCCCTCCTCTTCTCCACTAAGGCCCACAAGGCCCATTATACTCCCCAGGGGGTTCCGGTAATCCCCCAGTACTCTAATATATGCCCGAACTTGCCCGGAACACTTCCGAAGTCCAAACATAGTCATCCAATATATCGATCTTTATGTCTTGACCATTTTGAGACTCCTCGTCATGTCTGTGATCATATCCGGGACTCTAAACTACCTTTGGTACATCAAAACACATAAACTCATAATACCGATCATCACTGAACGTTAAGCGTGCAGACCCTACAGGTTCGAGAACTATGTAGACATGACCGAGACACGTCTCCGGTCAATAACCAATAGCGGAACCTGGATGCTCATATTGGCTCCTACATATTCTACGAAGATCTTTATCAGTCAAACCGCATAACAACATACGTTGTTCCCTTTGTCATCGGTATGTTACTTGCTCGAGATTCGATCGTCGGTACCTCAATACCTAGCTCAATATCGTTACCGGCAAGTCTCTTTACTCATTCTATAATACATCATCCCACAACTAACTCATTAGTCACATTACTTGCAAGGCTTATAGTGATGTGCATTACTGAGATGGCCCAGAGATACCTCTCCGACAATCGTAGTGACAAATCCTAATCTCGATCTATGCCAACTGAACAAGTACCATCGGAGACACCTGTAGAGCACCTTTATAATCACCCAGTTACTTGTGACGTTTGGTAGAACACAAAGTGTTCTTTCGGTAATCGGGAGTTACATAATCTCATAGTCATAGGAACATGTATAAGTCATGAAGAAAGCAATAGCAGTAAACTAAAACGATCAAGTGCTAAGCTAACGGAATGGGTCAAGTCAATCACATCATTCTCCTAATGATGTAATCCCGTTTATCAAATGACAACTCATGTCTATGGTTAGGAAAGCTTAACCATCTTTGATCAACGAGCTAGTCAAGTAGAGGCATACTAGTGACACTATATTGTCTATGTATTCACACATGTATTAAGTTTTCGGTTAATACAATTCTAGCATGAATAGTAAACATTTATCATGAAATAAGGAAATAAATAATTACTTTATTATTGCCTCTAGGGCATATATCCTTCAGTCTCCCACTTGCACTAGAGTCAATAATCTAGATTACACAATAATGATTCTCACACCCATGGAGTCTTCGTGCCGATCATGTTTTGCTCGTGAGAGAGGCTTAGTCAATGGGTCTGCAACATTCAGATCCGTATGTATCTTGCAAATCTCTATGTCTCCCACCTGGACTTGGTCATGGATGGAATTGAAGCATCTCTTGACGTGCTTGGTTCTCTTGTGAAATCTGGATTCCTTTGCCAAGGCAATTGCACCAGTAATTCCACAAAAGATTTTCATTGGACCCGATGCACTAGGTATGACACCTAGATCGGATATGAACTCCTTCATCCAGACTCCTTCATTTGCTGCTTCCGAAGCAGCTATGTACTCCGCTTCACACGTAGATCCCGCCATGACGCTTTGTTTAGAACTGCACCAACGGATAGCTCCACCGTTCAATATAAACACATACCCGAATTGCGATTTAGAATCGTCTAGATCAGTGTCAAAGCTTGCATCGACGTAACCATTTACGACGAGCTCTTTGTCACCTCCATAAATGAGAAACATATCCTTAGTCATTTTCAGGTATTTGAGGATGTTCTTGAACACTGGCCAGTGATCCACTCCTGGATTACTTTGGTACCTCCCTGTTAAACTAATAGCAAGGCGCACATTAGGTCTGGTACACATCATTGCATACATGATAGAGCCTATGGCTGAAGCATAGGGAATTTTTTTCATTTTCTCTCTATCTTCTACAGTGGTCGGGCATTGAGTCTGACTCAACATCACACCTTGTAACACAGAACATTTTCAAAACTTTATCAAGGTATGTGCTTTGTGAAAGTCCAATTAAGCATCTTGATCTATCCCTATAGATCTTGATGCCCAATATATAAGCAGCTTCACCGAGGTCTTTCATTGAAAAACTCTTATTCAAGTATCCTTTTATGCTATCCAGAAATTCTATATCATTTCCAATCAACAATATTTCATCCACATATAATACTAGAAATGCTACAGAGCTCCCACTCACTTTCTTGTAAATACAGACTTCTCCAAAAGTTTGTATAAAACCATATGCTTTGATCACACTATCAAAATGTTTATTCCAACTCCAAGAGGCTTGCACCAATACATAAATGGATCGCTGGAGCTTGCACACTTTGTTAGTACCTTTTGGATCGACAAAACCTTCTGGTTGCATCATATACAACTCTTCTTCTAGAAATCCATTCAGGAATGCAGTTTTGACATCCATTTGCCAAATTTCATAATCATAAAATGCGGCAATTGCTAACATGATTTGGAAAGACTTAAGCATCGCTACGGGTGAGAAAGTCTCATCGTAGTCAACCCCTTGAACTTGTCGAAAACCTTTCGCAACAAGTCAAGCTTTGTAGACAGTAACATTTCCGTCAGCGTTAGTCTTCTTCTTGAAGATCCATTTATTCCCGATGGCTTGCCGACCATCGGGCAAGTCAACCAAAGTCCACACTTTGTTCTCATACATAGATCCAATCTCAGATTTCATGGCCTCAAGCCATTTTGCGGAATCTGGGCTCATCATCGCTTCCTCATAGTTCGTAGGTTCGCCATGGTCAAGGAACATGACCTCCAGAATAGGATTACCGTACCACTCTGGCGCGGATCTTATTCTGGTTGACCTACGTGGTTCGGTAGTAACTTGATCTGAAGTTTCGTGATCAATATCATTAGCTTCCTCACTAATTGGTGTAGGTGTCATAGAAACCGGTTTCTGTGATGAACTACTTTCCAATAAGGGAGCAGGTACAGTTACCTCATCAAGTTCTACTTTCCTCCCACTCACTTTTTTCGAGAGAAACTCCTTCTCTAGAAAGGATCCATTCTTAGCAACAAATGTCTTGCCTTCGGATCTGTGATAGAAGGTGTACCCAACAGTCTCCTTTGGGTATCCTATGAAGATGCATTTCTCTAATTTGGGTTCGAGCTTATCAGGTTGAAGCTTTTTCACATAAGCATCGCAGCCCCAAAATTTAAGAAACAACATCTTTGGTTTCTTGCCAAACCACATTTCATAAGGCATCGTCTCAACGAATTTTGATGGTGCCCTATGTAACGTGAATGCAGCTGTCTCTAAAGCATAACCCCAAAACGATAGCGGTAAATCAGTAAGAGACATCATAGATTGCACCATATCTAGTAAAGTACGATTACGACTCGGACACACCATTATGTTGTGGTGTTCCGGGTGGCGTGATTTGCGCAACTATTCTGCATTGCTTCAAATGTAGACCAAACTCGTAACTCAAATATTCTCCTCCATGATCAGATCATAGAAACTTTATTTTCTTGTTACGATGATTTTCCACTTCACTCTGAAATTCTTTGAACTTTTCAAATGTTTCAGACTTATGTTTCACTAAGTAAATATACCCATATCTGCTCAAATCATCTGTGAAGGTGAGAAAATAACGATATCTGCCGCGAGCCTCAATATTCATTGGACCACACACATCAGTATGTATGATTTCCAACAAATTTGTTGCTCTCTCCATTGTTCCGGAGAACGGCGTTTTAGTCATCTTGCCCATGAGGCATGGTTTGCATGTACCAAGTGATTCATAATCAAGTGATTCCAGAAGTCCATCGGTATGGAGTTTCTTCATACTCTTTACACCAATATGACCCAAAGGGTACTGCCACAAATAAGTTGCACTATCATTATCAACTCTGCATCTTTTGGCTTTAACATTATGAATATGTGTATCACTACTATCGAGATTCAAGACAAATAGACCACTCTTTAAGGGTGCATGACCATAAAAGATATTACTCATATAAATAGAACAACCATTATTCTCAGATTTAAATGAATAACCGTCTCACATCAAACAAGATCCAGATATAATGTTCATGCTTAACGCTCGCACCAAATAACAATTATGCAGGTCTAAAACTAATCCCGAAGGTAGATGTAGAGGTAGCGTGCCGACGGTGATCACATCGACTTTGGAACCATTTCCCACGCGCATCGTCACCTCGTCCTTAGCCATTCTTTGCTCAATCCGTAGTCCCTGTTTCGAGTTGCAAATATTAGCAACAGAACCAGTATCAAATATCCAGGTGCTACTGTGAGCTTTAGTAAGGTACACATCAATAACATGTATATCACATATACCTTTGTTCACCTTGCCATCCTTCTTATCCGCCAAATACTTGTGGCAGTTCTGCTTCCAGTGGCTAGTCCCTTTGAAGTTGAAGCACTTAGTCTCAGGCTTAGATCTAGACTTGGGTTTCTTCTCCTGAGCAGCAACTTGTTTGCCATTCTTCTTGAAGTTCCCCTTCTTCTTCCCTTTACCCTTTTTCTTGAAACTGGTGCTCTTGTTGACCATCAACACTTGATGCTCCTTCTTGATTTCTACCTCCGCAGCCTTTAGCATCTCGAAGAGCTCGGGAATAGTCTTTTCCATCCCTTGCATATTATATTTCATCACGAAGCTCTTGTAGCTTGGTGGCAGTGATTGAAGAATTCTGTCAATGACACTATCATCAGGAAGATTAACTCCCAGTTGAATCAAGTGATTATTATACCCAGACATTTTGAGTATATGTTCACTGACAGAACTATTCTCCTCCATCTTGCAGCTATAGAACTTATTGGAGACTTCATGTCTCTCAATCCGGGTATTTGCTTCAAATATTAACTTCAACTCCTGGAACATCTCATATGCTCCATGACGTTCAAAACATTGTTGAAGTCCCGGTTCTAAGCCGTAAAGCATGGCACACTGAACTACAGAGTAGTCATCAGCTTTGCTCTGCCAGACATTCTTAACGTCGTCAGTTGCATCTGCAGCAGGCCTGGCACCCAGCGGTGCTTCCAGGACGTAATTCTTCTGTGCAGTAATGAGGATAATCCTCAAGTTACGGACCCAGTCCGTGTAATTGCTACCATCATCTTTCAACTTTGCTTTCTCAAGAGAATGCACTAAAATTCAACGGAACAACAGCACGGGTCATCTATCTACAACAACATAGACAAGCAAAATACTATCATGTACTAAGTTCATGATAAATTTAAGTTCAATTAATCATATTACTAAACAACTCCCACTTAGATAGACATCCCTCTAATCATCTAAGTGATCACGTGATCCAAATCAACTAAACCAAAACCGATCATCACGTGAGATGGAGTAGTTTTCAATGGTGAACATCACTATGTTGATCATATCTACTATATGATTCACGTTCGACCTTTCGGTCTTAGTGTTCCGAGGCCATATCTGCATATGCTAGGCTCGTCAAGTTTAACCCGAGTATTTCTGCGTGTGCAAAACAGGCTTCCACCCGTTGTAGGTGAACGTTGAGCTTATCACACCCAATCATCACGTGGTGTCTCGGCACGATGAACTTTGGCAACGGTGCATACTCAAGGAGAACACTTATACCTTGAAATTTAGTGAGAGATCATCTTATAATGCTACCGTCAATCAAAGCAGAATAAGATGCATAAAAGATAAACATCACATGCAATCAATATAAGTGATATGATATGGCCATCATCATCTTGTGCCTTTGATCTCCATCTCCAAAGCACCGTCATGATCACCATGGTCACCGACGCGACACCTTGATCTCCATCGTAGCATCATTGTCATCTCGCCAACTATTGCTTCTACGAATATCGCTACCGCTTAGTGATAAAGTAAAGCAATTACAGGGCGATTGCATTGCATACAATAAAGCGACAACCATATGGCTCCTGCCAGTTGCTGATAACTCTGTTACAAAACATGATCATCTCATACAATAAAATTTAGCATCATGTATTGACCATATCACATCACAACATGCCCTCCAAAAACAAGTTAGACGTCCTCTACTTTGTTGTTGCAAGTTTTACGTGGCTGCTAGGGGCTGAGCAAGAACCGTTCTTACCTACGCATCAAAACCACAATGATATTTCATCAAGTTAGTGCTATTTTAACCTTCAACAAGGACCGAGTGTAGTCACACTTGGTTCAACTAAAGTTGTAGAAACTGACACCCGCCAGTCACCTATGTGCAAAGCACATCGATAGAACCAGTCTCACGTAAGCATACGCGTAATGTCGGTCCGGGGCGCTTCATCCAACAATACCGCTGAACCAAAGTATGACATGCTGGTAAGCAGTATGACTTGTATCGCCCACAACACACTTGTGTTTTACTCATGCATATGACATCTACGCATAAACCTGGCTCGGATACCACTGTTGGGGAACGTAGTAATTTCAAAAAAATTCCTACGCACACGCAAGATCATGGTGATGCATAGCAACAAGAGGGGAGAGTGTCGTCCATGTACCCTCGTAGACTGTAAGCGGAAGCATTATGACAACGCGGTTGATGTAGTCGTACGTCTTCATGATCGACTAATCCTAGTACCGAACGTACGTCACCTCTGTGATCTACACACGTTCAGCTCGGTGACGTCCCACGAACTCACGATCCAGTAGATCATCGAGGGAGAGTTCCGTCAGCACGACGGCGTGATGACGGTGTTGATGAAGCTACCGATGTAGGGCTTTGCCTAAGCACCGCTACGATATGACCGAGGTGGATTATGGTGGAGGGGGGCACCGCACACGGCTAAAGATCAATGATCAACTTGTGTGTCTTGGGGTGCCCCCCGCCCCGTATATAAAGGATCTAGGGGGAGGAGGCCGGCCAGGAGGAGGGCGTGCCAAGGGGGGAGTCCTACTCCCACCGGGAGTAGGACTCCTCCTTTCCTAGTAGGAGTAGGAGAAGGGGGGAGGAGGAGAGGGGGGGAGGAAAGGGGGGCGCCCCCCCCCCCCTCCTTGTCCAATTCAGACTAGATGGGGAGGAAGCGCGTGACCGTGCCTTGGCCGCCCCTCCTCTTCTCCACTAAGGCCCACAAGGCCCATTATACTCCCCAGGGGGGTTCCGGTAATCCCCGGTACTCCGGTATATGCCCGAACTTTCCCGGAACACTTCCGAAGTCCAAACATAGTCATCCAATATATCGATCTTTATGTATTGACCATTTCGAGACTCCTCGTCATGTCCGTGATCATATCCGGGACTCCGAACTACCTTCGGTACATTAAAACACATAAACTCATAATACCGATCATCACCGAACGTTAAGCGTGCAGACCCTACAAGTTCGAGAACTATGTAGACATGACCGAGACACGTCTCCGGTCAATAACCAATAGCGGAACCTGGATGCTCATATTGGCTCCTACATATTCTACGAAGATCTTTATCAGTCAAACCGCATAACAACATACGTTGTTCCCTTTGTCATCGGTATGTTACTTGCTCGAGATTCGATCGTCGGTACCTCAATACCTAGCTCAATATCGTTACCGGCAAGTCTCTTTACTCATTCTGTAATACATCATCCCGCAACTAACTCATTAGTCACATTACTTGCAAGGCTTATAGTGATGTGCATTACTGAGATGGCCCAGAGATACCTCTCCGACAATCATAGTGACAAATCCTAATCTTGATCTATGCCAACTGAACAAGTACCATCGGAGACACCTGTAGAGCACATTTATAATCACCCAGTTACTTGTGACGTTTGGTAGAACACAAAGTGTTCCTTCGGTAATCGGGAGTTGCATAATCTCATAGTCATAGGAACATGTATAAGTCATGAAGAAAGCAATAGCAGTAAACTAAAACGATCAAGTGCTAAGCTAACGGAATGGGTCAAGTCAATCACATCATTCTCCTAATGATGTAATCCCGTTTATCAAATGACAACTCATGTCTATGGTTAGGAAAGCTTAACCATCTTTGATCAACGAGCTAGTCAAGTAGAGGCATACTAGTGACACTATATTGTCTATGTATTCACACATGTATTAAGTTTTCGGTTAATACAATTCTAGCATGAATAATAAACATTTATCATGAAATAAGGAAATAAATAATAACTTCATTTTTGCCTCTAGGGCATATATCCTTCAACACTAGACGATGCATTTAATGTGCTCTGTCAGCCTGCAGAGTTAGGTATGATAGCACTGTTTGCTATGTAATCAATACGTAAAGACTGATTTGCCACTCTGGTGACCCCTTAACCTATAAAAGGAGGCCCATGGCAACCGCAGAAAGGGTTTGCGAGGTTGGCAAGTTCGGCCCCTCACATATGCATACACATGTAGCCACTTCCGCCCCGGGGCAACCCTGCCGGGCAAGTGTGTTGCGCCCACCACCACCTTTTCCACCATCAATCCACCAAAGCGGAGTAGGGTTTTACGCCCCTCGGCGACCCGAACCTGGGTAAAATCTGCCCATGTGATCTCTATCATGCTGCGCTACGCTTCTCTGCTCTTTGTGCAACGTGTCCATCCCCCCGCGGAACCAAAAGGGGCTCGTAGCCCCATAGGTGGCCGTGGTTCCCCACGACACTCCAAGTGACTAAGTGGTTGTTTCCTGCCACATGGCGGCCACTTCCTACAGAAAACACCTCCAAATGACACCCATCTTGAGACGTGTCAAGCAAGCAGGCATGAAGCTGGCAAAGCAGCCCAACAAGGCTTGTCGGGCATGATGTGATGTGACACTAAGCAGTGCATTTAATGCACTATGTCCGCCTGCAGAAGTAGGTATGATAGAATTGTTTGCTACCTAATCAGTACGCAAAGACTAATTTGCCATTGTGTTGACCCCTTGCTCTATAAAAGGAGGCCCATGGCAACCGTAGAAAGGGTTCTAAACTTCGGCCATTCGGACCCCTGTACACTCATACGCGTGCAGCTGCTCGCACCCTGAAGCAACCCTGCCTAGCAAGAGCACTGCTTTTTCCACCATAGTCCACCATCAACCCACCAAAGCAGGAGTAGGGTTTTACGCCTCGCGGCGGCCCGAACCTGGGTAAAATTGCCCGTCTGATCTCTGTCGTGCTGTGTTGCGCTTTTCCGCTCTTTGTGCAATGTGCCCATCCCCCTACCGAACCAAAAGGGTCTCCTGGTCCCATAGGTGGTCGTGGTTTCCCACAACAATTATCAACTTATGACTATTTTTATTCTTTGGCTTGCATCATGGGAGTTAGATTAGTGCTTGGTAGTGCTGCTTTTGTTTCCTCTTGTGTGGCAATGTACAATGCTTTATAATGTGCAATGCTAATTAAGTTGGGCATCCAATCTATTTGTGTTATGAACAACTTATTCGCATTTCAGTATTTCATAGCTCTAGAGGTCAAAGGTTCATGCGTAAATGTTATAATTTACACAATGGGACCTCTAGGTGAAAGAGAGAAGTGGTAGGCCCTCCATTTCCATTTGCATTGATTTTAAGAGGCCATGCCCATTTGATGAAAAAGTTAGAAATGATCAGGATGTCGTATTCAAGGTTCTGATAGTATATGGTAACAGAGGCCATGATATACTTGTTTCAAGAAATGCTCCTTGACTCTTCCTTTTGATCTTCACATTATTTGTTTTTATACTTATGTCGTGTAATAACTCTCGGGATCACCGCATATACAATGGTGTAATTCATGATGATTCGGTAGCTAAACATTAGAAAAGCGAGAGGAATAACAGTAGATATACAAATATCTAATATTGTATCATGAAATTCAAATGTTATGCACCTGCAACCTTTTTCAGATTACATCTAGGTAAGAGAAAGATCATAAATCAATCGTAAAACTTGATATGACATTAAAATGTTATGGGACATGTTTTTTCTCATTGGCTTTATGTTTCCTCCAAAATTATCAATTTCTTCCCCATATTTTCAGAAGTATTTAACTAGGAAGTGTTAACAACAGCTGAAAGATCATCTATTATCCACGTATATGTGGTCTTCATATTGGAGGTACGAGGAGATGTGTTCACGAGATACTCAAGTCAAAATGGTATCTAGTTGTCGATATCAACACATGACAATCTTGGTCAATCAGGCCAGTTTCTTTCACGACATTGCTTGTTATATATGCTAATATGGCCAGTTGTTTCTTTGCGATGACACTAGATAAGAAGGGGCAGGGTTTGCATCCCAACATCACAAGAATTTCATGGAATGCGCCTTCACTTAGTTAAGGCAACACGAGTTCATATTTTTGTAGAAGCCCAAGAAGACAATTGTACATTGTCTACAGTGCCATGGGCTTGGAAGACTACAACATTGGTGAAAATATAAGGGTGATGCATTGTCGTCATATTAATTATGTCATTCTCACATTTCATCATCAGTTTGTAAAAATGTTGGTCATGTCTTACTTTGGGATTGAGGAAATCTAATAATAGAAGATAGCCATTGATGGCATATGTTTACTGGTGTTTGTGGAAGGTCGTTGTTGTCAGAAATTCAGAAATGAAATGGTTTTAGATCATATGAAGGTAATTGTTATCTTAGAAGATAGGAAAGAGTTGCTTTTTCCTTCTTGCTTTGATCTTTTGCTTCCCTTCTGCAATATACCTAACAATTATTATATTCATCTGTTTTGTGTGTGCGTTCTTTCTTCTTCATTAGAATTTGACTTGGTGGGTTATCATACTAAGATTTATGTAAGTTTTGTTCATTGGTGGGATACATTTAGGTGTAATTGCTTAATAAGTTTCATATGTATGGTTGATAAGGCCATCTCTAGAAATTGGAGGCCCAGGAGTGAAATGCAAAATTGGGTCCTAAAATTGGAAGATTGTAATCAAAGAAATTTCCTTATTTTTAGAAATGGTTGCTAAAATTAAACTATTCCAGTTTATAACCAAACAAAAGTAATGATTCATATGGAACATGGATATTATGCCTAGAAAAGATAAAGAAAAGAAATAATTTGGGTGGTTAAGGCTCATGTGAACTGGAAAATAGCAAGAGCAAGTTAATTGGGATAATAGTTATTGTTTATTGCTTTCCAGTGGTACAATATCGAAGCCACAAAACAACATCACATATTGGAGCTATATGCTCAATGAAGGGAGGCAGCCACAAACCAAACATGTGCACGCTAAAAGGGCAGGAGGAAAGGAGAGAAAAATTGGTGTTTGTCGTGCTTTGGACATTATTTCCATTCATGGCTTTGTCAAGGCCAAAAACACAACGGGTTTCTTTCATCTTGAAAAGAGAGGGGAATTGCGTGACATGTTGTAACGCCCGGATAATTAAGCTACAGTAATCCCTCTTTAGTGGTGCCATGTCATCACATTACTGTTGATAATCCTCATATGATCCAAGGCCTAATTCAAATTCTAATTCAATTCAAGACCAAAATTTCAATTTTGTCAACATGCAAACTAAAATGTTTATCATGTGGAAAATATTCCATAACCCAACACTTTTGTAAAGTGTTTAAATGCCCTTTGTGAATAAAATAGTGGCTAAAGGCAATTATATAAATGCTTTTTAATTTATAAAAACTTTAAACTAATTTATTTTGTGGCAGTTGAACAAATACTAATACTAATTTAGAAACTACTTTTGTATTTTAACTAAACTATAATATTGTGGAAATTAAGTAAAACTGTGAAAAGAAAATAAATAAAAACAAAACAAAACACAAACAAACAAAAAACTAAAAAGGAAATCCTCGCTGGGCCACTTGGCCCAGTCGGCCGAAGCAACTCCTCCCACCAGGCCGGCCCACTGCGCCCCCGTTCCCCCCTCCTCTGTTCACAGAGGAGGCGTGGACAACACCGATGGCCGCCACGGCACCGGCCATCACCGTGGCGACCATCCGGCACTACCCCGGCGACCTGGGTGCCTATAAGACCTACCTCGTCGCCTCCCTCGCGCCACCGAACCCTAATCCCTTTTCCCTCGCGCCCCCTCTCCCTCTGCCACTCGCGCTCGACGCCGCTGCCGCCACCGCGTCGGCGGCGGCGGCGCGCACCGGTGCCTCGCCAAGTTTCACGTCGACGCCCGAGGACCAGATCGAGCCGGGACGCCCTCGAAGCGTCACCACCAACTGTCTTCTCCGCCACGGTCGTCGCCGCCTCTCCGCTCGATTCGCCGCCTACGAGCCTCCCCCGAGCCCGCTGCCCTCCCCTACAGATTCGCCGTGAGCTCCTCCTCCGAATCCTCCTCATCCCTGTCTCGATCCGTCACCGTAGTCTCCTGTACGAACCAGCGGCCGCCATGGCCGAAGCTCAGCATACGCGTACGCGCCCCTGCTTGGCTCTGCGCTCGTGCTGCTCCTGTGTGCTCCTTCTGCGGGCCGCGCCCCGTGCCCGCCCGCGGCCGCTGCTGCTCCTACTGATGTGCGTCTGCTGCCCTGCGCCTCGCCCGCGCGTGTGCCCGCCGCGGCCTAGCAGCGTCCGGCCGCGCTGCTGCCGGTTACTGTAACTGCTGATGCTGCTTGCTGCCCGCTAGTCACTGATGCTCTGCTGCGCTGCTGCTGCCGCGTTGAGCTGCTGCCGCTGCTGCTCAACCACGTTGAGCTCACGCGAGGCCATGGCAAACACAACCCGATGGCTGGCTATGTCCCTGCTATGTATGGCCGGCCCTTTGTAATTAGCGTATGTGTGTGTTCTGTGTGTGTGAGGCCGGCCCCTATTCAATTAGTTTAGGGTTAATTATTACTGTTAGATTAGCTACTACCCTATGGCAGGTGGACCCCTTCCTCTAAATTTCCACTTAAAAAGAAAATGCTAAAATATGTGTGAATGACACCTGGGTCCCATTGGTCCCATTGACCAGTCAAACTGCTGACTCGGATAACCCAGTCAATGACATCCGGGTCCCCTGGGCCCTTTGACTAGTCAACGGTCTTAGTTGAGTGCTGACTAGGCAGTCAACTGGACCCCACCTGCCAGCCACTAATGCCACTGCCGTGTACACTTAGCAATTATGTATTAATTTATTTTCGAATTAAAATAATTTCAAAAAATTAGAAAATCATTTAAAAATTTAAAAATTCATAGAAAATAATCCGTAATTTGGATGAAAAAGTTTTCTACATGAAAGTTGCTCAGAACGACGAGATGAATCTAAATACGTGATCTGTTCGTCCGCCACATGTCTCTAGCATAGCGAACATGCAACCTTTCCCCTCCGGTTTGTCTGTCCGAAAATGCCTAACTCCGGGAAAACTTTCTTGGATGTTATATTTCTTCCCCGGTATCGCGTAGCACTGCGTTAGAACACCTCTAGCACCATTTTTTTATCTTGTCATGCTTAGTATTGTGCTTGTTTGCCGTGTATTTATTGTTTCTTCCCCTCTTCTCTCCGGTAGACCTCGAGACTGATGCTGCCGCCGAGTATGACTGCGCCCTGACAATCAGTACTTTTTAGCAGAGCTTCCAGGAAGCCCCCCTTTGATCATCCCAATATCGACCATTCCATTCTCTCATGCTTGCATTAGATTTTGCTACTGTAATTGATTGCTCCTATTCTGATGCATAGCCTGCTTTTGTACCTGTTGTTGTACCTTACCTGCTTATCCTAAACTGCTCAATATAGGTTGGCTAGTGATCCATCACTGACCCCCACCTTTTCCTTGTTGCCCTTGCTTCGTCATCAACGACTCGATCTACGTGATCGACGACCAGAGCCCGGCACCTCACATCATATCACGCCCTTTAGTTGCTCGACTCTGCAGAGTTATCATCGAGTGCCGAGGGTGACACCTCATACATCACTCCTGATGAGATCTCTGTAGTGTAGCTATTCGGTCGTGGTCAACAAGGATGGTTCCTCCTTCACCATTCCCGATACGGCTCTGTCGTGCAACCCCTCAAGTGTGAACCTCGAGGGTGGTTCCTCTTACGTTCACCTTGATGATTACATTGAGTGGAATCCATCGTGGGTGATTCCTCGGGTTTTCCCCTTGATGTTTGAGCACGCGGTTACCTTGATTTTACTTGAGACCTTGGTGGAAGTCGGGCGGGCTCGGATAGCACCCGCAAGATGGTTACAAGGCATGGCCGGGCAGGCCGCCCCCGAGTCAGCTGGGCTAGCCCTTGCCGTATTTCCTCAAGACGGGGCGACGGGGTCACCTTATCGTGAGTCTCTGCTCGTCTCCGCAAGCTAATAATACATTATGGTTTGGATATTTGTTCTGAGATGGCCTTTATGCACTAACCACCACGCGAGAATAGTTATGGGCCTCGACATCGTAGTATCAGCCGAAGCTTTGTCAGACGTCCAGTTCAGCGTCGTGGGCCTGTCGGGCCAGTGCCATCTAGTATGAGGTGGTGCTCATCCCGGCTTGTCGCACAACGACCCGGAGTACTGCGGGCGATGGGCCCAAGACCCCGGAGTGCTTAGGATGTAGATCGGCAGGGACCTCTCTGCTGAGCCTAGGTAGGGCTATGATGTGTTGACCTTCAGAGGCCGGGCATTGGCCCCAGAAAGGTGTGTCCGGCCAGAGTGATCAAGCGTGTTGGGTAACGTGGTGCACCCCTGCAGGGAAGATTATCTGTTAATAGCTGTGTCCACGGTAACGGACGTTCAGACTTATATCTTGATCTTATACAACTACAAATGGATACTTGAGATATGTGGCTCCGAGATTGCTTTCCCGCAGGGAGTCGGGGAAGGATCTCTGGGCATTAATATTACAACATATTTGTTAATTAAACTTCTATTCTTACTCTCCTACATGCTGGGAACCTATAGAAGTTTCCCAAAACCGGGAGCGCTGGAACGGTTAAACGGGCCGGCCCGTTGCCTCGCTGCTCGGTCGCTCGTCTGTGCGAAGCGCCGGCAGTTTGACGCAACGAGCGGCATATAGGATTTCCCAACACCGATGGCCGCCACGGCACCGGCCATCGCCGTGGCGACTACCCCGGCGACCTGGGCGCCTATAAGACCTACCTCGTCGCCTCCCTCGCGCCACCGAACCCTAATCCCTTTTCCCTCGCGCCCCCTCTCCCTCTGCAACTCGCGCCCGACGCCGCTGCCGTCACCGCGTCGTCGTCGTCGCCGTGCACCGGTGCCTCCCCAAGTTTCACGTCGACGTCCAGGAGGTCCGCGGCGGCTGGCTTCGTCCGTCCCGAGGACCAGATCGAGCCGGGACGCCCTTGAAACGTCGCCACCAAATGTCTTCTCCACCACGGTCGTCGCCGCCTCTCCGCTTGATTCGCCGCCTACGAGCCTCCCCCGAGCCCGCTGCCCTCCCCTACAGATTCGCCGTGAGCTCCTCCTCCAAATCCCCCTCATACCTGTCTCGATCCGTCACTGTAGTCTCCTGTACGAACCAGCGGCCGCCATGGCAGAAGCTCAGCATACGCGTACGCGCCCCTGCTTGGTTCTGCGCTCGTGCTGCTCCTGTGTGCTCCTTCTGCGGGCCGCGCCCCGCGCCCGCCCGCGGCCGCTGCTGCTCCTACTGTTGTGCGTATGCTGCCCTGCGCCTCGCCCACGCGTGTGCCCGCCGTGGCCTAGCAGCGCCCGGCCGCGCTGCTGCCGGATACTGCTTCTGCTGTATCGCTGCCTCTGCTGCCCGTAACTGCTGATGCTGCTTGCTGCCCGCTAGTCGCTGATGCTCTGCCGCGTTGAGCTGCTGCCGCTGCTGCTCAACCACGTTGAGCTCACGCGAGGCCATGGCAAACACAACCCGATGGCTGGCTATGTCCCTGCTATGTATGGATGGCCCTTTGTAATTAGTGTACTACTCCCTCCGTTCCGATTTACTCGTCGTGGTTTTAGTTTAGTTTTGAACTAAAACCACGACGAGTAAATCGGAACGGAGGGAGTAGATCATAAAGGCGCGCGTTGCCGCGCCCATCCATTTGAATAGAAAATCCAGAATTGTAAAAATACCTGTTGGAATTTGCACAGTACAAATATCTAGGAAATATGAGTGCTTAAAATTGCAACACCTAAAATCCTACATGTCATCAATAATCTCTACATTAACCAAGGAGCAATTACATAAAATAATTCAGAGGTAAAGAAACAATCAAATGTAGAATATAGAGCTTGCTAACATAAGTAGTAAAAATGGTTTCAAGGAGCGTAGTTTAACAAAAGAAATGGGCACACGTAATCTGTTTCTAAATTTGCATATAACCAATAAAGCTAATGCATGAATATCATGTAAGGAACTGTGCGTAGTACCTGAACTTCCCAATCTTGCAAATTAAACTTCCTAGCTATGCCATTGCGTCAAGTAAATAGCTAAGATTTCAGCCTTCACGATTGATGTCCAAAGTGAAAGAATCTGGTACAAAATGAGAAAATCAACATTAAAACCGGAGATTGCAGATCAGATAAGGGCCGTCAAGAGGATACAGGAATAGCAGGATCGTCTAATCTCTGCAATGACGATGGTATGGACTTTGTAAGACGAATGGCGTTTAGGGAGCAACGTGGGACGCCGACAACTTTCACAGCAATACCTTCGAAATAGGTGAAGTCGCTGGGAAAGGTACTCAGGTCACTTGTTACACAGGGGGGCAGGAGCATAGCGCAACCTTCCAGTGCGTCGATGGTAAGCCTGAACGCCGTGGGCCGCTGCGTCGGGTTTGGACCAACTCTACATGATTGTGCATCGCCTCCGCCTGTTACTCCTTTCCACCTTGGTTACTCCTTTCCACCTTGCCAGAGAAAGAAGCAACGTCGATGCCGTGGCCGTTGCCACCGGCATATAAGATGGGAATCTCACTGGATAACGCATCATGATTGCCTAGGGCACCATCACCACAGTAGGGAGAAAGCGGAGCAGGAAAGAGAAGGTTAGCGGCGTACCACTAAAAGCCAACTCGCCGCTGGTGCGCTGTCGTCCTCTTTTGCCACGGTCCTCTATTGAATCTCCTCCTTCCGCACCGCCGCCGTATCAGAGTCATCGCCCATCACAGACCTTTTCCTTTTTTTTTTGAGAGCAGCCCAGCACTGACTAACGGACCCGGATCGATCCCGGCTAACCACAGGCCACCATAGTGGATCTGCGGAGTAGCGGCCCGGCTACCGTGGGCCGAGCGGATCGCGAGACTGCCGCGTTGACAAATTGCTACAAGTGATCGCAAGCATGACCAGGAGATCTAAATCATGATCCTCAAAAAAAAAAGGAGATCTAAATCATTCGTTAGTGTGATACGACGGCTATGGACATCAAACCGCTGTGAGAGGGCGTAGCTAGCGGACGAGGCTCCTCTGACGTACTGCAGGGTGCAGTTGGGCCACTGACAGGTGGGCCCGAAAACAAGTTGGCCCACCTGTCAGCGACCCAACTGCACCCTGCAGTACGTCAGGGAAGCCGAGTCCGTAGCTAGCCCCGATTTACTGTTTCTCAATGTGTGTGTTCTGTGTGTGTGAGGCCGGCCCCTATTCAATTAGTTTAGGGTTAATTATTACTAGTTAGATTAGCTACTACCCTATGGCAGGTGGACCCCCTCCTCTAAATTTCCACTTAAAAAAATGCTAAAATATGTGTGAATGACACCTGGGTCCCACTGGTCCCATTGACCAGTCAAACTGCTGAATGGGATAACCCAGTCAATGACATCCGGGTCCCCTGGGCCCCCACCTGCCAGCCACTAAATCCACTGCCGTGTACGCTTCTCTATGTACACTTAGCAATTACATATTAATTTGTTTTCGAATTAAAATAATTCCAGAAAATTAGAAAATCATTTAAAAATTTAAAAATTCATAGAAAATAATCCGTAACTCGAATGAAAAAGTTTTCTACATGAAAGTTGCTCAGAACGACGAGATGAATCTAAATACGCGATCTGTTCGTCCGCCACACGTCTCTAGCATAGCGAACATGCAACATTTTCCCTCCGGTTCGTCTGTCCGAAAATACCTAACTCGGGGAAAACTTTCTTGGATGTTATCCCTCTTCCCCGGTATTGAAAAGCACTGCGTTAGAACACCTCTAGCACCATTTTTTCTGTCTTGTCATGCTTAGTATTGTGCTTGTTTGACGTGTATTTACTGTTTCTTCCCCTCTTCTCTCCGGTAGACCTCGAGACTGACGTTGCCGCCGAGGACGACTACGCTCTGACGATCAGTACTTTTCAGCAGAGCTTCCAGGCAAGCCCCCCCTTTGATCATCCCGATATCGCCCATTCCATTCTCTCATGCTTGCATTAGATTTTGCTACTGTAATTGATTGCTCCTATTCTGATGCATAGCATGCTTTAGTACCTGTTGTTGTACCTTACCTGCTTATCCTAAATTGCTTAGTATAGGTTGGCAAGTGATCCATCAGTGATCCCCACCTTGATTGCTCCTATTCTGATGCATAACATGCTTTAGTACCTGTTGTTGTACCTTACCTGCTTATCCTAAACTGCTTAGTATAGGTTGGCAAGTGATCCATCAGTGATCCCCACCTTGTCTTTGTTGCCCTTGCTTCGTCATCAACGACTCGATCGACGTGATCGACGACCAGAGCCTGGCACCTCACATCACATCACGCCCTTTTGTTGCTCGACTCTGCAGAGTTACCATCGAGTGCCGAGCGTGACACCTCATACATCACTCTTGATGAGATCTCTGTAGTGTAGCTATTCGGTCGTGGTCAATGAGGGTGGTTCCTCCTTCACCATTCCCGATACGGATCTGTCGTGCAACCCCTCAAGTGTGAACCTCGAGGGTGGTTCCTCTTACGTTCACCTTGATCATTACATTGAGTGGAATCCACAATGGGTTATTCCTCGGGTTTTTCCCTTGATATTTGAACACACGGTTACCTTGACTTTACTTGAGACCTTGGTGGAAGTCGGGCGGGCTCGGAGAGCACCCGCAAGATGGTTACGAAGCACGGCCAGGCAGGCAGGCCGCCCCCGAGTGGGCTGGGCTAGCCCTTGCCATATTTCCTCGAGACGGGGCGACGGGGTCACCTTATCATGAGTCTCTGCTCATCTCCGCAAGCTAATAATACACTATGGTTTGGATATTTGTTCTGAGTTGGCATTTGGCCTTTACGCACTAACCACCACGCGAGAATAGTTATGGGTCTCGACGTCGTAGTATCAGCCGAAGCTTTGTTAGACGTCCAGTTCAGCATCGTGGGCCTGCCAGGCCAGTGCCATCTAGTATGAGGTGGTGCTCGTCTCGGCTCGTCGCACAACGACCCGGAGTACTGCGGGCGAATGGCCCAAGACCCCAGAGTGCTTAGGATGTAGACCGGCAGGGACCTCTCTGCTGAGCCTAGGTAGGGCTGCGATGTGTTGATCTTTCGAGGCCGGGCATTGACCCCAGAAAGGTGTGTCTGGCCAGAGTGATCGAGTGTATTGGGTAACGTGGTGCATCCCTGCAGGGAAGATTATCTATTGATAGCCGTGTCCACAGTAACGGACGTTCAGACTTATATCTTGATCTTATACAACTACAAATGGATACTTGAGGTATGTGGCTCCGAGATTGCTTTCCCGCAGGGAGTCAGGGAAGGATCTCTGGGCATTAATGTTACAACATGTTTGTTAATTAAACTGCTATTCTTTACTCTCCTACATGCTGCAAGATGCTCGGAGCTGCTTGAAGACGCTAGTCTTCGTTAGGCTAGGCCTTCCCCTCTATTCTGGCATTCTGCAGTTCAGTCCACAGATACAAACCTTCCATTTTGATACCAATGCATACTTAGTATAGATCTGATATCGATGTTTGCGAGTATTTTGGATGAGTACTCACCGTTGCTTTGCTACCCCTTTTCCCCCAACTTTCTTCTTTCCGGTTGATGCAACCAGATGGTGGATCCTTGGAGCCAGATGCCCCGCCGATGGATGCTACTACGTGGAGACCGCCGACGACCAGGAGTAGTTAGGAGGTCCCAGACAGGAGGCCTTGCCTCTTCGATCGTGTTGCTTTTGTGTTGGCCTTCTTAAGGCATCCTTGTTTAACTTATGTCTGTACTCAGATATTGTTGCTTCCGCTGACTCTTGTGTATCGAGCTATGTATTCGTGCCCTCGAGGGCCTTGGCTTGTAATATAAAGCTTGTATTATTTTGATTTGTATCTAGAGTTGTGTTGTGATATCTTCCCGTGAGTCCCTGATCTTGATCGTACACATTTGCGTGTATGATTAGTGTATGATTGAATTGGGGGCGTCACACACGTGACAACCACTTCACTAGCCAATAATCATGTGTTGTGAAACACATCTCGTGACAACTGTGACTGACCCAAATTATTTTTGCATGAATAAAATAATATTATTGCCTTTTCGATATGTCAATAAACTTTACAACAGCTACTAGAAAGTGTTAAGAAAATGCCAAAAGTGTGTGCGATACAAGTAACGTCATAATAAATTACCTACAAACTATTGGCAATATAGTCCCTCAATTCCAAACGCCCCTGCTCTCCATGGCATCTCCCCTTCCCACCCATGGCCATGGTCCAATCCCCGGAGATACCCAAGCCTTTGATATTGGTGACTTCTACACCTCCCCGCCTCTCGACGACGAGGGCACTAAGGAATTTATGGTAAGTTGTAACCCTGCCTTACCCCCTCTATCTGATTATTCTTAATCGGGACTTCAGTTGGTTGGGGAAATCGATTCTTTACCTAATGGATCAACCCTTTTGGTAGATCTGCATTTTCTATTTAAGAACATGCAAATATGTAAATGTTTCTGCATGTTCTTGGGGGTAGGGGTACTATTTGATCTTCTTCCAGATTGCAATTTTGCCTAGCCAGTTTTTTAGTTCTTTCTAGATTGGTTATTTATCAGTTGCCTGAGAATCACAATTGGGCTAGTCTATTTCATGTTGGATGGGTGGGGGATTTGCCCCATCGAGGCTGATCTAGGACCTCCATAGAGATGATGACGAGGGTTGATTGGTGTGGGTGGGGAGGGGAGGCCTTTTGCTTCCACTTGGATTAGGTAAGTGTGGATCTCGGGAAGGGAGGGGTCGGATAGGACCTTGCTGGTTGCGTGACATGGGAGATAAACCGGGGCGGCGGGAGGATTCGTGCACTCTGTTCGCCTGATCCATAAAACAACTGAATGTAGAGGAAACAATCTAGTTGTTCATTTCGAATCCGATGCCTCAAATCCAATGGGCTCAAATGATTTTTTAACTGAACCATAGGGAGGCCCGTTTTATATATATGAAGAAGGTTGTTTTGAACTTATTTCTCTAATTGATCAAATCTTTGTAATGTAGCTTATCCCCTGGATGCAAATTTTGGCCTTGAGAGTACCCTCTGACCCTCCTTAGTTCAACCAAATGAACTAAGTTTTCGTATTCACATTACTTTTGATTTTTTTACTTCATTTGATTGGACTGAAGGTATTAAATTTGCGTGATTAGTTTCTTACATGATCTAAAAACTACAAATGTTTGAAAACACTTGCCTTTGATGTTGACCTCTACATGTTTTTTATTCTTTAAAATCACCTTAATATTTTCTTTAAAATTATTTTTGGCACTTCTTTCTTCAGCTTTACCTAACCATTGTTTTTTCTAACTGAGCCAGTTTTCATACTAGAGTTCTAAGGTGTTGTGAAAAATACAAATCTTCGGTAATATGTACATACTTAATTCTGATTCCAACCTGCCATTGCTTGACCATGTACATGAAAAAATGTGACTTTATCAACACATTTTATTTCACAGAACACTCACTGGCTTTCTCATCTAAAAGAAAGAGGATATACTACAGTGAGTAGCTCATTCAAGTTAGGCAATTGCACAAGAAAATTATAAGACCATTATTCCTTACTAGTTCTACATACTCATGATGTTGTTGGTGCTGTCAGGGGACATGATCATATTTTCTCTCTTAGGCATGCACCTTCTTTTCAAAAACATGTTATCTTAATTAGTTCTAGTTACAACAAATAGATGGTACTGACTTTACTGCATGGTTTTGCTGCTGTCACCAAGTTCAAGAAGCATAATATATATTTGATTAATATGAAGTGTGAGGCTAGATAATATTGTCTACTAGTTATTTTTGTTCTAATGTGTTGTTTTACTAGTTTCCTGCTCAAATCTAATGCTCTGTGGTCGTCTTTGGTATAATAGTACTTCTGGGAGCATGTTCATTGCAATTTTATATACTCTGCTAAACTATTAATCACATGTCTTGTCTTATCTTATAGACTTGCATGATGGAGGTTGCACAGTTTGGACCTTGGTCAGATCTTCCACCAGAACTCTTGGGCCTTGTCCTTAAGCGCCTCCCTTCTTTAGCCGACCGTGTTCGCCTGAGAGCAGTTTGTCACCCATGGCGCTCCAATAGTATATTGCACACCCTTCCCCTCCCATTCCCCTGGCTCACCCTCCCTGATGGAACCTTCCTCAGCATCTCAGGAAACGAGGTTCACCGCTTGCCTCTACCACATGGTGCTCGATGGCATGGCTCAATTGACAAGAGATTATTACTCATGAGCAGTGATGGAGTATGTTCATTGTTGGACCCTTTCTCAAAGATGACACTGGGTCTTCCTAACCTTGTCACCATTTGGCAGAGCGAAATAGATGATCGTACTGAACAGACTCATGTACCAGTTTCCTATAAGTTGGTGGAGCCCTCAGACATGGACTCATCAGAGAAGTTCGTTGTTGCTGCACTGATCCCTGACAAAGGTTATTCCCCCAATCTTTGTATCATCCAACCGCCTGATACATCTTACACATTCAAGGGTGTACGTAATTGGGACCGACATATATTACTGGACTTTGGATTCTTCCATGGAAGGTTATATGTGGTGTCTGAGTTTTACAAGCTTTTCACCATTGATTTTGGCGAGAACCTTTGTGGTGGTCCAAACATCAAATGCGTAATTGACACTATTGGCGATTATCTTCGATCACCTGCATACTTTTGTCAGAAGGGTGTGCGTGGATTATTGCTGTATTTAGTTGAATGTGGTAATAAACTACTGATGGTTCAACGGTTTACACACTGCTCACAGTCCTCACAGGGTTTCAGTAATGACTACACTGGTGGATTTACGGTCCTTGAGGCGGACTTGCAAACCAACCCTGCTCAGTGGAGAATGGTAAGTGATCTTGGTGGTCATGCACTCTTTCTTGGCAGGCAAAGCTCCAAGGCTGTGCCTGCAGGAGAATGCAGTGGATCCCAAGAGGATTGCATCTACTTCATCTGCGACTATCCTTGTCCAAAGTCTTCTACAAATCCCCTTCATGATGCTGGTATATACAACATGAGAAACGGGATGATCATGCCATTGCATTCAGGGAGTGCTGCAGTACCGCAACGCCAAGCTGGCCAGTGGGGTCTCACATGGTTTTTTCCTCCTAAAGTTGTATGATCAAGCCCAACATTGTTTGTTGATCTTTGTGATCAACCAACCTGCCTGGGTTCTTCTCCTATACCTTGCTTAGTACTTATGATGGTGTGCACTTTGAACTTTCAAGTCTTGTGATTGTCTTAATGGGATTGTGTCATCTAATGTTTAAGTCTTTCGTTGTAGAAACTTTGAAGTTTCCTCTTTGTGGCATGTATGTGTTTTAAGTCTTCCGTGGTGGAAACTTGATGTTTTATGACCAACCAGGGATGGTTTTTTAAGCTTTCTAATCAACCAACATGTATGGATCCCGCCTATGTTTTATCCTACTGATATGTTGTTGTATGATCTTAATTAGTATGTGTTTTGGGGGGGGGGGGGGGGGGGGTTTAATTAGTATTAATTGAATGCGCGTGTGTTACTATGAGAAAATTTAGTAAAGAGACAACTAAATAAAATGACTAAAATCATATTATATGGTGCATATTTATTGGAGGGAGTAAAGTGCACAAACCCTGATTGACAAAGACTTGCTCCTTTCCGTATAAGTTCCACCCATATTTATTACGGCTTTGCCCAAGTTCATATTATGATCCGTGGAAAGCAACGCCCATGTTTTCCTATTCACGGCTTGTGAAGCTCGTCGATTCGTGCAAAGCAACATGCATGCTTTCGTTTAGGGTTCTAGTTTCCGCTACTAATGTGCGTCTTAGGGTATCTTTAATACGGACCCTCAAACCATCCACATCCATCCGGACTACGTTGTTCGGGCGTGTTTTGTCATCTTACGTGGGCGTGTATCTGCCCGCTGGCCAGTATATATGGACGTCTTTTTTCACGCAAACTGGAAGCATATCAGGGGCTTTGCGGGTGTCTGGACCACTACCGCACGCTTCCAACAACCCTGGTCCATCCCAAACCCTTTTCCTCACTCGTGCCCTTTCTCGTCTGAAGCGGTTAGCGCCGCTCCAGAGCGACAACACCACATTCATGCCGGCGCACAACAGACTCAACCTCTCACTGGAACTGGCATTGAAGCGGCGCTTCGGCCAAGAGTGTTGCCCGCTGCACTCACCTTCGCTCCGCATTAAACGACATCCGTCCGCCCGCCTACCTCTGTTAAACCAGTGCGTCTGCCGAGAAATCAGGGCGCCACATGTTCGTCCGCATGTCGGACGACATTAAACACCTCGCCTCATGGCGCCTGGCATAAGCCCGCTATTTGAACATGGCGAGGCACCGGGTAACAGACGCACCATACCTTCGCTCTCCATATCCTCTTTGTAGCACACGACATGGCCTCGTGCTCCAAAGTCCTATGGGTTGGCCTCTCAAGGAGCTCTCCGGCATTGCAGCCGCCTAGGTGGCCTGCCGAGCCAGCCTGGCTTGTCCGGAAGCTCTTCGGAGCAAACAACACTACCCTTGCCGGTCCAGGATGGCATCACCATGGACTGTGCTCTCCAGGACAAGCTGTCCTACGTCGCCGCCTGCCAAATCCACTTCAAGCGATGGCGGCACCGTATCGACAGGCAGAGAAAAAAAGCCATGTTCGTGGAGATTGATGTGGCGGCAGAGGAATTTGACCAGGGCACCAACGACGACGACGCCAAATCAGCGGCGGCCAAGCCCTGCTGCCACAACTACAAAGCTGACACGTCCGCGACTGCAGCCGACAACGAGGAGGTATACCTCTTGGAAATATGCCCTAGAGGCAATAATAAAATGATTATTATCATATTTCCTTGTTCATGAAAAATGTTTATTATCCATGCTGGAATTGTATTGACCAGAAACTTAAATATAGATGTGATACATAAACAACACCGTGTCCCTAGTGAGCCTCTACTAGACCAGCTTGTTGATCAAAGATGATTAAGGTTTCCTAACCTTATACATGTGTTTTAATTTGATAAAGGGATCACATCATTAGGAGAATGATGTGATGGACAGACCCAACCATAAGCTTAGCATTAGATCGCATCACCTAGTTTATTTGCTACAACTTCTTCATGTCAAGTATCTGTTTCTTAGACCATGAGATCATGTCACTCCCGAATACCGAAAGAATACTTTGTGGGTTATCAAATGCCACTTCGTAACTGGATGATCATAAAGATGCTCTATAGGTATCTCGAGAAGTGTTTGTTGGGTTGCATGGATCGAGACTGGAATTTGTCGCTCCGTATGACGGAGAGATATCTCTAGGCCCTCTCGGTAATACAACATCGTGAATAGCTTGCAAGCATGCGACTAATGAGTTTAGTCACAGGTATGTTGTACTCCCTCCATCCCAAATTAAGTGGCTCAACTTTGTACTAACTTTAGTACAAAGTTGAGTCACTTATTTTGGGACGGAGGGAGTATTACGGAACGAGTAAAGAGACTTGTCAGTAACGAGATTGAACTACGTACGGTGATGTCGATGATCGAATCTCCGGCAAGTAACATATCGCCAGCCAAAGGGAATTGTATACGGGATTAACTGAATCCTCGAAATCGTGGTTCAACCAATAATGATCTTTGTTGAATATGTGGGAGTCAATATGGGAATCCAAGTCCCGCTATTGATTATTGATCGGAGAGGAGTCTCGGTCATGTCTGCATGTTCTCGAACCCGTATGGTCACACACTTAACGTTCGGTAATGCTACGGTGGTATTGGGATATTCATATGGTGAAGTCAGAAAGTAGTTCGGAATCCCGTATGGGATCCAGTACATCACGAGGAGCTGCAGAATGGTCTGGAGGTCAATATTTATATATGGGAAGTCATATTCAGGGTTCCAGAAAATGTTTGGATTTTTGAATAGTGTACCGGGAAGGTTCTAGAAGGTTCCGAAATGGGCCACATGCATGGGGGCCCACATGGACATGGGTAGTTGGGCAAGGAATAAGATCATACCTGGAAGGGATAAGATCAAGATTTCTAAAAAGGGGGGATATTGATCAGTGGGGAAGGAAAGGAGGGGATTTCCTTCCCCCCGTTAACCAACGACCCTAGGGACTTGGAGGGCAAGCCACCAGCCCCCCCTACCCCATGCATATATAAAGGTGGGGAGGCGCAGGGGGCAGCAGCCCTTATAGCCTTGGTCGCTGCCTCTCCCTAACCCCTTCCATCTCCTCCGTGCAAACACTTGGCGTAGCCCTGCTGCAGTTCCGCTGCCACCGCCACCACCATGCCATCATGATGGCCTAGAGCCCATCTACCTCTCCACCCTCCCTTGCTGCATCAAGAAGGCACAGACGTCACTGAGCCGTACGTGTGCACACCTCAGAGGTGTCGTTCGTTCAGCATTGGATCAGATTGGATCGCAAAGGGAGTACAACTACGCCAACCACGATCTCTAGATTGTTAACACTTTTGGTCTACAAGGGTATGTAGACACCCCCCCCCCCTCTCGTTGCTAGCATCTCCATAGAATAGATCTCGGATGTTTCGTATGATTTTTTTGTTTTCTATGCAACCTTCCCCAACAAGACCATGGGAAGCCGCCGCCGCTTGGGTCCCAGGAAGGCCACCACCACCATATTGCCAGGTTACACAACCCGTGACTTTCCATCTTCGCGGGGGCATAGGCCACCGCGACCATATTCTCCCGCCTAAAAGCTAACCACTAATTCGGTCTTTGCGGAGGGGAGGCTATTCTTCCCCTCCCGCTGAAGCATTTAGCTCTAGGGCTCACGACGGGCAAGTGATTTTGCTGTCGGACACGGGGAAGACATGTCATGGCAAACGGGCTCCACCTCGACCGCAATAGACTAGGTTAGAATATCCTATGCTAGTCCGATATTGTTTTGTTGAAATATGTCTGAAATGTAAATGTTTTCGTTCGGTTTATATTGAAATCATCCAGTTTGTTAAAATTCACTTTAATTTGGAATGTATGCGGGCAGGGTTTGATGGCGGCTTCCGCATCAGTGTCCGTGGACTGGTCCCCACCGATCCGCAAATGGATATGATGTCTAGTTTGGGAGGCCAACATTCGAGATGCCCTTATTAGCTTTACTTTTGGTTTGGAAGGATCCTTTCCGCTTTTTTCTCGTTTCTTGCCTTACATGGTTTCCCCCCTACGAGACCTGGCCAGGGTGGTTCTTGGGGCAGCTATGCATTATTTGCCTTTTTCCTTCATCTTTCTCTTATTATTTATATTATACTTTTCATTTATTATTTCATGCTTCTTTATCAGCAACCACCATAAAAAAAGCCAAGTTTGCGGAGATTGATGCGGTGGCGGAGGAATGTTTTCTCAAGTTTGTGAACATTTTTGAAAATCATGCACAAGTTTTTAAAAATCACAAACAATTATCGAATTCTGATGTTTACTGAAATGCGGTAACAATTTGCAATTGATAAAAAAATCATATCCGTGAACATCCTCTACAAGTTTAACCGTGGCTACCTAGGCCATCGCTCAGGCCATCTGCAGATTTGCAGTGGCTGGCAAGTGGGCCATCTAACTGTGGTGTACCCTGTACATCAGATTCTGTGCAATGTACCACTGGATGTGGCCCCAGTTGTGTGGTAGAGCTGGCTGCATTTGGGCCTGCTGTGTGCGGTCTCATCGATGACCAACCCACAAGCTTCCATTCCAATAGAAAAAATGGGTGGCGCACGGTTTCCATCAATTTTGCATGTTTTTTTGCGGCACAGTTTCCTTTGGTTCTTTTGACTGTTTCTTTTATTTTTTTTATCTGGTTTTCTTTTTTTTGGCATTCCTTGATTTTTATGGTTTTTTTTTCTGATTCATTCATATTTTTCAAATTTTTAGATATTGTTCAAAATTCATTAAAATCTTTATAAATTGACTATATTTTTATTTTATGAACATCTTTTAAAATTCATGAACACCTTTTTTAAATCCATGATTTAAAAAGACTAAGAGCATTTCAAAAATCTAAACTAGGTTTTCCAAGAGCTGGGAACATGGCTTTTTAAACTGGTTAGATATTTTTTATGTTGTAATGCGGCTTTCAACAGTCTTTTACTAGCCGGGTACACAATTTTGTCAACAAAGTTTTTCATAGCTAGGAGCATGGTTTTCTTCAATTGGTTTATTTTTCTTCGGACACAGCAACTTCAGATTTTTCTTTGAGTGGGAGCCGCCCATGTGGATGTTTCAGGGGCAACCCATCGCTAAAGGCGACGAATAGGATCTCCCATATACACGAGTGCTTCAACAAGACAATATAGGGCACAGGAAAGGGTTGGGCACATATGGCCACATGTGCCCATGGTTACTTCCATTTTTTTCTTTCATTTATCACAATTGCAAAAAAAGATATGTACATTTTTTTCTCACATGAGCTATAGAGGAAATGTAAAGTGTATACTTCAAAAGATTGTTTATCTTGTTTTAAAAATGTGAATGTTTACAAAAAATATGCATGTGCTTTTAGAAAATGTTCATGTAAAAAAACATTAATGTGTTAAAGATGTTCGTGCGATTAAAAATGCTCATGTGTTTTTTAAAATGGTTATGTGTTCAAAAGATGACCGTGCATTTCTAAAATGTTCACATGTCGAGAGCAGCGATTAGGTGCCCAGGCTCATCTGCACCCGTGCTGAAGAAAAAAATTTAAAACAAATAGTAGAAAAATTCAAAAAATCCGGTAGATAATTTAGTGTGTGAGGTCCACTCCAAAATTCAGATCATTTGGACATCTAGGTAGCTCTCGGCAAAAAAGATAAATTTGGGGTCTGTAAAAAAGTTTTCTTTTCATGTACTATTCGGACCCATTTTTTTGCTAAGTGCTACTCATATGTCCAAATGATTTGAAATTTGGAGCGCACCTCACGCATCAAATTATCTACCATGCAAAAATTGGAATTTTTATGAATTTTCTGTGAATTTTTTCTTGATCGGTATTGATGAGTCTGGGCTCAAAACGGATATTCGTTACATGTCAAATTTGCATGTGCTTAAAAATGTCCACACATTAAAAATGTTTAGGTATTTTGTAAAGGTGAAAAATAAAACTACAAAATGGAAAACAAAGATTAAACTGAAAGAAATTTGGCAGAAATGGCAGAGAGCCAAAAGAAAACTATGCGTGTGTGGCGCTAACGTGAAAAGTCACCGAAATGTACAGTCATGCACATGAATTCTTCGCATGTGCGATTAGGCTATTATTTTCCGCGTCAGGCGGAGAACAGGATTTGCCCCCATCACAAAATATTCATAACCTAAGGGGACACATAGGCCATGAATAGGATCTTGCGGATAAACATAGACAAATGTTCAAATCCACCATCACCAACAATGCATAACCCAAACCTACATAAAATGTACACGGAGAACATGGTTATAGCTGGGCGGGGCAGAGCGCACCTTTTTGTCTAGTTTTTTGAAACCCGAGAACATTTTTCTAGTTCATGAGATTTTTCAGAAGTTTAAGAGCAATTTTTTAAATATGCGAATCTTTTATGATTTTGTGAACATTTTTTGAATTGACAAACAATTATTGAAATTGGGGAACAAGTTTTTAAATTTACCACCATTTTCTGAAGCATGGATATTTTTAAAAAAAATCAGAATATTTTTCAAATTCATGAACATTTTTATTTCATGTTTTTTTTAAATTAGGAACGATTTTCAAACTTATGAATTTTTTTATAATCTGTGAATATTTTTAAAAATGTGTATTTTTTTGAAATCTTTTTCTCAATGATATAAAAAAATAGTAGTAAAAGGATGAAATGGAAAAACTAGGCGTGCAGGCACAAAAGGGCATGCGGTAACCAGAGGGTGCGCGTTTGGGCAACTAGGACCGCACTATGTGCGAAATGGGGCGAGCTCCAAATCAAGCGCGGAGGATGAAGACGAGCAGCTCTCCCTCGGCGGCGTCGCATCGAGTAAATGGGGTAGGGATTTGACGAGAAAAATCGATGTTTCAACCCTCAACTAGCCTTCAATTTTATAACCCTTATCTTTGAAATCGGTCGAATTGCACCCTCAAATTGGCACAATGTTCAAAAAATTGAAGGAAATATGCCCTAGAGGCAATAATAAAGTTATTATTTATTTCCTTATTTCATGATAAATGTTTATTATTAATGCTAGAATTGTATTAACCGAAAACATAATACATGTCTGAATACATAGACAAACATAGTGTCACTAGTATGCCTCTACTTGATTAGCTCGTTAATTAAAGATGGTTAAGTTTACTAATCATAGACATGAGTTGTCATTTGATTAACGGGATCACATCATTAGGAGAATGATGTGATTGACTTGACCCATTCCGTTAGCTTAGCACTTGTTTGTTTAGTATGTTGCTATTGCTTTCTTCATAACTTATACATGTTCCTATGACTATGAGATTATGTAACTCCCGTTTACCAGAGGAACACTTTGTGTGCTACCAAACATCATAACGTAACTGGGTGATTATAAAGGTACTCTACAGGTGTCTCCAAAGGTACTTGTTGAGTTGACGTATTTCGAGATTAGGATTTGTCACTCCGGTTGTCGGAGAGGTATCTCTGGGCCCTCTCGGTAATGCACATCACTATAAGCCTTGCAAGCAATGTAGCTAATGAGTTAGTTACGAGATGATGCATTACGTAACGAGTAAAGAGACTTGCCGGTAACGAGATTGAACTAGGTATTGGATACCGATGATCGAATCTCGGGCAAGTAACATACCGATGACAAAGGGAGCAACGTATGTTGTTATGCGGTTTGACCAATAAAGATCTTCGTAGAATATGTAGGAGCCAATATGAGCATCCAGTTTACGCTATTGGTTATTGACCGGAAACGAGTCTCGGTCATGTCTACATAGTTCTCGAACCCATAGGGTCCGCACGCTTAAGGTTTCATTGACAGTTTTATTATGAGTTTATAAGTTTTGATGTACCGAAGGTTGTTCGGAGTCCCGGATATGATCACAGACTTGACGAGGAGTCTCAAAATGGTCGAGACATAAAGATCGATATATTGGACGACTATATTTGGACACCGGAAAGGTTCCGGGTGAGATTGGGACAATACCGGAACTCCGGGAGGTTATCGGAACCCTCCGGGAGGTATATGGGCCTTATTGGGCCTTAGTGGAAAGGAGGGAGAAGGAGCAAAGGAGGGGGCGCCCCCCCAAGCCCAATCCCGCCCCCTTTCCTTATTCCCTCCCACCTCTTCCTTCCCTCTCCCTCTCCTAATAGGAAAGGGGGAGTCCTACTCCCGGTTCGGGTTGGACTCCCCCCCTAGGGCGCGCCACCCTCCCTTGGTCGGCCCCTTCCTCCACTCTTTTATATACGGGGGAGGGAGCACCCCATAGACACAACAATTGATCTCTTGATCTCTTAGCCGTGTGCGGTGCCCCCCTCCACCATAGTCCTCCTCGATAATATTGTAGCGGTGCTTAGGCGAAGCCTTGCAACGGTAGAACATCAAGATCGTCACCACGCCGTCGTGTTGACGGAACTCTCCCTCGACACTCGGCTGGATCGGAGTTCGAGGGACATCATCGAGCTGAACGTGTGCTAGAACTTGGAGGTGCCATAGTTTCGGTGCTTGATCGGTCGGGTCATGAAGACGTACGACTACATGAACCGCGTTGTTCTAACGCTTCCGCTTTCGGTCTACGAGGGTACATGGACAACACTCTCCCCTCTCGTTGCTATGCATCAATGATGACCCACAAGTATAGTGGATCTATCATAGTCCTTTCTATAAGTAAGAGTGTCGAACCCAACGAGGAGCAGAAGGAAATAATAAGCGGTTTTCAGCAAGGTCTCTGCAAGTACTGAAATAAGTGGTAACAGATAGTTTTGTGATAGGATAAATTGTAACAAGCAACAAGTAACAAAAGTAAATAAAGTGCAGCAAGGTGGCCCAATCCTTTTTGTAGCAAAGGAAAAGACTGGAAAAACTCTTATAATAGGAAAAGCGCTCCCGAGGACACATGGGAATATCGTCAAGCTAGTTTTCATCACGCTCATATGATTCGCGTTCGGTACTTTGATAATTTGATATGTGGGTGGACCGGTGCTTGGGTATTGCCCTTACTTGGACAAGCATCCCACTTATGATTAACCTCTATTACAAGCGTCCGCAACTACAACAAAAGTATTAAGGTAAACCTAACCATAGCATGAAACATATAGATCCAAATCAGCCCCTTACGAAGCAACGCATAAACTTGGGTTTAAGCTTCTGTCACTCTAGCAACCCATCATCTACTTATTACTTCCCAATGCCTTCCTCTAGGCCCAAATAATGGTGAAGTGTTATGTAGTCGACGTTCGCATAACACCACTAGAGGTTAGACAACATACATCTTATCAAAATATCGAACGAATACCAAATTCACATGACTACTAATAGCAAGACTTCTCCCTTGTCCTCGGGAACAAACAAAATTACTCACAAATCATATTCATGTTCATAATCAGAGGGGTAATATTGTGCATAAATGATCTGAACATATGATCTTCCACCAAATAAACCAACTAGCATCAACTACAAGGAGTAATCAACACTACTAGCAACCTACTAGCACCAATCCCGGACTTGGAGACACGAATTGGATACAAGAGATGAACTAGGGTTTGGAGATGAGATGGTGCTGGTGAAGATGTTGATGGAGATTGCCCTCTCCCGATGAGAGGAGCGTTGGTGATGACGATGGTGATGATTTCCCCCTCCCGGAGGGAAATGTCCCCGGCAGAACAGCTCTGCGGGAGCCCTAGATTGGTTCCGCCTCGTGGTGGCGGAGTCTCATCCCGAAAGGTTCTCTGCTATTTTTTTCTCATCAAAAGACTTCATATGGGAGAAGATGGGCGTCGGAGAGCCACCAGGGGGGCCACGAGGTAGGGGGCGCGCCCCCACCCTCATGAACAGGGTGTGGGCCCCCTGGCCTTCATCTTTGGGGACGATTTTTCTTTATTATTCTAAGGTATTCCGTGGAGTTTCAAGACTCTTGGAGTTGCGCAGAATAGTCCTTCAATATTTGCTCCTTTTCCAGCCCAGAATTCCAGCTGCCGGCATTCTCCCTCTTCATGTAAACCTTGTAAAATAAGAGAGAATAGCCATAAGTATCGTGACATAACGTGAAATAACAACCCATAATGCAATAAATATCGACATAAAAGCATGATGCAAAATGGACGTATCAACTCCCCCAAGCTTAGACCTCGCTTGTCCTCAAGTGAAAAGCCGATAACAATAAATATGTCCTCACGTTCTAGTTCGAGAGGTAAATGACATGCTTTTCCATAGACCATTTTATACGGAGACATACCCATAAGATTTTTATATGCAGTTCTATAGGCCCATAATGCATCATCCAGTTTTTTGGACCAATTCTTTCAAGACCTATTGACAGTCTTTTGCAAAATTAATTTGAGCTCTCTATTGCTCAATTCTACCTGACCACTCGACTGCGGGTGATATGGAGATGCAATTCTATGATTAACGTCGTATTTAGCAAGCATCTTACCGAAAGCACCATGAATAAAGTATGAACCACCATCAGTCATTAAGTATCTAGGGACTCCAAACCTCGAAAAAATAACTTCCTTAAGCATTTTAATAGAAGTGTTATGATCGGCACTACTAGTTGGAATAGCTTCTACCCACTTAGTAACATAATCAACAGCAACTAGAATATGAGTGTAACCATTAGAGGCAGGAAAAGGTCCCATGTAATCAAAGCCCCAAACATCAAATGGCTCAATAACAAGTGAATAGTTCATAGGCATTTCTTGACGTCTACTAATATTACCAATTCTTTGACATTCATCGCAAGACAAAACAAACTTACGGGCATCCTTGAAGAGAGTAGGCCAATAAAACCCGGATTGCAATACCTTATGTGCAGTTCTATCTCTGGCGTGGTGTCCTCCGTAAGCTTCGGAGTGACACTTGTGTAGGATCTGTTCATGTTCATGCTCAGGTACACAACGTCTAATAACACCATCTACTCCTTCTTATAAAGATGTGGGTCATCCCAAAAGTAATGTCGCAAGTCATAGAAAACCTTTTTCTTTTGTTGGTATGTGAAACTAGGCGGTGTAAATTTAGCAACAATATAATTAGCATAATAAGCATACCATGCAGTGATACGAGAAGTACTTATGACATTTAATTGCTCATCAGGAAAGCTATCATCAATAGGTAGTGGGTCATCAAGAACATTCTCTAGCCTAGACAAGTTGTCGGCAACGGGGTTCTCAGCTCCTTTTCTATCAACAATATGTAAATCAAATTCTTGAAGCAAAAGAACCCATCTAATGAGTCTAGGTTTTTCATCTTTCTTTTCCATAAGATATTTAATAGCAGCATGATCTGTATGAATAGTTACTCTAGAATCAACAATATAGGGTCTGAATTTATCACAAGCAAATACAACCGCTAAAAGTTCCTTTTCGGTAGTAGCATAATTTCTTTGAGCATTGTCTAGAGTCTCACTAGTATAATGGATAACATTCAATTTCTTATCAACTCTTTGCCCTAGAACAACACCTACAGCATAATCACTAGCATCACACATAATTTCAAAGGGTAAATTCCAATCAGGTGGTTGAACAACAGGTGCAGAGACTAATGCTTTTTTAAGTATTTCAAATGCTTCTACACAATCATCATCAAAGACAAATGGTACATCTTTTTGTAGTAAATTAGTCAGAGGCCGAGAGATTTTTGAGAAGTCCTTGATGAACCTCCTATAAAATCCGGCGTGACCAAGGAAACTTCTTATACCTTTGATGTCCTTGGGACATGGCATCTTTTCAATAGCATCAACCTTGGCTTTATCAACTTCAATACCTCTTTCAGAAACTTTGTGCCCCAAGACAATACCTTCATTAACCATAAAGTGGCACTTTTCCCAGATCAAGGATCACTAGAAGGTACAGCAATAGAAGCAAGACCAATAATTTCATCCTTACTAGGCAATTCTTCCTCACTATGTTGTTTACTAAATTTAGAGAAATTAAACTCATGAACCATATCATCCAAGCCAACAGTAACAACATTCTTTTTGCAGTCTGTCTTAGCATTAACAGTACGCAAGAAAGGTCTACCAAATATAATGGGACAGAAGCTATCTTGTGGAGAACCAAGAACAAGAAAATCAGCGGGATATTTGGTTTTCCCACACAAGACTTCAACATCTCTAACAATTCCCATTGGAGATATAGTATCTCTATTGGCAAGTTTAATTGTAACATCAATATCTTCTAACTCAGCAGGTGCAATCTCATGCATAATTTCTTTGTATAAGCCAATGGGTATAACACTAGCACTAGCACCCATATCACATAAGCCATGATAACGATGATCTCCTATTTTAACAGAAATAACAGGCATGCCTACCACAGGTCTATGTTTATCTCTATCACAGGGTTGAGCAATTCTAGCAGTTTCACCGGTGAATTGAATAACATGCCCATCAATATTATCAGACAAGAGATCTTTAACAATAGCAATATTGGGTTCTACTTTGACTTGCTCAGGAGGTGTATAAGTCCTAATATTGCTTCTATGAACAACAGTTGAAGCTTTAGCATGATCCTTTATTCTAACAGGGAAAGGGGGTTTCTCAACATAAGTAGGAACAATAGGATCATTATAAGTGACAATCTTTTCTTCAACTTTAATAGGTGCAGCTATTTTTACTTCTATGGGAGGATGGTATTTAAACCAGTTCTCCTTGGGGAGATCAACATAAGTAGCAAAAGATTCACATAAAGAAGCTACTATCTCAGAGTCAAGTCCATATTTAGTGCTAAACTTATGGAAAATATCGGTATCCATAAAAGATTTAACACAATCAAACTTAGGTGTCATACCTGACTCCTTACCTTCGTCGAGGTCCCAATCTTCAGAGTTGCATTTAATTCTATACAATAAATTCCATCCAAATTCAATATACTTCACCATAAAAGAGCCAGCACAAGAGGTATCGAGCATGGTGCGATTCTTATCAGAAAGCCGAGCATAAAAATTCTGAAGAATTGTCAATTTTGAGAGCTCATGATTGGGGCATGAATATAAGATTGATTTAAGCCTCCCCCAAGCTTGAGCGATGCTTTCTCCTTCGCGAGGCCAAAAATTACATATATAATTGCGATCACGATGAACAAGATGCATAGGGTAATACTTTTGATGAAATTCCAATTTCAATTTTTTATAGTTCCATGATCTCGTATCATCACATAGCCTATACCATGTCAATGCGTCTCCCTCCAAAGATAAAGGGAAAGCCTTCCTCTTAACGGCATCATCGGGTATACCTGCAAGCTTAAATAGTCCACAAATATCATCCACAAAGCATAGATGTTCGTCAGGATGCTTTGTTCCATCTCCTGCGAAAGTATTGGCTAGCAGTTTTTCCATCATACCCGAAGGAATCTGAAAAGCAGTTTCATTTTCAATAGGTTCAGTAGGTTCAGTAGGTTGAGGAGCAATTCTTGGCTCAACTGGACGGGGTGAAGATACCTCGAATAAGCCCCTCAAACAATTACTTTCCATGGTAGCAAGTGACAGAAAATTTCAGCACACTAAATAAATTTTTCCTTACCAAATTCCACCTAGCAAAGGCGCTTCACTCCCCGGCAACGGCGCCAGAAAAGAGTCTTGATGACCCACAAGTACAGGGGATCTACCGTAGTCCTTTCGATAAGTAAGAGTGTCGAACCCAACGAGGAGCAGAAGGAAATGATAAGCGGTTTTCAGCAAGGTATTCTCTGCAAGTACTGAAATAAGTGGTAACAGATAGTTTTGTGATAGGATAAATTGTAACAAGCAACAAGTAACAAAAGTAAATGAAGTGCAGCAAGGTGGACCAATCCTTTTTGTAGCAAAGGACAAGCCTGGACAAACCTTATAATAGGAAAAGCGCTCCCGAGGACACATGGTAATATCGTCAAGCTAGTTTTCATCACGCTCATATGATTCGCGTTCGGTACTTTGATAATTTGATATGTGGGTGGACCGGTGCTTGGTTACTGCCCTTACTTGGACAAGCATCCCACTTATGATTAACCTCTATTGCAAGCGTCCACAACTGCAACAAAAGTATTAAGGTAAACCTAATTGTCGGTGTCAAAACCGGCAGATCTCGGGTAGGGGGAGCCGAACTGTGCGTCTAGGCGGATGGTAACAGGAGACAAGGGACATGATGTTTTACCCAGGTTCGGGCCCTCTTGATGGAGGTAAAACCCTACGTCCTGCTTGATTGATATTGATATTGTGGATGTTTACAAGAGTAGATCTACCACGAGATCAAGGAGGCTAAACCCTAGAAGCTAGCCTATGGTATGATTGGGGTTGTTGTTGTGTCCTACGGACTAAAGCCATCCGGTTTATATAGACACCGGAGAGGGCTAGGGTTACATAGAGTCGGTTACAATGGTAGGAGATCTACATATCCGTATCGCCAAGCTTGCCTTCCACGCCAAGGAAAGTCCCATCCGGACACGGGACAAAGTCTTCAATCTTGTATCTTCATAGTCTTGGAGTCCGGTCGATGATGATAGTCCGGCCGATGATAGATCGGCCGATGATGGTAGTCCGGCTATCCGGACACCCCCTAATCCGGGACTCCCTCAGTAGCCCCTGAACCAGGCTTCAATGATGATGAGTCCGGCGCGCATATTGTTCGGCATTGCAAGGCGGGTTCCTCCTCCGAATAATTTGTCGAAGATTGTGAACACAAGGATAGTGTCCGGCTCTGCAAAATAAATTCCACATTCCACCGTAGAGAGAATAATATATACACAAGTTCAATCTGCTGACGTTTTTTGCGACATGACGTCACACCACTACCAAGCCATTACTTGAATCGTTTTTACTTTACCACCTCAGCGCATTTAGCAAAGCGGTTTCCTTGGCACGTCTTGTCGAAGCAGAGATCGTGTTCCCCCTTAATCCGGGATTCTCATCAATACGAACGTGGGTAACCCAACCGCGCCCGTCGCCACGCCCCCTCTATCGAAGGCAAGTCCCGAACGGTCACGGAGACGGCTCTCGGTATTCTCCCTCTTTATAACGGGACCAAGGCTCGTTTCTTTTCTTCAATCCTCCATCGAATCCTCTTCCTGCTCCGAGTTCCAGCACCTAGAGCTCCAGATTCGAGCGCTTCGGACCTTCAACGATGTCCGGTTCCGACCTCCAGGGCTGGTGGATGCTCTCCTCCGTCACGGAGGAGGACGTGCTAAAGCTGCGGGAGGCCAAGTACCTGACTTACGAGATTTCGCACAGGTTGCGTGCCGAAGGGCAGGCCATCCCCACCCCCGAGTCCGGCGAGTATGTTGTTTTTGTATCCCACCTCCGTCGGGGTTTAGGCTTCCCGATGGATCCTTTTGTGAGAGGGCTCATGTTTTACTATGGGTTGGAATTCCACGATTTGGCTCCGGAGTCCATCCTCCATATCTCTGCATTTATTGTCGTCTGCGAAGCCTTCCTCCGCGTCACCCCTCACTTCAGCCTGTGGTTGAAGACCTTCAATGTGGCGCCGAAGATGATCGGGGGGCGTCAAGCGGAGTGCGGCGGGGCGGCCGTAAGTAGGAGGGCCGATGCCCCGTGGCCCGCGGGCTCCTTCCAAGAGGAGCTCGGCTTGTGGCAGCAAGAGTGGTTCTATATTACCGTTCCGAGGGGCCGCAAACAAAAGCCGCCGCCCTTATTCCGCCCGGGACCTCCACGACGGTTGATGTCGTGGGTCAACCAAGGGCTCAACTGGGGGCCTTCAAAGGACGTGCCCCTACTGCAGGGCCGGATTCGAGATCTCCAGGCGAGGGAGATCGATCTGGTCGTGGTGATGTAGGTTATGCTGATCAGGCGTCACTTGCCCTACAAACACCGTCCTCTCCGACTATGGGAATTTAATCCGGAGGGACCACGGATTCTCCAACACTTCATGGGCAAGACACCCGCGGAGATGTACAAATTATTCTTCGGACCTCAAGTAGCGCGTCCGAAATTGACCGAGGATGCTGGCCTAAGCTGCAATTGCCCGGATACTCAAGTAAGTAGTTCCAAGTCCGGACATACCGTTTGTTTGCCTTTCGATGATTCGCCTTATAACCGATTTCCTTCTAAACAGGAGTGGATAGCGGAAGCAAAATTGATGTGGTGTCCAGCCCCCCTCCCCGAGACTGCGCCGAATTCCGTGCTGGTCCGGATGCTGGAGGTTGCGCCTCCAGAGCAAGGCGAAGGGGAAAGTAGAAAAGCTACCGCCTCACCTAAGGAGGCTCTTGAAAGAGGGGGGATTGAGAATCCCTCCCTCCAAGGGGAGAAGAGGACTGCCTCCAAGGACCCGGGGGCTAAAGCCCCTAAACGAGGGAAGAAATCTTCGCCAGAGGGTCCTGCGTCTGGGGAGGCCCCGGCTGCACAGTCTCCCTTAAAGAATCAGCCCTCCAACGAGCCGTAAGTAGAAAGAAAGGAGTTTTTTAATAAGGGACATCCCTTTTTGTGCTTCTGAGGATAACTAAAGTTTTTACCTTGTAGTTCGGATCTCCGTCCTTCGCAAATGAGCTCGTCTTCGGGGGACCTTCGTCCGGAGATGATGGAGAGCGAGACGCCTCCGTCCGGGGCGCCGTCGGATAGGGCGGACAAGCCTGAAGTGTCATCAAGGAGGGAGCCCCCGGGTTTCGCGAAGCCGGATAGTTCGGCGCCAACTGGTGTACGACTGAAGGATCTGCTTGAGAAGGCGTCTATCTCAGAAGATCACCACGCATTGATGAGTGTGGTGATTAAAAGGATTTCATCCGCCGAAGGCGGGTTGCATAATGCCGTCAGGAGTTTGCTGGCGGGGTTTGAGGTACGTAAAAATGACACACCTTTTAACAGTTTTGCATATAGAATGCACCCTGTATAGATAGTAGCCCTTGAGACTCGGTAGGTTGTCGAAATCGACAGCGTGCCGAGGATCAAAATTGCAGGTTTAAATTTCCGCCGTGCCTATGCAGGTGGTGGGTCATCCGGGGGCCAGCCCAACTGATGGAGTTGCTGAACTAAAGCGGCAACTCGCCGTTGCGGATGCGGACATCACGCTGGTCAACAGGCGACTTGATGAGTCGCAAGGTAAGTGTTTCTTTGCGGTCACTTGGTAAGGGAGTCGAAGCCAGCTCCTTACAACATGTGTGTGAAATGCAGATAGTGCCGCTGCTGTGGAGAGCCTTCGGGCCAAACTTGCTCAAGCCAAGGAGCAGGCCAGAAGGAGTAATGCGGCGGCCTCGAGGGCGGCCGAGGAGTTAGCGGCCGAAAGGGCCGCACACTGCCGAAGCAGGGAAGAGATGGCCGAAATGGCCGTGAAGTTAAAAGATGCTACCGACCGCAATGAGGCTCTTGGGAAGGAGTGCCTAGCGGGGTAGTAAGACCTGGGGAAGGCCACCGCCGAAGCCAAGGATGCCCGCTCTGCAATGCGGGCTATAAAGGAAGAGCTGCGCCAGGCCAAAGACATTGTAGCTGGCAAGCCTTTTCTGCTGCGCCGAAGGTTTACGGACCCAAAGTATGCTCAGCTGGGCCAACTGTGGGGTCCAGAGGACCCTTATATGGACTTAGCAACGAGTGCGGCGGATGCCGTTGTGCATTTTCGAAGCCAGAAGGATCACAAGACGGAAGAGTTGTTTTGGTCTCAATTCCATAGTCCGGAGCGTTCACTTCCGCCGACCGACCGTTTGGCCGAGTGGGCTGAGCTAAATAGGCTGTCCGGGCTTGCCATGACGGATATCGTGACCCATATCTGGCCGGATAGGCCCAAGCCGAAGAGTTACTTTGGCTTATTGCAGCAATTTCTTGGGGCGGTGCCGCATATCAAGGCGATGAAGCGGTCAGCCTGCATAGAGGGTGTGCGGATGGCACTCGCCCGTGTGAAGACACATTGGACAGAGATGGATGCCACCGCTGTTGCGACCCCGGGTTCGGACGATAGCCGGTTACCCGCCGAGCACTATTTTGGCGAAGTGTTGCGTGGTGCTCGTGTAATAGAGTCGCAGTGCTAAAAAAATGTTACGTTCAAATGAACGTTTTTATGATGTAAAACAATATTTATGATGTAAGCGCCTTTTATACTTGTGCGTTCAAGTAATGGAATATCTCCTATGCGGCCGTTCATGTATACGTGTGTATAACCTGAAAGATGGCAGTCGTCGGCTTCAGCCCCCACGCGCAAGGTGCGGGGGTGTTCGCAAAAAATAGCACGTTTTCACACTTAATCCAACGTCTCGGTCCTGTAAAGGAGGTGGTAGCGTAGCAAACGAGGCAACCGGACTATAATGCTTTATCACTTTCACTTAGCCATGGAGTTCGAGGGTGGGGCTACGACATAGCCCCTGGGGGCACCGCGCTCTCTGAATTTGGGGCGCGTATGTGCCTGACCGGGAAATGGCCCTTCGTCAAAGCGGAGGAATTCTAAACATTCCCTTGGTCGATCGAGTGGTTGACCAGTCTCTCGCTGTATCTTGATAGTCAGTTTTCGGCTTTCTCTACTGAGGTGCTCGCCCAGCCGAACTGGGGCACAATCGCAGTAGTTCTCCTGGTGCCGCGTTAGCCGATGATACGGAACGTAAGGCAGCAAAACACAGGAGCCGGGCAAACCCAACATTTGACCCAAGACATGATTCGGAGCTGATGCATATAAGGCCTAACTCGAGACGCCGAACACTCCCGAAGGTGTTCGGTCTTTATGATAACGGGCAAAACAATGCCCTAAGCCCCATGTGTCCAGGTATGGGCAAGTTCCTCTGGCGTGGCCGATGCCAAAACGCCAGCCTCCACTCTGGTTATAATGAGAAACTAGGGGATTATAGCAACAAGAGACAGTAAGAAAGGTTTACGTAGGGTCTTAGTCTGAAAAGAATCCTTGAAACGGGTCCCTACTGCACGTCTGCGCCTATGTCTCCGTTGTGCCGTATCTTGGATGGGTGTGCACGTTGTTCATCTGTAAAAAGAGAGGAACTTAGTTTTGAAAAGAAATCATGCAAAAAAGTACGTAAAAACTTGAAATATAAATTTAGAAAGCTGAGCCTATGATAGCTCATTATAGCTTGTATACACAAACCCTTGTGAAGGGGTGTGCGGCTAGGTAACCCCTAGCTTATTTATTCCGGACCCGTCTATCCGTGTCCGGGGTCTTAGATGACCTTTTAATGAAATGATGCCGCGTGGACCGGGCATTTTAAGCGTAAGAGACGCATAGTGTGGTATTGCGTTAAAGCGGATGAAAGCTTCACGTCCCAGTAGTGCTTGATAGCTACTTTTGAATGGGGCGACATGAAAGGTTAGCTTTTCTCGTCGGAAGTTGTCAGGTGACCCGAACACAACTTCTAGTAATAATGAACCTGTGCACCTGGCGTAAGGGCCTGGCGCCACTCCTTTGAAGGAAGTGCGGCTATGTCTAATTGTAGTAGGGTCTATCCCCAACTTGCGGATTGTGTCCGGATATAGCAGGTTTAAGTCACTGCCGCCGTCCATCAGAACTTGCGTAAATTGCAGTCCGTCTATTATGGGATCCAATATTAGAGCAGTCCATCCTGCATTCCGGATACTTCTGGAATAATCTAGATGGTCGAAAGTGATTGGTTTTGACATCCAATCTCGGTGTTCCGCTGGGGTGGACCATGCGACACTTGTCTTAGCGAGTGCCGTGTTGGTTTTCCGTACTATCACATGAAGTGAGTTTACTGTTTTGACTTCTTGTGGGAAAGTCTTCTGACTTCCGGTGCTCTGGTGGTGGGGTTCGTCATTGTCCTCGCTTGGTGCATCGAGCCCCTTGTGTTCGGCGTTGAGTCTGCCGGACTGTTTAAAAACCCAACAATTTCGGTTGGTATGGTTTGCAGGCCTTCCGGAGGTACTGTGGATTTGACATATCCGATCCAAAATTTTGTTTAAGTTGGATAGCTCGTCACTATTGTCCTTAAGAGGCAGTGTTTTATTGTTTGGCCGCGAGCTTTTGAATCCGGCGTTGACCGCCGTGCTCTTTGGGCTTTTTTCTTTATTTCGGCGCTGATCTTTCCTGCGCCGTGGTTTTCCGTTTCCATCTCTGATCTCGGATGTACTCGGGTCGCTGGTGCTGCATCTTGCTAGCCAGCTGTCTTCTCCTGCGCAAAAGCGCGTCATGAGACTTGTTAGCGCGGCCATTGTTCTTGGCTTCTCTTGGCCGAGGTGTCTGGCGAGCCATTCGTCTCGGACGTTGTGTTTAAAATCTGCTAAGGCTTCCGCGTCCGGACAGTCGACTATTTGGTTCTTTTTGGTAAGGAACCTGTTCCAGAATTTGCGCGCTGATTCTCCGGGCTGTTGGGTTATATGACTTAGATCGTCTGCATCCGGAGGGCGGACATAAGTCCCTTGAAAATTTGCTCTAAATGCGTCCTCAAGCTCTTCCCAACTTCCAACAGTGTTTTCTGGGAGGCTTTTGAGCCAATGCCGAGCTGGCCCTTTGAGCTTGAGGGGTAGATATTTTATGGCGTGGAGATCATCTCCTCTAGCCATGTGTATGTGTAGTATGTAATCTTCTATCCAGACTCCGGAGTCTGTTGTGCCGTCGTATGCCTCTATGCTTATGGGTTTGAACCCTGCTGGAAAATCATGATCCAGCACCTCATCAGTGAAACATAGTGGGTGTGCAGCGCCCCTGTATTTGGGTGTGCCGCTGTCTTCAAACACTTGTCGTGTTGTGTTACTTCCTGGGGCCCTCTTTTTTGGCCCATAGATGGACCTAGTTGGGCCGTCTATTTTCCCAGGATCATAAGTCGGCTTGTGTGCGGTGCCGTTTGTCGCTTTTGGCCTGTCATCTGGCCATCTATCCGGCCAGGCGACCTCTTTATTTTTTGATTGTGAGGGCTCTATGGCTTCCTCGTCAAATTCTGGCAGTAGCTTGCGCTTCGGGTAGCTCTTTGTTTGATGGCCATTGCCATACTTGTCTGCGGTCTTGAGTACTTTGCTCCACTTCATTCTGAGTATGTCTTCCGCTGTTTTGAGCTTCCGTTTTTCCTTCTTCAAACTTCTTGCAGTGGCGACGAGCCTTTTGCGAAGGTTCTTATGCTCCGGTGGTGTGTCCGATGTGAGGTTGTCCGGACTGTTGGTTGCTCCGGGAAGGGGCTGATTATCCGGTTCGTCCTGTTCGGACGGTTGCTTGGTTGCATGTTCGTCGTCCACTGGTTTGCCCTACTCTATTGCTGGGTCGTTAGGAATGCTGCTTTCATTGAGGCGGGACTTAGGGCGGCGTCTACGTCGCCGTTTTGGTTGTTTATCGGCGAGATTATCCTTTGCCGCGTCCCGTTGTTCCTCGTTATCGCTTCCTTTTGGGGTGTCCACCATATATATGTCATGTGACGAGGTGGCCTTCTAGTGCCCTGTAGGCGCTGGTTTTTGATCGTCTCCGCATCGTCGTCCATACCGCCGATGTCTTCGGAGTCGTAGTTTAGCACGTCGGTTAGATCGTCGACAGTGGCTACGAAGTGGGTGGTGGGTGGGTTTTGAATTTCTTCGTTGTCCACATCCCATCCATCCTGGCCATAGTCCGGCCAGGGCTCTCCGGATAGCGAGAGGTGCTTCAGCAAATTTAAGATGTCGCCGAAGGGTGAGTGCTGAAATATGTCCGCAGCGGTGACCTCCATGATCGGCACCCAATCGAATTCGATTGGCAGAGGCGCAGGAGGTTTGGAGTCCGGCAGGGAGTCCGGCACCTCGGAGTCATGAGCTTTATGAGGAACAAGGTCAGTGTTCGGCTCCATCGCTGTGGAAGTTGCAGCTCCTGAGGCAGTGTCCAACCACCCGTCCTCGATCTGCGCGATCGGCTCCGGACTATGGGTCAGAGCGGATTCGTGTGCGGCCTCCAAGGTACTATCCGGCGGCAGAGTTAGGTCGTGCCCATCGTGACAGTGCGGCACGCTCGGCTGTGGCTCGGATCCATCGAAGATCAAGTCCCCGCGGATATGGCCGTGAAGTTTAGGCTTCCAAACCTGACCTGACGGCCAGGCGCGTAGCTTTCGATCTGCTCCAGATGGCCAAGTGAGTTGGCCCGCAGTGCGAAGCCGCCGAATACGAAGATCTGTCCGGGGAGAAAAGTCTCACCCAGGACTGCATCGTTGTTGATTGAAGAGGCCATCAAGACTATCGGTGACGACACAGAGGAACTCTCAATGAAAGCACCAATGTCGGTGTCAAAACCGGCAGATCTCGGGTAGGGGGTCCCGAACTGTGCGTCTAGGCGGATGGTAACAGGAGACAAGGGACACGATGTTTTACCCAGGTTCGGGCCCTCTTGATGGAGGTAAAACCCTACGTCCTGCTTGATTGATATTGATATTGTGGATGTTTACAAGAGTAGATCTACCACGAGATCAAGGAGGCTAAACCCTAGAAGCTAGCCTATGGTATGATTGGGGTTGTTGTTGTGTCCTACGGACTAAAGCCATCCAGTTTATATAGACACCGGAGAGGGCTAGGGTTACATAGAGTCGGTTACAATGGTAGGAGATCTACATATCCGTATCGCCAAGCTTGCCTTCCACGCCAAGGAAAGTCCCATCCGGACACGGGACGAAGTCTTCAATCTTGTATCTTCATAGTCTTGGAGTCCGGTCGATGATGATAGTCCGGCCGATGATAGTTCGGCCGATGATGGTAGTCTGGCTATCCGGACACCCCCTAATCCGGGACTCCCTCACTAACCATAGCATGAAACATATAGATCCAAATCAGCCCCTTACGAAGCAACGCATAAACTAGGGTTTAAGCTTCTGTCACTCTAGCAACCCATCATCTATTTATTACTTCCCAATGCCTTCCTCTAGGCCCAAATAATGGTGAAGTGTTATGTAGTCGACGTTCACATAACACCACTAGAGGTTAGACAACATACATCTTATCAAAATATCGAACGAATACCAAATTCACATGACTACTAATAGCAAGACATCTCCCTTGTCCTCAGGAACAAACGTAATTACTCACAAAGCTTATTCATGTTCATAATCAGAGGGGTAATATTGTGCATAAAGGATCTAAACATATGATCTTCCACCAAATAAACCAACTAGCATCAACTACAAGGAGTAATCAACACTACTAGCAACTTACTAGCACCAATCCCAGACTTGGAGACAAGAATTGGATACAAGAGATGAACTAGGGTTTGGAGATGAGATGGTGCTGGTGAAGATGTTGATGGAGATTGCCCTCTCCCGATGAGAGGAGCGTTGGTGATGACGATGGTGATGATTTCCCCCTCCCGGAGGGAAGTGTCCCCGGCAGAATAGCTCTGCCGGAGCCCTAGATTGGTTCCGCCAAGGTTCCGCCTCGTGGCTGCGGAGTCTCATCCCGAAAGGTTCTCTGCTATTTTTTTCTCATCGAAAGACTTCATATGGGAGAAGATGGGCGTCGGAGAGCCACCAGGGGGCCCACGAGGTAGGGGGCGCGCCCAGGCGGCGCCCCCCACCCTCGTGAGCAGGGTGTGGGCCCCTTGGCCTTCATCTTTGGCGATGATTTTTCTTTATTTATTCTAAGGTATTCCGTGGAGTTTCAGGACTTTTGGAGTTGCGCAGAATAGTCCTTCAATATTTGCTCCTTTTCCAGTCCAGAATTCCAGCTGTCGGCATTCTCCCTCTTCATGTAAACCTTGTAAAATAAGAGAGAATAGCCATAAGTATCGTGACATAACGTGAAATAACAGCCCATAATGCAATAAATATCGACATAAAAGCATGATGCAAAATGGATGTATCAATCAACATGATCTTGCGTGTGCGTAGGAAATTTTTGAAATTACTACATTCCCCAACAGTGGTATCAGAGCCAGGTTTTATGCGTTGATGTTATATGCATGAGTAGAACACAAGTGAGTTGTGGGCGATACAAGTCATACTGCTTACCAGCATGTCATACTTTGGTTCGGCGGTATTGTTGGATGAAGCGGCCCGGACTGACATTACGCGTACGCTTACGCGAGACTGGTTTCCCGCCGTGCTTTGCACATAGGTGACTGGCGGGTGTCAGTTTCTCCAACTTTAGTTGAACCGAGTGTGGCTACGCCTAGTCCTTGAGAAGGTTAAAACATCACTAACTTGACGAACTATCGTTGTGGTTTTGATGCGTAGGTAAGAACGGCTCTTGCTCAGCCCGTAGCAGCCACGTAAAACTTGCAAAAACGAAGTAGAGGACGTCTAACTTGTTTTTGCAGGGCATGTTGTGAGATGTGATATGGTCAAGGCATGATGCTATATTTTATTGTATGAGATGATCATGTTTTGTAACCGAGTTATCGGCAACTGGCAGGAGCCATATGGTTGTCGCTTTATTGTATGCAATGCAATCGCCCTGTAATTGATTTACTTTATCACTAAGCGGTAGCGATAGTCGTATAAGCAATAGTTGGCGAGGCGACAATGATGCTACGATGGAGATCAAGGTGTCGCGCCGGTGACAATGGTGATCATGACGGTGCTTCGGAGATGGAGATCGCAAGCACAAGATGATGATGGCCATATCATATCACTTATATTGATTGCATGTGATGTTTATCTTTTATGCATCTTATCTTGCTTTGATTGATGGTAGCATTATAAGATGATCTCTCACTCAATTTCAAGATAAAAGTGTTCTCCCTGAGTATGCACCGTTGCCAAAGTTCGTCGTGCTCAGACACCACGTGACGAGCGGGTGTGATAAGCTCTACGTCCATCTACAACGGGTGCAAGCCAGTTTTGCACACGCAGAATACTCAGGTTAAACTTGACGAGCCTAGCATATGCAGATATGGCCTCAGAACACTAAGACCGAAAGGTCGAGCGTGAATCATATAGTAGATATGATCAACATAGTGATGTTCACCATTGAAAACTACTCCATTTCACGTGATGATCGGTTATGGTTTAGTTGATTTGGATCACGTGATCACTTAGATGATTAGAGGGATGTCTATCTAAGTGGGAGTTCTTAAGTAATATGATTAATTGAACTTTAATTTATCTTGAACTTAGTCCTGGTAGTATTTTGCAAATAATGTTGTAGATCAATAGCTCGTGTTGTTGCTTCCCTATGTTTTATATGTGTTCCAATAGAAAACTAAGGTGAAAGATCATAGTAGCAATGATACGGACTGGGTCCGCGATCTGATCCTCATTGCTGCATAGAAGAATTATGTCCTTGATGCACCACTAGGTGATAGACCTATTGCAGGAGCAGATGCAGACGTTATGAACGTTTGGCTAGCTCAATATGATGACTACTTAATAGTTTAGTGCACCATTCTTAACGGCTTTGAATCGGGACTTCAAAGACGTTTTGAACGTCATGGCACCATATGAGATGTTCTAGGAGTTGAAGTTAATATTTCAAGCAAATACCCGAGTTAAGAGATATGAAGTCTCCAACAAGTTCTATAGCTAAAAGATGGAGGAGAATAAGCTCAAGCAGTGAGCATGTGCTCAGATTGTCTGGGTACTAGAATCGCTTGAATCAAGTGGGAGTTAATCTTCCAGATAAGATAGTGATTGACAGAGTTCTCTAGTCACCATCACTAAGTTAGTAGAACTTCGTGATGAACTATAGTATGCAAGGGATGACGAAAATGATTCCTGAGCTTTTCATGATGATGAAATTGATGAAGGTAGAAATCAAGAAAGAGCATCAAGTGTTGATGATTAAAGAGACCACTAGTTTCAAGAAAAAGGGCAAAGGGAAAGAAAGGGAACCTCATGTAGAATGGAAAGCAAGTTGTCACTTCCGTGAAGAAGCCCAAAGCTAGACTAAAGCCTGAAACTAAGTGATTCTACTGCAAAGGAAATGGTCACTAGAAGTGGAATGCCCTGAATATTTGGTAGATAAGAAGGATGGCAAAGTGAACAAGGGTATATTTGATATACAGGTTATTGATGTGTACCTTACTAGTGTTTATAGTAACCCCTGGGTATTTGGTACTTGTTCAGTTGCTAAAAATTAGTAACTCGAAACAGGAGTTACAGAATAAACAGAGACTAGTTGAGGGTGAAGTGACGATGTGTGTTGGAAGTGGTTCCAAGATTGATATGATCATCATCGCACACTCCCTATACTTTCGGGATTAGTGTTAAACCTAAATAAATGTTATTTGGCGTTTGCGTTGAGCATGAATATGATTTGATCATGTTTATTGCAATAATTATTCATTTAAAGTCAGAGAATAATTGTTGTTCTGTTTACATGAATAAAACCTTCGATGGTCATACACCCAATGAAAATAGTTTGTTGGATCTCGATCGTAGTGATACACATACTCATAATATTGATGCCAAAAGATGCAAAGTTGATGATGATAGTGCAACCTAATTGTAGCACTGTTGTTTGGGTCATATCGATGTAAAGCGCATGAAGAAACTCCATAAAGATGGATTTTTGGAATCACTTGGTTATGAATCATTTGATTCTTGCGAACCGTGCCTTATGGGCAAGATGACTAAAACTCCGTTCTCCGGAACAATGGAATGAGCTACTGACTTGTTGGAAATAATACATACCGATGTATGCGATCCAATGAGTGTTGATGCTCGTGGCGAGTATCATTATTTTCTGACCTTCACAGATGATTTGAGCAGATATGGCTATATCTACTTAGTGAAACACAAGTCTGAAACATTTGAAAAGTTCAAAGAATTTCAGAGTGAAGTGGAGAATCATCGTAACAAGAAAATAAAGTTTCTACGATCTGATCATGGAGGAGAATATTTGAGTTATGAGTTTGGCCTTCATATAAAACAATGTGGAATAGTTTTACAGCTCACGCCACCTGGAACACCACAGCGTTATGGTGTGTCCGAACGTCATAACCGCACTTTATTGGATATGGTGCGATCTATGATGTCTCTTATCGGTTTACCACTATCATTTCGGGGTTATGCATTAGAGACAGTTGCATTCACGTTAAATAGAGCACCATCTAAATCTGTTGAGATGACACCGTATGAACTATGGTTTAGCAATAAACCTAAGCTGTCGTTTCTTAAAGTTTGGAGTTGTGATGCTTATGTGAAAAAGTTTCAACCTGATAAGCTCGAACCCAAATCAGAGAAATGCTTCTTCATAGGATACCCAAAGGAGACTGTTGGGTACACCTTCTAATCACATATCCGAAGGCAAAATATTCGTTGCTAAGAATGGATCCTTTCTAGAGAAGGAGTTTCTCTCGAAAGAAGTGAGTGGGATAAAAGTAGAACTTGATGAGGTAATAGTACCTTCTCCCGAATTGGAAAATAGTTCATCACTGAAATCAGTTCCAGTGATGCCTACACCAATTAGTGGGGAAGATTAATGATGATGATCATGAAACTTCAGATCAAGTTACTACCGGACCTCATAGGTCAACCAGAGTACGGTCCGCACCAGAGTGGTACGGTAATCCTGTTCTGGAAGTCATATTACTAGACCATGATGAATCTACAAACTATGAGGAAGCGATGATGAGCCTAGATTCCGCGAAATGGCTTGAAGGCCATGAAATATGAGATGGGATCCATGTATGAGAACAGAGTGTGGACTTTGGTGGACTTGCCCGATGATCGGCAAGTCATAGAAAATAAATGGATCTTCAAGAGGAAGATAGACGCTGATAGTAGTGTTACTATCTACAAAGCTCGACTTGTCGCAAAAAGTTTTTCGACAAGTTCAAGTTGTTGAATACAATGAGATTTTCTCACTCATATCGATGCTTAAGTCTGTTCGAATCATGTTAGCAATTGCCACATTTTATGAAATCTGGCAAATGGATGTCAAAACTGCATTCCTTAATGGTTTTCTTAAAAAAGAGTTGTATATGATGCAACTAGAAGGTTTTGTCAATCCTAAAGGTGCTAACAAAATGTGCAAGCTCCAGCAATCCATCTATGGACTGGTGCAAGCATCTCAGAGTTGGAATATACGCTTTGATAAGTTGATCAAAGCATATAGTTTTATACGGACTTGCAGTGAAGCCTGTATTTACAATAAAGTGAGTGGGGGCACTACAACCTTTCTGATAAGTATATGTGAGTGACATATTGTTGATCAGAAATGATGTAGAATTTTTCTGGAAAGGATAAAGAAGTGTTTGAAAGGAGTTCTTTAAAAGAAAGACCTCAGTAAAGCTACTTACATATTGAGCATCAAGATCTATTGAGATAGATCAAGACGCTTGATAAGATTTTCAACGAGTACATACCTTGATAATATTTTGAAGTAGTTCAAAATGGAACAATGAAAGAAAGACTTCTTGCCTGTGCTGCAAAGGTGTGAAATTGAGTAAGACTCAAATCCCGACCACGGCAGAAAATAGAAAGAGAATGAAAGTCATTCCCTATGCTTCAGTCATAGGTTCTATAAAAGTATGCCATGCTATGGACCAGACCTATTGTATACTATACCCTGGTTTGGCAAGGGAGTACAATAGTGATCTAAGAGTAGATCGCTGGACATTGGTCAAAATTATCCTTAGTGGAATAAGGATATGTTTCTCGATTATGGAGGTGACAAGAGGTTCGTCGTAAAGGGTTACGTCGATGCAAGTTTTTGACACTGATCCAGATGACTCTAAGTCTCAATCTGGATACATATTGAAAGTGGGAGCAATTAGCTAGAGTAGCTCCGTACAGAGCATTGTAGACATAGAATATTTTGCAAAATACATACATCTCTGAATGTGACAGACCCGTTGACTAAACTTCTCTCACGAGCAAAACATGATCACACCTTAGTACTCTTTGGGTGTTAATCACATAGCGATGTGAACTAGATTATTGACTCTAGTAAACCCTTTGGGTGTTGGTCACATGACGATGTGAACTATGGATGTTAATCATATACAGATATGAATATTGGTGTTAAATCACATGGCGATGTGAACTAGATTATTGACTCTAGTGCAAGTGGGAGACTGAAGGAAATATGCCCTAGAGGCAATAATAAAGTTATTATTTATTTCCTTATTTCATGATAAATGTTTATTATTCATGCTAGAATTGTATTAACCGAAAACATAATACAGGTGTGAATACATAGACAAACATAGTGTCACTAGTATGCCTCTACTTGATTAGCTCGTTAATCAAAGATGGTTAAGTTTCCTAACCATAGACATGAGTTGTCATTTGATTAACGGGATCACATCATTAGGAGAATGATGTGATTGACTTGACACATTCCATTAGCTTAGCACTTGTTCGTTTAGTATGTTGCTATTGCTTTCTTCATGACTTATACATGTTCCTATGACTATGAGATTATGTAACTCCCGTTTACCAGAGGAACACTTTGTGTGCTACCAAACATCACAACATAACTGGGTGATTATAAAGGTGCTCTACAGGTGTCTCCAAAGGTACTTGTTGAGTTGACGTATTTCGAGATTAGGATTTGTCACTCCGGTTGTCGGAGAGGTATCTCTGGGCCCTCTCGGTAATGCACATCACTATAAGCCTTGCAAGCAATGTAGCTAATGAGTTAGTTACAAGATGATGCATTACGTACGAGTAAAGAGACTTGCCGGAAATGAGATTGAACTAGGTATTTGTAAGTGCATCTAGTGCCACCCCTAGTTGGTTTTGGAGTATTGACGACAAATTTGGTTGAGGGACTAATGTGTTTGTGAGAGTTGCAGGATAACGCAGGTAGTGTCCCTCATTGATTTAGTTTACCTACCAGAGATGACCCCTAAAAATGTATGAAGACATTGACGACAATGGTGGTATGTGAAGATATTCATTTCGAAGACTATGACATGAGAAGACATTGAGTGAAGACTATGGAGCGCGAAGACTGTGTCGTTTCGTTGTTTCATTTTCTTCTTTGTTTAGTCATAGGAACCACCGTACTGTTAAGTGGGGTCCAAGTGAACAAAGTCAGAATGACTGAAGTGATGCTCAACCCAAATCCTATGTCTTCGAGCGAAGACAATGAGAGCAAATCTTATCCAGAACTGGATGAGTCGGATTTTCTTGTAGCCCAAGTAAAGTTGTCGTGTGTGTTTGAAATCTGACCGTTGGAACACGTGTCAGTTCCTTAGTGACCCAGGGTCATTTCGGACATATCAGGTCGGGTTGCCTAGTGGCTATAAATAGCCCACCCCCTACACCATAAATTGGTGGCTGCTCAGAGTTAGTGCACGGCTTTTGTCGTTTGAGAGCAACCCACCTTGAAGCCTTTGAGAGAGAGAAATCCTTGCGAGGACAAAGCCCAAACACCCAGAGCCAAAGAGTGTTAGGCATCACTGAAGTCTTTCTATCTGCGTGACCTGAAGACTTATTACACTTGAGGACTGTGAATCCTCCAGCCGGTTAGGCGTCGCGTTCTGAGCATCCAAGAGTCATTGTGGATCGCCGGTGAACAAAGTCTGTGAAGGTTCGGAAGTCTACCTTGAAGACTTACCAGAGTGATTGGGCGAGGACTGTGTGTCCTTAGCTCAAGGGGAATAAGGTGAAGACGCGGTCTTCTGAGTTGAATCTCAGCCTCCCTAACCAGACGTACAGTTGTCACAGCAACTGGAACTGGTCCAACAAATCATGTGTCTTCAACAAGTGACTGGTTCTATCCTCTCCCTCCCTTTACTTAGTGTTTGTCTTCGTGAAGTCATTGCCTATTTGTCGTACCTGTTTGACTTCATTGCTTGACTACTATCGTTGGTTGGCTTCATACTATCTTCCATCCTGATCCTTACTACTAAGCTGCTATTAGTCTTTGTACTTTCACATTATTGCATACTTGACTATGGTTTGCTTGTTGTAGTTTATCTTCCGCTGCATATCAATTAGGTCATTTCTATTGTTTGTCTTCGAAACTTCCACGTTTTGAAGACTTTCATAAAAATCGCCTATTCACCCCCCTCTAGTCGATAACTAGCACTTTCAATTGGTATCAGAGCAAGGTACTCCCTTGTTCTGTGTGATTCGGTTTAACCACCTGGAGTTTTAGCTATGTCGACTGCAGGATTGAGGAACGTATCTTGCCCCACCTTTGACGGTCATGAGTATCCTCGGTGGAAGGCCATGATGAAGAAGCGACTCATGGCTATGGACAGCGAACTGTGGACCGTCACTGAGATTGGTCTTACCGATCTATGCAAGATGGCGGAGGCTGATGACATTCGCAAGTACACTCTACTGAACCTCACGGCGAAGGATGTCATCTACTCCTGTCTGTCCCGAAATCAGTTCAGGAACATCATGCACCTCAATCACGCGAAGCTAATATGGGACCGGCTTTCTGAGGTCTATGAAGGTCATCGTACTCATCATGATCCTTGGTTTGAGGATTACAAGGAGACTCTCAAAGAGATGACCTTTGCACCTGAATCGTCATCATCTTCACCATGCCTCATGGCAGGGGGTGCTAAGGTAACTGAATGCTACCTTTCTGAATCTAGTGATGATGAATCAGGTGATGAATTTGGCCCCAGCTATGTCAAACTTGCTTCCCTTGCCACTAAACAACAAAGAGCCTTGGAAAAGGTTCAATACATGCTTAGTAAGAGCGATGATATGTTGGGTGAAGAAATGGATCAGTCAAAAGCATTGGCTGAGAGTCTTCAGAGACTTCATTCCAAGTTTGACGCCCTTCAAGATCAACATAATAATCTCTTGTCTGATCACGAGAAGCTTTCTTCTGAATGTCTTCAAAGAAAGCAAGATCTTGAAAAGCTAAGAGTGGATTATGAAGATCTTCAGAAGGAGCGCGATTCATTACTTGCTCAACAAATCAGTGTTACACAGGAAGAATTTGTTCCTCCATGTCTGAAATGCATTGAACGTGAAACTACTAATTCTTCACCTGAATGTTCAAATGCTTCTAATGCTACAAATTCTTCATATGTCTCCGCTGTCACTAATTCCTCATCTGAGGACAATGCAAGTATCACTGATGATGCAGAGCTGAAGGAATTGTACATGACAGGCATGTACAAAAGCCTCAAGGGGCATCAGACACTATGTGATATCCTCAAAAAGCAGATTCTGAACCGAAACCCTAGGAAAGAGGGTGTTGGGTTCGAGAGGAAAATGAATGTTGATGGTTCCTACTGGAAGCCTGAGCAGTATCCCAAAACCACATGGGTTGCTGCAAAGGGACCTTCAGTGGATCCATCCACCTTATCTGGCTTTACCTGTGCTAATCCTATTATCATTGATGAATCCCTTGATGCAACTATAAGTTGTTCAAGAATCAGAATGGTGAAGTGTTTGCCAGGTATATTGGTACTAACTGCAGGAATGGACCACCTATGAAGAAGATCTGGGTTCCCAAAAGCTTGTCTTGAGAATCTTCCAGTGAATGTGATCATGACACCACCATGGGAAGAAGACAAACCCCAGACCTAAGGCGTCATATGGTCCAAAGGCTTCATACAGACAGAGGACTCACCTGAGTCACCCTAACGCCAATGTTTTGTAGGGAAACCGTACTCAAACTTATGAATATGAGCGTGTGTCTTCAAACCGCTATGTTCATAGAACTAAGAACTTTTCTGCTTATTCATATGAGTATCATTCATCTCCTGCAAGGCTATTTGCTAGGGCTCCAAAGCCGAAGTTCTCAGATGCTGCACTTAGACTCATTGCTTCTAAGCCACCCCTGAAGATGTGGGTGGTTAATAAGAATTAACTCTCTTTTGCAGGGAAGGGTCTCCAGCCGAAAATCAAAGGCGTCTGATGCTATTGCTGGGGACCTAAAACATCTTGTAGGGCGCAAGATCAAATGCCCAAAATGGTCTCACTATGTATTTTGTTCCTGGATTGTTTTCCATTCATCCTATCGGTTCTAATCTTGATCTGAGATTCAATAATCCTTTTGCCCGTCAAATGTTTATGCTTCACAATACTCTTGGTGAAGCCTATCCCCATATGACTGGTGATCGAAGTCTTCTCATGGAATCAACCTTACGTCCATCAGACAAGAGTCACATCACCTTTGCTGACACTGGTAAAAGCAAGGTATTGGGTCTAGGTAGAGTTGCAATCTCAAAGGATCAACACATGGATAAAGTGATGCTTGTTGAATCCCTTGGTTTCAACTTAATGTCTGTATCGATGCTTTGTGACTTGAACATGATTGTGCTATTCAGAAAATATCGTTGCCTTGTACTAATGGAATCTGACAAGTCTCTAGTCTTTGAAGGGTATCAGAAAGATGATCTATACATGGTAGATTTCTCAGCAGGTCCACAGCTTGCCGTATGTCTTCTTGCAAAAGCTTCAGAATGCTGGCTCTGGCATCGGAGACTGGGGCATGCTGGCATGAGGAACTTACACACACTAGCCAAGAAGAAGCATGTCATAGGCATCGAGGGTGTCAAGTTCAAGAAGGATCATTTGTGTGGTGCCTACAAAGCTGGAAAGATGACTCGGGCAAAGCACCCCTCGAAGACAATCATGACGACATCTCAACCCTTCGAGCTGTTACACATGGACTTATGTGGCCCTACTCACTACTCTACCCTCACAAGAACTGCTTGTCTCTATGGCTTCGTCATTGTTGATGACTACTCAAGATACACATGGGTGCACATAATTCTCTACAAGACTGAAGTGCAAGATGTCTTCAGACGCTTCGCCAATCGAGCCATGAACAATTATGGCGTCAAGATCAAGCATATCAGAAGTGAAAACGGCACTGAGTTCAAGAACACCGGACTTGATCTTTATCTGGATACAATGGGAATCACTCATGAGTTCTCTGCTCCATACACACCTCAGCAAAATGGCATCGTAGAGCGCAAGAACAGAACCCTCATTGAGATGGCTCGAACAATGCTCGACGAGTACAAGACACCAAGAAAGTTCTGGCCTGAAGCTATTGATACAGCATGTCACATCATCAACCGTGTTTACATCCATAAGCTTCTGAACAAAACATCCTATGAGCTCCTTACTGGCAAGAAGCCAAATGTCAGCTACTTCAGAGTATTTGGAGCTAGGTGCTGGATCAAGGATCCCCATCACAAGTCAAAATTTGCACCTAAAGCTCACGAAGGCTTCATGCTCGGTTACGGAAAGGACTCGCACTCTTACAGAGTCTTCAACCTCTATCTCTACAAAATCGTCGAAACTGTGGACGTGCGATTTGATGAAACCAATGGTTCACAAAGAGAGCTCCTGCCAAGTACACTAGATGAAGCTCCGCCCAGCGAATCTATCAAGCTGATGGGAACTGGTGAAATCATGCCTTCTGAAGCACAGCCTGAAGAGGAACTTATCATTTCTGCACCTAACCAACCTGAAGACAATGCTCAGACTGAAGACAATCCTCCCAATGATGACAATGATCAGCAAGAGCAAGGTCTTCGTCCAGTTCATCCTCGAGTTGCAAATGAAGTACAAATTGAGAAGATAATTGATAGCATCAATGCACCTGGTCCACTTACTCGCTCAAGAGCAACACAGTTAGCAAATTTCTGTGGGCACTTTTCTTTTGTGTCAATATCAGAACCCAAGAAAGTTGCTGAAGCCTTTATGGAACCTGAATGGATACAAGCTATGCAAGAAGAACTTCAACAGTTCAAGCTGAACAATGTTTGGGAACTAGTCAAGCGTCCTGACCCTCGCAAGCATAACATTATTGGCACAAAATGGATATATCGAAACAAGCAAGATGAGCATGGTCAAGTCGTCAGAAACAAAGCACGTCTTGTGGCTCAAGGATATACTCAAGTTGAAGGAATTGACTTCGATGAAACATTTGCTCCTGTGGCTAGGCTTGAAGCTATTCGCATACTGCTAGCCTATGCTAACCACCACAACATCTTGCTACATCAAATGGATGTGAAGAGTGCATTTCTCAACGGCAAAATTGAAGAAGAAGTATACATTGCTCAACCACCTGGCTTTGAAGATCCAAAACATCCTGATATGGTGTACAAGCTAAACAAAGCACTGTATGGCCTCAAACAAGCTCCTCGCGCTTGGTATGATACGTTCAAAGACTTCCTGAAGAGCAAAGGATTCAAAATTGGATCCCTCGATCCCACACTCTTCACGAAGACATATGATGGTGAACTGTTTGTGTGCCAAATATATGTGGATGACATTATCTTCGCCTGCACCAACCAGAAGTATAGTGATGAGTTTGGATACATGATGCAAGAGCAATATCAGATGTCCATGATGGGTGAGCTGAGATTCTTCCTTGGTCTTAAAATTTGTCAGCAAAGGAATGGCATCTTCATATCTCAAGAAAAATACCTCAAAGATTGTCTGAAGAAGTTTGGAATGCAAGATTGCAAAGGTTACACGACGCCAATGCCAGCCAAACACCATCTGGGTCCCGACGACAATGGTAAAGAGTTCGATCAAAAGGTATACCGCTCCATGATTGGTTCCTTACTTTACCTATGTGCATCTAGGCCAGATATTATGCTTAGTGTTTGCATGTGTGCTCGATTCCAAGCGGCACCAAAGGAATCGCATCACTTAGCTGTGAAGCGAATTCTTCGATATTTGGCTTACACCCCAACACTCGGATTATGGTATCCAAAGGGCTCAAAATTTGATCTGGTTGGATTCTCGGATGCTGATTATGCTGGTGACAAGGTGGATCGCAAGTCTACATCAGGCACATGTCACTTTCTGGGACGATCACTTGTCTGTTGGTCTTCAAAGAAGCAGAACTGTGTATCACTCTCAACTGCTGAATCTGAATACATTGCTGCTGGATCTTGCTGCGCTCAGCTTCTATGGATGAAGCAAACTCTCAAGGACTATGGCATCAATCTGAAACAAGTACCTCTCTTCTGCGACAACGAAAGCGCCATCAAGATTGCCAACAATCCAGTCCAGCACTCGAAGACAAAGCACATTGAAATTCGTCATCACTTTCTCAGAGATCATGTCATGAAGAAAGATATTGACATCATTCACGTCAACACTGAAGAGCAACTGGCAGATATCTTCACAAAGCCCTTGGATGAGAAAAGGTTTTGCAAGTTACGGTGTGAGCTAAATATCTTGGAATCCTCAAATGTCCTGTGATCAGGCACACATCCTAACACTTATGCATGTTGATGACTTAGATGTGCAACACACGAAGTAAAGTATATCTTCAATCAATGAAGACTTACATTCTGAGTGTGAATACATTAACGTGGAATTTGACTTCGGAGCGCCACGATAATTGTGCGCCGTGTCTGGGTCTAATACTTCCTATACGGTGGGTAACGCCACCACCAAATTTCTCGGTTTGAAGTGTTTCACTCATGGCGTTATTTTTGCAATGTCTTCGCATTTGGTTTGTCTTCAATTTCAACTTATCTTCATGATTTTCTTCACTATGTTGATTTGATTGCTTTCTGATATATATACTAGTGTTCTGTCCTCTACAGCATTCACTTATAGCTATGTCTTCCTAGTTGAATCTTTTGAACTAAGTGAATGTGATCGGACCCTAATCTCTCTATGCTTTCTATCTCAAACTCTATCTGTCCAAATCATATGCATTCTATTGAAACTGTCGAATGTCTTCTCTGCGTCCTTGTCAGCAGAAGACACAGAGACAAACATTAAGTCTGTTTTAAATGATTCATCCTTATTGTTTGAAATCCGGAGAAGCCGGAACAACCATCCGACAAACCTGGCGGGCGTGGGAACGTGGGACAACTCTGAGTATGTTGCATGCTTGCCACGTGCCCCTCAGATGTGAACCGCCAGGGGCACCTGCGTAATTGCGCTGTGCCGCACACTTCCTTATAAATACATGTCCCCTGCGGTAAAGAAAACCTTCTTCCACCTCTCCACCTCGTCAAAACCCTAGCGCCACCGCTAGCTCTCGACGACGCCGGCGACGAAGCGCTTAGCTGCCGCGACTTCTCCGACGCCGTCCTCACGCCGGCCGCGGACATCGTCCTCTCCGCCGCCGCCGTAGGTGTCCTCCGTCGCCAAGTTAGGGCACGGTGGATTGAACTGCTCGGTCTCCTATTCATCCCATCTAGCAGTTCTTCGTGTGGTAAATACAACTCTATTTTTACCATCTTTTTGATCCTCAAAGATTCATCCTATTTACCAAAATTGGTTTCTGCCTATACAATGTTAGATCTATTCTGTCTGCATCTCATACTGCCTAGTATATTCACTTAAGCTTCATATCTAGTTAGATTCCTCACTTGTACTTATTCACGGATTCGTACAAATCTGGAACCAACTCTCAACATATAAGTGAATGTCTTCGCATCATGAGGTCAATGTCTTCAAACTGATTTATCTTCAAAATCTTCTGAGAATGCATATGACCTCTTCCCCTTCCCTCGCATCTCTAATGCTGTCACAGGTACATGTCCGTGGGAGAATCCCTTGGTTCTCATAGTCTGCATTCGTTTGCAGAATTCTTACAGCATCACATTAACTCTCCCGAAGCCAGTTCCTGTTTGTCCAGCAAGCGAAAGCCTTTGAAGCCTTTGAACGTGTTGAAGCCATTCAGTTTGAAGTTCATGGCTGCAGAGAAATCAGTAAGGAAGGGTGGCAGACAGCGTCGTGGGGGAACATCAAAGATTTGCCTGATGACCTCGCAGAGCTTTACAAGACAGATCCTGAAGAGAATTATAATCAGCGCAAGACACGAATCCAATGGATTCGACGATATTGGGCTGAACAATGGTTCAAATACAAGTTCGTGACCCAGGAATACGCTGAGAAGAATGCTATCAAAAGTCCTTGGGGTGATATTCTCTATCGAGGCCTTCCACCCAAGAACAGAGCTGAAGCTATTGCACAGGGTTTCTATCCTTGTATGGTCCGTGGACCTCAGCCTGAAAATGCCGACCCATCATCATTGCTCTGGTGTCGTGACGATAATCTCTTCAAGCGCAACTTCCAGCACGCAAAGGCATCGGCCAAGGAAAACAAGAAGTCATTGGGATTAGACTTCAACCCTGGTCCCTCTGCTCCCCGTGCTGACGGCTCACGTGATGCAGAACCCAATGTCATCGGTCCTTTCTACAACCTTGATGGCCTCATCACTCACATCTCGGTCCAAGGTGCCAAAGTGGATCATTCTGATGATGATGCTGACACTGATGAAGCCCCAGCTCCTACTCCAAAGCCGCAGAAGCCAAAGAAGGCTAAGGCTTCAAGATCAGCTGCTCCTCCAAAAGCTTCACGTGCGAAGCCACTGGCCACTGCACCTCCTGAAGACAGTGTGCAGTCTGAAGATCTATCACGTATCTCCAAGAAGACGGAGAAGAAAAAGAAAATCGTCAAAAATACTGATCAGACATTGACTCCTGCTGCCATTCTGCGAGAAGAGCACATTGATCTGTCCAGCGATGAAGATCTTGCAGATGATGCTCTTGAGCAACTGATCAAGAGCAAGGAAGAAGCAGAGATCTTCAATGATTTGCCTCTCTTTGATGTGGCAATCATCCATAACTTCATTGATGAGTGGTTTGACACCCCAAATCTCAGCTTTGAAGATCTGCAACTTCCCATTGGCCTCAGCGTCTCCTTCAATGGCGCCATTGCTTCTGAGCTAGCTCTTGCTCAGCGCATCGTTGAACTGAAGCACAAGATCGACTATGAGAAAGCTCAGTTCAAGAAGCATGTGGCAAAGCTCAGCGTGCAAGATGTCAAAAACTTCAAGATCATGCTGCACGAGCTCAAAGAAGCCTTTCTCAAGAAGCGCGAAGAAGCTAAAGGCTCTCGTGAGCGCATGAAGAGTCTGGCTGACAAGTGTGTGCTAGCCTACAATGAGGCTGAGAAGCGCAAGGCTCTTGGTCGTCCTGGCATTGACCCCAGAATGGCTGCAAAGAAGAAGAAGCCATCAACTGACCAATCTGCACCTTCAAGGCAGGAAGAACCTCGCATAGTCTTCCCAAGCAGCATGACTGGCTCGAAGCCAAAGGTCAGGTCAACCGCTTCAGAACTGAAGAAGACGAGGACTGCCGAGGCTGAAGCCAGAAAAAGGAAAAATCCTGAAGCCTCTGATGTTGCTCCCTCCAAGAAGAAGCGCAAAACCAAGAAGAATCGGGCTGCTCCCACAGAGCCCTTAGTTGTTGAACCTATCTCAATGGTTCGCCCTGCATCTGAACACCAAGAACGACGGATGATAGTTCATGAGCCTGCTTCCACAGAGGCTCATGAAGCTGAAGACATTCCAGCAGTTGATCCCACCGCTGCTGAAGACATTGGTCACAATGACAATGTTGAAGATGATGTAGTTCTTCCTCAGATCGAACACAACTTGGTATCATCGCCTGTTCTCACGAACAGCGAACTCATCAGCATTGGTCGTCCTCTGACGCCAATTGCTCAGGATGCATCATGGGCTGATCACCCACAACAACAAGACTCCCCGAGTACTCCCCAACAACAACAAGTCACACCACCTGTGCAAGAAGAGGATGACTTGAGGCCCAGCCAACTCCATCTCCAAAGGCGTCGCCAGCATTACGCAGGCTTCGCAAAGGACCAAGGCCTCAAGTCCCTCTTTCGAGCGTTCCAGAAGGAGAAGTGCACCACCAATCTGTTGCACGTCAAGTGTTTCCAGAAGCCACTCCGACTGTGAATGTCTCCGTGTCTGAAGCCAAAGCTGCTGAAGACAATCCGGCTGCATCAGCCGATGACAAACAAGAAGAAGAACGTGTCCCTACTCCCCCCATTACTGAAGAAGTTGTTCCTGAAGTGAACGTGCCAGTGCCCGACCCTCCAGCTCATCAAGTGGAGGTTGAAAATCTTGAGGCTGCCACCACCAACACAAATGAAGCCAATGACGTAGTCATGGCTGAAGCAATGTGGAGCCTGCACCAACCAATGTGCCAGAAGCCAATGATGCAACTGCTCCTGAAGCATCTGTTGTGCAGCCTGAAGCCTCTGTTGTTGCCACTGCTCCTGTTCCGCCACCAAGGCCCCATACAATTGAGCAAGCATACAACTATGGCAGCTAATCACTGTCAAATGGCCCGTTCTGGTCCCTCCGCCTAATGCCTCTGGTCCTCAGTTTGATTATCATGTTGAGCATAGGCCTCTGGTCCAGAAACCAAAGCCAAGACTGCCAAGGTTCCCAGGTACTGCCACCTCTACAGGGTCCTTCAATGCAAATGGCTTCAAAAGCCACAACACCTTCTTTGACAGAGCAAAGAACCCCTACTCAAGGCCAAGAATATCATCTGATCGTTTCTGGAGCTATCAGCACCGAAGCTATTACTCCTGCGTTCTGTATGATCAAGGGCGCATTTTCCCTCATATGCGCCTCGACACTGAAGCCATTGCTGGACTGCCATGCTTAGAAGAAGCACTTGACTGCTTTCGTGATGCAGGTCTGCTCAGCTTTGTGACAGACAAAGAACATTGGAATGAGGAACTTTTGCTTCAATTCTATGCTACCCTCCACATTCGCGGCTACTACAGGGATACAAAGACATGGGTTCTCGAGTGGATGACAGGAAATGTTCATCATGAAGCCAAAGCTCTTGACGTCATTGAGCTTACAGGCCTACCCACTCCCGGAGAGCTGTTCGAACCTGATTGTCAACTCCACCGCAATGCACTGGAGAGCATCTTCCATAAGCCAGAGCCCAACATGAGCCAGATGTTGAGCATGATGAAGCCTCTGCCACCTGACGCTGAATACCCAAAGGAGTTCTTTGTTGATGACCTTGAGTATCTGCCTCGCACAATATATCACATCATCAGGCGAACTCTATGGCCTATCAAAGGGCATTCATCAGCTGCAAAACTTGAAGGAGCCATGAAGACATTGGTCTTTTACATCCTCAATGGCATCAGCTTCAATACACAAGAATTCTTCATCCGGCAACTGGCTGCGTCTGGATCTGACCTTTTTGGCCTGAAATTCTATGCTCCATGGGTCATGCGCCTCATCAAGCTACACTCTACTATCAACTATCAGCCCTCTGCTCGCAATCATCTGATCTTTCTACCAGAGGTTGATATGTCAGTTGAAGCCATATACCCTGAGCCTGCCAAGAAGCCTCTTTGTCTTCAAAATGCTGATCACCAAAGCTTCACTCAACCCATGGAAGGAGTCCAAGCAGTAACTCGTGTCTATCCAATGGCTGGGAACACTCGTCTGCCTCACCGTGCGCAAACTGAAGCTACTGAGAGCACAATTGCCCAAAGGCCTAAGAAGCGCTCTCGCGTCCTAAATGACCGAGAACTTCTTGTGGCACTGCATCAGAAACAAGACAAGCATCACTTCTGGCTCAAGCGACAGATGCAAAGCCTCTTGGTGGACGTCAATCGCATTCGAAATCTTGCCACCAAGAATGCTTTTGTCACTCACGAGACCTGTCGGCGATCATGGAAGAGTTTGACACTGCTTAGTGCTGAAGCAGATCTTCAAGACGATGGCTTCACTGAAAGATTCAAGTTTGACTCCACTCCTCCACGGAATGCTGTCCTACGTCAAACTCCATCCCTTGAAGACTCTGACTATTCTTCCTCCGTGGCAACTGTGAATGCCAAAGTGATCGATGATGAAGACGATGCTACTTCACCGCCCCCTACTTCTGCACGCATCGACACTGCACCAAGTTCGTCTGCGCCGCCAAACAACAACGACAACCCTGCTGCTTCACCTACTCCTCATGGGAACGAGTAGATGCTCTATGTCTTCAAACCTTTTTGGTCCTTACTGACAAAAGGGGGAGAAGCATATGAGTTTGATAGTCTTCAAGCGGGTTCATATGGGCGGTTGCTTTATATTTTGCCTAGTGTTTACAACTCTTGCTTTTGATACATTTGGTTCTTTGAGTTGTAACACTTAAACTCGATGGTCGTCTGCTACTTATTTGCTTTTCTGTGATGGATGATAATTCCGCATGTGCGATGATAACTTCCGCACTTAGATCATTCTGCAGACGTCCATTTTTCATTATGCATGTCATTCTCTTAGTTATATCATTTCATGCATGATGAATTATCTTCATAAGTTGAAGAGGATCTCCACAAGTACAACCTGCCATGTGCATTTGCATTCCAAAAGCAAATTACTTATATGCACATCTTCAGGGGGAGCCTTTGCCACTTATGAAGACAATACCCTATCCTTTACAATTTCACATACTTTATCCCCGTTGAAAACTTCAACCAGTTTGTCATCAATCACCAAAAAGGGGGAGATTGTAAGTGCATCTAGTGCCACCCCTAGTTGGTTTTGGAGTATTGACGACAAATTTGGTTGAGGGACTAATGCGTTTGTGAGAATTGCAGGATAACGCAGGTAGTGTCCCTCATTGATTCGGTTTACCTACCGGAGATGACCCCTAAAAATGTATGAAGACATTGACGACAATGGTGGTATGTGAAGATATTCATATTGAAGACTATGACATGAGAAGACATTGAGTGAAGACTATGGAGCGCGAAGACTGTGTCGTTTCGTTGTTTCCTTTTCTTCTTTGTTGAGTCATAGGAACCACCGTACTGTTAAGTGGGGTCCAAGTGAACAAAGTCAGAATGACTGAAGTGATGCTCAACCCAAATCCTATGTCTTCGAGCGAAGACAATGAGAGCAAATCTTATCCAGAGCTGGATGAGTCAGCTTTGCTTGTAGCCCAAGTAAAGTTGCCGTGTGTGTTTGAAATCTGACCGTTGGAACACGTGTCAGTTCCTTAGTGACCCAGGGTCATTTCGGACATATCAGGTCGGGTTGCCTAGTGGCTATAAATAGCCCACCCCCTACACCATAAATTGGTGGCTGCTCAGAGTTAGTGCACGGCTTTTGTCGTTTGAGAGCAACCCACCTCGAAGCCTTTGAGAGAGAGAAATCCTTGCGAGGACAAAGCCCAAACACCCAGAGCCAAAGAGTGTTAGGCATCACTGAAGTCTTTCTGTCTGCGTGACCTGAAGACTTATTACACTTGAGGACTGTGAATCCTCCAGCCGGTTAGGCGTCGCGTTCTGAGCATCCAAGAGTCATTGTGGATCGCCGGTGAACGAAGTCTGTGAAGGTTCGGAAGTCTACCTTGAAGACTTACCAGAGTGATTGGGCGAGGACTGTGTGTCCTTAGCTCAAGGGGAATAAGGTGAAGACGCGGTCTTCTGAGTTGAATCTCAGCCTCCCTAACCAGATGTACAGTTGTCACAGCAACTAGAACTGGTCCAACAAATCCTGTGTCTTCAACAAGTGACTGGTTCTATCCTCTCCTTCCCTTTACTTAGTGTTTGTCTTCGTGAAGTCATTGCCTATTTGTCGTACCTGTTTGACTTCATTGCTTGACTACTATCGTTGGTTGGCTTCATACTATCTTCCATCCTGATCCTTACTACCAAGCTGCTATTAGTCTTTGTACTTTCACATTATTGCATAATTGACTATGGTTTGCTTGTTGTAGTTTATCTTCCGCTGCATATCAATTAGGTCATTTCTATTGCTTGTCTTTGAAACTTCCACGTTTTGAAGACTTTCATAAAAATTGCCTATTCACCCCCCCTCTAGTCGATAACTAGCACTTTCAGTATTGGATACCGACGATCGAATCTCAGGCAAGTAACATACCGATGACAAAGGGAACAACGTATGTTGTTATGCGGTTTGACCGATAAAGATCTTCGTAGAATATGTAGGAGCCAATATGAGCATCCAGGTTCCGCTATTGGTTATTGGCCGAAAACGAGTCTCGGTCATGTCTACATAGTTCTCGAACCCGTAGGGTCCGCACGCTTAAGGTTTCGTTGACAGTTTTATTATGAGTTTATAAGTTTTGATGTACCGAAAGTTGTTCGGAGTCCCGGATATGATCACGGACTTGACGAGGAGTCTCGAAATGGTCGATACATAAAGATCGATATATTGGACGACTATATTTGGACACCGAAAAGGTTCCGGGTGAGATTGGGACAATACCGGAGCTCCGGGAGGTTATCGGAACCCTCCGGGAGGTATATGGGCCTTATTGGGCCTTAGTGGAAAGGAGGGAGAAGGAGCAAAGGAGGGGGCGCCCCCCCAAGCCCAATCCGAATTGGGAGGGGGGGGGCGCCCCCCTTTCCTTCTTCCCTCCCACCTCTTCCTTCCCTCTCCCTCTCCTAATAGGAAAGGGGGACTCCTACTCCCGGTTGGGGTTGGACTCCCCCCTAGGGCACGCCACCCTCCCTTGGTCGGCCCCCTCCTCCACTCCTTTATATATGGGGGAGGGGGCACCCCATAGACACAACAATTGATCTCTTGATTGAAGGAAATATGCCCTAGAGGCAATAATAAAGTTATTATTTATTTCCTCATATCATGATAAATGTTTATTATTCATGCTAGAATTGTATTAACCGTAAACATGATACATGCGTGAATACATAGACAAACATATAGTCACTAGTATGCCTCTACTTGACTAGCTCATTAATCAAAGATGGTTATGTTTCCTAACCATAGACATGTGTTGTCATTTGATTAGTGGGATCACATCATTAGGAGAATGATGTGATTGACATGACCCATTCCGTTAGCCTAGCACTTGATCGTTTAGTATATTGCTATTGCTTTCTTCATGACTTATACATGTTCCTGTAACTATGAGAATTATGCAACTCCCGTTTACCGGAGGAACACTTTGGGTACTACCAAACGTCACAACGTAACTGGGTGATTATAAAGGAGTACTACAGGTGTCTCCGAAGGTACATGTTGAGTTGGCGTATTTCGAGATTAGATTTTGTCACTCCGATTGTCGGAGAGGTATCTCTGGTCCCTCTCGGTAATGCACATCACTATAAGCCTTGCAAGCAATGTGACCAATGAGTTGGTTACGGGATGATGCATTACGTAATGAGTAAAGAGACTTGCCGGTAACGAGATTGAACTAGGTATTGGATACCGACGATCAAATCTCGGGCAAGTAACATACCGATGACAAAGGGAACAACGTATGTTGTTATGCGGTTTGACCGATAAAGATCTTCGTAGAATATGTAGGAACCAATATGGGCATCCAGGTTCCGCTATTGGTTATTGACCGAGAATAGTTCTAGGTCATGTCTACATAGTTCTCGAACCCGTAGGGTCCGCACGCTTAACGTTACGATGATAGTTTTATTATGAGTTTATAAGTTTTGATGTACCGAAGTTTGTTCGGAGTCCCGGATGTGATCACGGACATGACGAGGAGTCTCGAAATGGTCGAGACATAAAGATTGATATATTGGACGACTATATTCGGACACCGGATGTGTTCCGGGTGATTTCGGAGAAAACCGGAGTGCCGGAGGGGTTACCGGAACCCCCCGGGAGAGTTAATGGGCCACATGGGCCTTGGTGGGAAGAGAGAGGGGCGGCCAGGGTGGGCCGCACGCCCCCTCTCCCTCTGGTCCGAATTGGACTAGGAGGGGGGGCACCCCCCTCTTTCCTTCCCCCCTCTCCCCCTTCCTTCCCCTCCTAGTAGGAGTAGGAAAGGAGGAGTCCTACTCCTACTAGGAGGAGGACTCCTCCTCCTGGCGCGCCCCCCTTGGGCCGGCTGGCCTCCCCCCTTGCTCCTTTATATACGGGGGCAGGGGGGCACCCCACGACAACACAAGTTGATCTACGGATCGTTCATTAGCCGTATGCGGTGCCCCCCTCCACCATATTCCACCTCGGTCATATCGTCGCGGAGTTTAGGCGAAGCCCTGCGCCGGTAGAACATCATCATCATCACCATGCCATCGTGCTGATGGAACTCATCCCCGAAGCTTTGCTGGATCGGAGCCCGGGGATCGTCATCGAGCTGAACGTGTGCTGAACTCGGAGGTGCCGTACGTTCGGTGCTTGGATCGGTCGGATCGTGAAGACGTACGACTACATCAACCGCGTTGTCATAACGCTTCCGCTTATGGTCTACGAGGGTACGTGGACGACACTCTCCCCTCGCATTGCTATGCCATCACCATGGTCTTGCATGTGCGTAGGAAATTTTTGAAATTACTACGTTCCCCAATAGTGGCATCCGAGCCTAGGTTTTATGCGTTGATGTTATATGCACGAGTAGAACACAAGTGAGTTGTGGGCGATACAAGTCATACTGCTTACCAGCATGTCATACTTTGGTTCAGCGGTATTGTTGGATGAAGCGGCCCGGACCGACATTACGCGTACGCTTACGCGAGACTGGTTTTACCGCCGTGCTTTGCACACAGGTGACTAGCGGGTGTCTGTTTCTCCAACTTTAGTTGAACCGAGTGTGGCTACGCCCGGTCCTTGCGAAGGTTAAAATAACACCGACTTGATGAACTATCGTTGTGGTTTTGATGCGTAGGTAAGAACGGTTCTTGCTCAGCCCGTAGCAGCCACGTAAAACTTGCAACAACAAAGTAGAGGACGTCTAACTTGTTTTTGCAGGGCATGTTGTGATGTGATATGGTCAAGACGTGATGAGATATAAGTTGTTGTATGAGATGATCATGTTTTGTTGAAGTTATCGGCAACTGGCAGAAGCCCTATGGTTGTCTCTTTGTTGCATAAGATGCAAGTGCCAAATAATTGCTTTACTTTATCGCTGTGCGATAGCAATAGTTGCAAGAGCAATAGTTGGCGAGACGACCATGTGACGACACATTGATATAGATCAAGATGATGAAGATCATGGTGTCGTGCCGGTGACGATAGAGATCATGACAATACTTTGGAGATGGAGATCAAAGGCGCAAGATGATCATGGCCATATCATGTCACATATTTTGATTGCATATGATGTTTATCTGTTATACATCTCATTCTGTTTTGTTTGACGGTAGCATTTTAAGATGATCTCTCACTAATTATCAAGAAGTGTTCTCCCTGAGTATGCACCGTTGCGAAAGTTCTTCGTGCTGAGACACCACGTGATGATCGGGTGTGATAGGCTCTACGTTCAAATACAACGGGTGCAAAACAGTTGCACACGCGGAATACTCGGGTTAAACTTGACGAGCCTAGCATATACAGATATGGCCTCGGAACACGAAGACCGAAAGGTCGAGCGTGAATCATATAGTAGATATGATCAACATAGTGATGTTCACCATTGAAAACTACTCCATCTCACGTGATGATCGGACATGGTTTAGTTGATTTGGATCACGTGATCACTTAGATGACTAGAGAGATGTCTGTCTAAGTGGGAGTTCTTAAGTAATATGATTAATTGAACTTAAATTTATCATGAACTTAGTCCTGGTAGTATTTTGCAAATTATGTTGTAGATCAATAGCTCGCGTCGTTGCTTTCATATCTTTATTTTGATATGTTCCTAGAGAAAATTGTGTTGAAAGATGTTAGTAGCAATGATGCGGATTGGATCCGTGATCTGAGGTTTATCCTCATTGCTGCACAGAAGAATTATGTCCTTAATGCACCGCTAGGTGATAGACCTATTGCAGGAGCAGATGCAGACGTTATGAACGTTTGGCTAGCTCAATATGATGACTACTTGATAGTTTTGTGCACCATGCTTTATGGCTTAGAATCGGGACTTCAAAACCGTTTTGAACGTCATGGACCATATGAGATGTTCCAGGAGTTGAAGTTAATATTTCAAGCAAATACCCGAGTTGAGAGATATGAAGTCTCCAACAAGTTCTATAGCTAAAAGATGGAGGAGAATCGCTCAACTAGTGAGCATGTGCTCAGATTGTCTGGGTACTACAATCGCTTGAATCAAGTGGGAGTTAATCTTCCAGATAAGATAGTGATTGACAGAATTCTCTAGTCACCACCACCAAGTTAGTAGAACTTCGTGATGAACTATAATGCAAGGGATGACAAAAACGATTCCCGAGCTCTTCGTGATGCTGAAATCGACGAAGGTAGAAATCAAGAAAAAGCATCAAGTGTTGATGATTGACAAGACCACTAGTTTCAAGAAAAAGGCAAAGGGAAAGAAAGGGAACTTCAAGCAGAATGGCAAGTAAGTTGTCACTCCCGCGAAGAAGCCCAAAGCTGGACCAAAGCCTGAAACTGAGTGATTATACTGCAAAGGAGATGGTCACTAGAAGCGGAAATGCCTTGAATATTTGGTGGATAAGAAGGATGGCAAAGTGAACAAGGGTATATTTGATATACATGTTATTGATGTGTACCTTACTAGTGTTTATAGTAGCCCCTGAGTATTTGATACTTGTTCGGTTACTAAGATTAGTAACTCGAAACAGGAGTTACAGAATAAACAGAGACTAGTTGAGGGGAAGTGACGATGAGTGTTGGAAATAGTTCCAAGATTGATATGATCATCATCGCACACTCCCTATACTTTCGGGATTAATGTTAAACCTAAATAAATGTTATTTGGCGTTTGCGTTGAGCATGAATATGATTTGATCATGTTTATTGCAATACGGTTATTCATTTAAAGTCAGAGAATAATTGTTGTTCTGTTTAAATGAATAAAACCTTTGATGGTCATACACCCAATGAAAATAGTTTGTTGGATCTCGATCATAGTGATACACATATTCATAATATTGATGCCAAAAGATGCAAAGTTGATAATGATAGTGCAACTTATTTGTGGCACTGCCGTTTGGGTCATATCGGTGTAAAGCGCATGAAGAAACTCCATAAAGATGGATTTTCGGAATCACTTGGTTATGAATCATTTGATGCTTGCGAACCGTGCCTTTTGGGCAAGATGACTAAAACTCCGTTCTCCAGAACAATGAAACAAGCTACTGACTTATTGGAAATAATACATACCGATGTATGCGATCCAATGAGTGTTGATGCTCGTGGCAAGTATCGTTATTTTCTGACCTTCACAAGATGATTTGAGCAGATATGGGTATATCTACTTGATGAAACATAAGTCTGAAATAGTTGAAAGGTTCAAAGAATTTCAGAGTGAAGTGGAAAAATCATCATAACAAGAAAATAAAGTTTCTGTGATCTGATCGCGGAGACGAATATTTGAGTTACGAGTTTGGTCTTCAATTAAAACAATGTGGAATAGTTTCATAGCTCACGCCACCTGGAACACCACAATGTTATGGTGTGTCCGAACGTCGTAATCGTACTTTACTAGATATGGTGCGATCTATGATGTCTCTTATCAGTTTACCACTATCGTTTTGGGGTTATGCATTAGAGACAGTTGCATTCACTTTAAATAGGGCACCGTCTAAATCCGTTGAGACGACACCGTATGAACTATGGTTTAGCAGTAAACCTAAGCTATCATTTCTTAAAGCTTGGAGTTGCGATGCTTATATGAAAAAGGTTTTCAACATGATAAGCTCGAACCCAAATTGGAGAAGTGCGTCTTCATAGAATACCCAAAGGTAACTATTGGGTACACCTTCTATCACAGATCCGAAGGCAAGTTATTCGTTGCTAAGATGGATCCTTTCTAGAGAAGAAGTTTCTCTCGAAAGAAGTGAGTGGGAGGAAAGTAAAACTTGATGAGGTAATTGTACCTTCTCCCTTATTGGAAAGTAGTGCATCACAGAAATCAGTTATAGTGATTCCTACACCAACTAGTGAGGAAGTTAATGATGATGATCATGAAACTTCAGATCAAGTTGCTACCAAACCTCGTAGGTCTTCCAGAGTAAGATCCGCACCAGAGTGGTACGGTAATCCTATTCTGGAAGTCATGTTACTAGATCATGATGAACCTACGAACTATGAGGAAGCGATGATGAGCCCAGATTCCGCAAAATGGCTTGAAGCCATGAAATCTGAGAAGGGATCCATGTATGAGAACAAAGTGTGGACTTTGGTGGACTTTCCTGATGATCGGCAAGCCATAGAAAATAAATGGATCTTCAAGAGGAATACGGACGTTGATAGGAGTGTTACTATCTACAAAGCTAGACTTGTCGAAAAAGGTTTTTGACAAAGTTCAAGATGTTGAATACAATGAGATTTTCTCACTCGTATCGATGCTTAAAAGTCTGTCCGAATCATGTTAGCAATTGCCACATTTTATGAAATTTGGCAAATGGATGTCAAAACTGCATTCCTTAATGGATTTATTAAAGAAGAGTTTATACGATACAACCATAAGGTTTTGTCAATCCTAAAGATGCTAACAAAATGTGCAAGCTCCAGCGATCCATCTACGGACTGGTGCAAGCATCTCAGAATTGGAATATACGCTTTGATAAGTTGATCAAAGCATATAGTTTTAATACAGCCTTACGGTGAAGCCTGTATTTACAAGAAAGTGAGTGGGAGCACTACAACATTTCTGATAAGTATATGTATTGTTGATCGGAAATAATGTAGAATTATTCTGCAAAGCATGAAAGGATACTTGAATAAGAGTTTTTCAAAGCAAGACCTCGGTGAAGCTGCTTACACATTGAGCATCAAGATCTATATAGATAGATCAAGACGCTTGATAAGATTTTTCAATGAGTACATACCTTGAGAAATTTTTGAAATAGTTCAAAATGGAACAGTCAAAGAAGGAGTTCTTGCCTGTGTTACAAGGTGTGAAGTTGAGTAAGACTCAAGACCCGACCATTGCAGAAAAATAGAAAGAGAATGAAAAGTCATTCCCTATGCCTCAGTCATAGGTTCTATAAAGTATGCTATGCTGTGAACCAGACCTATTGTATACCTTGCTATGAGTTTGACAAAGGAATACAATTTTGATCTAATTTTTAGATCACTGGACATGGGTCAAGAATATCCTTAGTGAGGACTAAGGAGATGTTTCTCGATTATGGAGGTGATAAAAGAGCCCGTCATAAAAGTTACAATGATGCAAGCTTTTACACCGATCCAGATGACTCTAAGTCTCAATCTGGATACATATTAAAAGTGGGAGCAATTAGCTAGAGTAGCTCCGTGCAGAGCATTGTAGACATAGAATATTTGCAAAATACATACGGCTCTGAATGTGACAGACCCGTTGACTAAGCTTCTCTCACGAGCAAAACATGATCACACCTTAGTACTCTTTGGGTGTTAATCACATAAGCGATGTGAACTAGATTATTGACTCTAGTAAACCCTTTGGGTGTTGGTCACATGACGATGTGCACTATGGGTGATAATCATATACAGATATGAATATTGATGTTAAATCACATGGCGATGTGAACTAGATTATTGACTCTAGTGCAAGTGGGAGACTGAAGGAAATATGCCCTAGAGGCAATAATAAAGTTATTATTTATTTCCTCATATCATGATAAATGTTTATTATTCATGCTAGAATTGTATTAACCGGAAACATGATACATGTGTGAATACATAGACAAACATATAGTCACTAGTATGCCTCTACTTGACTAGCTCATTAATCAAAGATGGTTATGTTTCCTAACCATAGACATGTGTTGTCATTTGACTAGTGGGATCAAATCATTAGGAGAATGATGTGATTGACATGACCCATTCCGTTAGCCTAGCACTTGATCGTTTAGTATATTGCTATTGCTTTCTTCATGACTTATACATGTTCCTGTAACTATGAGAATTATGCAACTCCCGTTTACCGGAGGAACACTTTGGGTACTACCAAACGTCACAACGTAACTGGGTGATTATAAAGGAGTACTACAGGTGTCTCCGAAGGTACATGTTGAGTTGGCGTATTTCGAGATTAGATTTTGTCACTCCGATTGTCGGAGAGGTATCTCTGGTCCCTCTCGGTAATGCACATCACTATAAGCCTTGCAAGCAATGTGACCAATGAGTTGGTTACGGGATGATGCATTACGTAACGAGTAAAGAGACTTGCCGGTAACGAGATTGAACTAGGTATTGGATACCGACGATCAAATCTCGGGCAAGTAACATACCGATGACAAAGGGAACAACGTATGTTGTTATGTGGTTTGACCGATAAAGATCTTCGTAGAATATGTAGGAACCAATATGGGCATCCAGGTTCCATTGTTGGTTATTGACCGAGAATAGTTCTAGGTCATGTCTACATAGTTCTCGAACCCGTAGGGTCCGCACGCTTAACGTTACGATGACAGTTTTATTATGAGTTTATAAGTTTTGATGTACCGAAGTTTGTTCGCAGTCCCGGATGTGATCACGGACATGACGAGGAGTCTCGAAATGGTCGAGACATAAAGATTGATATATTGGACGACTATATTCGGACACCGGAAGTGTTCCGGGTGATTTCGGAGAAAACCGGAGTGCCGGAGGGGTTACCGGAACCCCCCGGGAGAGTTAATGGGCCACATGGGCCTTGGTGGGAAGAGAGAGGGGCGGCCAGGGTGGGCCGCACGCCCCCTCTCCCTCTGGTCCGAATTGGACTAGGAGGGGGGCACCCCCCTCTCCCCCTTCCTTCCGCTCCTAGTAGGAGTAGGAAAGGAGGAGTCCTACTCCTACTAGGAGGAGGACTCCTCCTCCTGGCGCGCCCCCCTTGGGCCGGCCGGCCTCCTCCCTTGCTCCTTTATATACGGGGGCAGGGGGGCACCCCACGACAACACAAGTTAATCTACGGATCATTCCTTAGCCGTGTGCGGTGCCCCCCTCCACCATATTCCACCTCGGTCATATCGTCGCGGAGTTTAGGCGAAGCCCTGCGCCGGTAGAACATCATCATCGTCACCACGCCGTCGTGCTGACGGAACTCATCCCCGAAGCTTTGCTGGATCGGAGCCCGGGGATCGTCATCGAGCTGAACGTGTGCTGAACTCGGAGGTGCCGTACGTTCGGTGCTTGGATCGGTCGGATCGTGAAGACGTACGACTACATCAACCGCATTGTCATAACGCTTCCGCTTACGGTCTACGAGGGTACGTGGACGACACTCTCCCCTCTTGTTGCTGTGCCATCACCATGATCTTGCGTGTGCGTAGGAAATTTTTGAAATTACTACGTTCCCCAACATTGATCTCTTAGCCGTGTGCGGTGCCCCCCTCCACCATAGTCCTCCTCGATAATATTGTAGCGGTGCTTAGGCGAAGCCCTGCGACGGTAGAACATTAAGATCGTCACCACGCCGTCGTGCTGATGGGACTCTTCCTCGACACTCGGCTGGATCGGAGTTCGAGGGACGTCATCGAGCTGAACGTGTGCTAGAACTCGGAGGTGCCGTAGTTTCAGTGCTTGATCGGTCGGGCCGTGAAGACGTACGACTACATCAACTGCGTTGTTCTAACGCTTCCGCTTTCGGTCCACGAGGGTATGTGGATAACACTCTCCCCTCTCATTGGTATGCATCATCATGATCTTGCGTGTGCGTAGGAAATTTTTGAAATTACTACGTTCCCAACAAAAATAACCCTCGACTTCATTTTGAGATGGTCAACCGGTTTTGACCGAGTCAAAAGCTGACTAGGTAGCCAACTCAACAACCATGCCTGTTGAGTTGGCTACCTAGTCAGCTTTAACTGGGTCAAAACTGGTTAACCAACCCAAAACTGAGTCAAAGATTATCTTTTGAACTATGTGGTAGCTTGAGGGTGCACTTCGACCGATTTCGAAGATGAGGGTGATAAATCAAACTGACTGGTTAATTCGGGATTGAAATGTGGAGTTTTTTTGGATTTGACACAGAGATGAGATGAGATGTATGCCGTCATCTTGTTCGAGGATGAGCCATTCTCAGCGAACGTTTTTTTTTCTCTGGCGTGGCAACAATCCCCTGCTTTAAGATTCACGCTCTCATCCAACGGTGGCTGATGCGTTCGCTGGGAAACATAAAATATCTTACGTTTCCGGATAGCATCCCCCCCCCCCCCCCCCCCTTTTTTTTTAGGATATGTTTTTTTGAGAATCTTTTTTAGGATATGTGATCTGGGCTTAGGACACGAGCCTTTCGAGCCCGCGCAATGCGTATGGTCTCGGCCCGTGTAGGCCTTACTCGGCACCTGACGGACTTGATACAACCGAAGCAACATCGGAACCGAAAGCATCCCAACTCCCAAGCTCCGCACCACCGCACCTCGGCGAGACGGCGACCATCTCCCTCATGCCGTCGTCGTCGCCGGCGATGGCGATCCAGCCACCACCGCGGCCACCGGCTCAGGAGCTCGACCTCGACGCCTTCCTCCCGTCTTCTCCCGCCTCCTCCTCAGCCTCCGACGCCGACGCCGATCACCGCCGCGCCGTCGACGACCTGCTGCTCCTCCTCTCCTCCTCCGACTCCGAAGGCGACGACGAGCCAACCCGTGCGCCCGCCACCAACCTCAAACCCCTAACCAGTATCAAAGCCCCACCGCCGCCCCCTAAACCTTCTCCCCCATCTCCTCTGCCATCGCCTTCCGCTTCCCCCGGGAGATCCACCTCCGCATCGCCGTCGGCGACGCTCTCCTCCCTCGTCTCGAGAACCTTTTCGAGCAACGCTGCTTCCTCGTCCACCTCCTCGGCGAGGCCGCTCCCCTCGCTCTTCCGGGGTGTCCGCCCAAGCCCCAAGCCCGGCGCCGCCCTGGCCGCGGCGGCAGCCGCGTCCCGCGCCGTCCTCACCCCGCACGCCGCTGCAATTAAGTCGCGGCGCACCGCCTCCGCGCCCATCGATAAGCTCCTCGACGAGGGCTCCGGCTCCGAAGCCTCCGAGGGGATCCTTTCCACTGGAAATCTCGAAGCAGAGGAAGTAGCTGAGAAGGTCAGTGAGGAAGTGGTTGCTAGGGTGACCGAGGAAGCTGTCGGTGGGAGTGGGGATGAAGAATTGGAAGAGGACAAGCACGGGGAAGTGGGGACTGAAGAGAATTCCGAGCCCTCCGAATTGGTGGACCTAGGCAATGTCGATTCTGTTGCTGTGGATAATGTCAATGAGCAGGAGCAACTTGGGGGCGAGAATTTGGCAGAAACATATCAAGCTGGGAGTCAAATTGGGCTTGTTGATGAAGAAAATAGTGATGAGCAACTTAGTGATGGAAATTTAGCGGAAGCTGGTGAGATTGTGGATCAAGATGGGTCAGTTTCCGAGGAAAAGACTGATGATGGTCTGGAAGCTGAATTTTCTGACACTGACTTGGAAGAGCTACTGGAATCTGAGCGCATCATTGATAAGGTGATCGAAGAGAGGTTGGAGATCAGCAGGATGGCTGAAAAAAATGCGGAGAAAAGGCCGAAGGTACCGATGAAACCACTGGAGCGGGCTGAGGAGCTTGAGAAGAGACAGGCCTCATTTGGGCATCTCTGGGAGGAGGGAGCAGCAGCTCAACCCATGCACCTGGAGGGGATTGGGAAGGGGCAACCAGCTATTGGTTACATGCAGATTGAGGTGGACAACCCAATAACTCGTGCCATGGCATCTCCCTCTTTTAGACAGGACCATGGCTCTCCTCAGGTCTTAGCAGTACATAGGAGCTATATTGCCATGGGCATGTCCACTGGATCTGTTATCATCGTCCCAAGCAAATACTCCATCCATCAAGCTGATGATACAGATGCAAAGGTTAGTCATTGCCTCCTTGGTGCTGGTGTGCATATTGCTGGTTTTGGTCAATACTATATGGTTTAGTGGCATGCTTCACATGTTGGACTTCAAGATGTTTCAGTATTATGTGGTATACACTTGAAGATGATTCATTAGATAACACTGAGTCGTAGACACTACTTGGGGTCACAACTTTGCAAGAGTTGTATGCATCACTTGGTGTTACATTTTGCTGGACTTCACACCTTCCTTGACTTGAAGAGAAATTTGGGAGGAAAAAAGATGTGGTCATACCAATTTTACTGGGATGACCATACATTGTATTTGTGCACCATCATTCGGAAATAAGTCTTGTGATCAGGGTTGCACTTACATCTTGTATAAATAAATCAATCCAGATTCAGTGCGTTGCAAATAATGATATTGAACTTGACATGCAAACATCTGGTGTTCCCATTACTGCCCTAGTATACCAGACTTGAATACAAACATGGCATTTAGGTAGAATTTCAAAAGCATACAGAATCTTAGATTTGGAGCAGAAACAAGAGGTACAATAAGGTCCCCACAAGGAATCTGCTCAAGTGGCTCTACTAACATGACTGAAATTCCAGTTGCTGCTATGCTATGCATCAGTGACAGTAACACATTGGAATAAATCTACACAGTGGAGCTTGTTATTTTCGGTAATCCATCTGGTTGTTTAATAGGGGATAAAGAAGAAAACACTACATGCAGCACAGAATATAAAAAACTCATCTATTGCTGTACATTGGTATTGTCAGCAGGAGTTATGCATCACCCTGCCAGATCTGCGTGTTTTATGGTGTTGCCAGAAGTTGACCATGTGGGGTTTATGTACACACTAAATTTTTTGTGAGGCCTATTCCCTGTTCTCATACTTATGTCCAAAGTTCACTAAGGCAACGCTGTGGAAAATAGGCCAAACAGTAACACATCCTTCATAGTGGGGCCCACTTATAGTCTTTAGCAGTTGATGGCAACAATAGAAGACAAGGGTTACCTTGATATTTTTATTAGATGGCTCCATACTCAAATATTCATACATTTAAAGGAACTATTCCTGTGTGCCAGAATCTAATCATGCCAACTTTGATTGATTTGCCATAATTTCTATTTAAAAAGGTGATTGATTGTATGGCATTGATTGCCATGCCATACATAAATGGTAGAAATAATTAGATGCATCCAGTTGTTTCAGAAGATTATGATACATCTCTATGTTCTTTTACGAACAAGGAACCGGAAGAAACTGTTTTTGGCTTTTTATGTTTAGCTCGCCCAAATCATCAAGGCACTTTTAACTTCTTGTTCCACAGTTCACCAATTAATCTCTGCACAATTGGCTCGCTGAAAATTAATATTTTTCCAAGATGGTACATGAACTTGAAAAGTAATCTCCCGGATTGGGGTGTACTGCACATTTCATGTGTTTGTCAGTCATATAATAATTCAGTGGCTGCACATATAGCTATTAATCTTATAAGCCAGTAGCCATTTGCTATTCAAAAATCTTGTTGGATGAACTCTTGGAAAATAATAAAACCGCAATACTGGTTATGATTTGAATGAGGACAGTTGTTGTAGATTAGTGGTTCTGATGTCCTGGGAATTATATGTCACTTTGATTTTTCGGTCTGTAAAGATTGCTTTTATTATTTCAGATGCTGTTCTTTTGGAATCAAGGTGAGAAAACCCAATCACCAGTGACTGCCATGTGCTTTAACCCGCAAGGGGATCTTCTGCTAGTAGGATATGGTGATGGTCATATGACAATTTGGGATGTACAGAAAGCTACTGCAGCAAAAGTCATATATGGTGAGCATACAGGAGCTGTAGTGCATGTTTGTTTTATCCGCCAATCTAAAGCCATCACTGGTGATTCAAAAGGGCTTGTTCTTCTGCACACCTTCTCTATTATCCCCGTCATTAATCGCTTGACTGTTAAGGGAACTCAGGTATGAAGAAACATCATTCTTTCCATTGTATACATATTAATCCACTTGATCCCCTTTTAAATATATTACTGCTCTGACAAAACATAGCTACACTTTGCCAGCGCCTTTTTGATGGAAACACTGGAATCGTGCTCTCAGCCTGTCCTCTTCTAGCGGATGAATCCTTTGGTTCTGGAAACTCATCTATGCAGGGCAACCTACCAACTTCCTCCAGTGGTGGTCTTGGGAGCATGATGGGAGGTGTAGTTGGAGTAGATTCTGGATGGAAGTTTTTCAATGAAGGTTCTTCTCCATTGGAGGATGGTGTTACAGTCATGTTCATTATGCATCAACATGCTCTTGTGGTACGGATGATATATTTAATAATGGAAACATTTTGTAATTTTTTCACTATCTGTTATCTTGTGAACTCACAATTACCATGACTCTTGTACTGATTTATGATGTTATGTGTTTCTCCTGTTAGGTTAGACTCCGTACCAACATTGACCACGTTGACCATATTGAGAACTTCTCTAGACCAGATGGAGCACGCGAAGGGTCAATTGCTTATGCTGCATGGAAATACACATCGTCCTCCACTGATTCATCGCCAATTGGTAAGATTAGACCTCCTTAGACATTGACAATGATTGGTAGTTCCTTATATTGGTAAATTTTAGTTTCTTGGACTAAAAATGACAACACTATAGATGAAGAGCGAGTATCTTGGCTTGCGCTTGCATGGGACCGTCAAGTACAAGTTGCAAAACTTGTTAAATCGAAGATGATCAGACATAAGGACTGGAAGCTTGATAGTGCCGCTGTTGGCGTTGCCTGGTTAAATGATCAGGCATGCAAAAGTCTCCCCTTTTGGTTATTCATTTAGTCTATGTCTTTTTCCCAGTTGTAAAATCAAATTACTTTTTTTCTTCCCATTCAGATGTTAGCTGTCCTTAACTTGAAAGGGCAGCTCTGTTTGTTCTCAAAAGATGGCAGTGAGCTTCGCAGGACTATCTTTATTCTTGATGGTTTTGTCTTCGATGACAGCATACTGTACCATACACATTTTTCTAACAGGTTTGGCAACCCTGAGAGACATTTTAACAACTCAGTAGCAGTGAGAGGTGCTACAGTATATATTCTTGGCCCAAGCTTTCTTACAGTTTCGCGACTTCTTCCATGGAAAGAGCGGATTGAAGCACTAAAGATGGCTGGTGATTGGATGGGTGCACTGGACATGGCAATGAAGCTTTATGACGGTCACACACAGGGTGTTGTTGATCTTCCGAGAACAGTTGATTCTATAAGGGGAGCCATAATGCCGTATTTAGTAGAGTTGCTGCTGTCATATATAGGTTATGTCTTCGAATATATTTCAATTGCATTGTCAAATCATACTGGAAAGGGGGGAGCAACAGATGGCCTGATAGATGCCGATAGATCCCTGCTGACACAGAGAGAAGAACAATATGCTCGTGTAGGAGGGGTTGCAGTCGAGTTTTGTGTTCACATTGGTCGGAATGACATCCTGTTTGATACAGTCTTCTCTAAGTTTGTTGCTGCCCAAAGTGGAGGTAGGCTTGTTCTAATTAACTCATAAGAACTAGCAACCTTCTTATTTTGCTTAACTCTGATGTTTATTCTGTTCATGCCTGAAGTTGACGCAATCCTCTCTTCCATGTTTTAATGCATCTTTCTTTAGATCATTTGTTGATACATCCTGTGGTCCTCCTAATTTTTTTCTCTACAAGAACGCAAAGGAAGATACTTTCCTGCTTCTGTTCTGAGTTGCAGGCATTCTGTAAATCTCTTTTGATGGATGCTTTAATGAGCTCTATTTGCGTGGCCAGGCATTTTTTCTTTCTTTTATTGCTTTGACTCCATTTAATTTGGAATTATTTTACTTGCACTTTTGAAGATTCCAGTCTTTAAAGGAATATTCTAGAGGATTTTATATTAATTTTCATGTGGTATACTATAAGAAATGCTTTGCGTATGTCAATTATCTGTTTGCTGATAAGATTGTGCACGCACATGTTTCTGCTATTAAATTACTGCTATAACTTGAAAAGGCTGACATGGCATACATAACAGGTATATTTCTGGAGGTACTAGAGCCATATATATTGAAAGATATGCTGGGTTCTTTACCCCCTGAGGTGAGTGCCACTGAGGATTTTCTAGTGTTAGCACATGAATTTGCAAATGATTATACATTTATGCCAATTTGATTTGTAGATCATGCAAGCTCTAGTAGAGCATTATAGTGGCAAAGGATGGTTGCAGCGAGTCGAACAATGCATTCTTCATATGGATATTTCATCACTGGATTTTAATCAGGTATACATAAAAGTTGCATTCAAGTACTGTAAGAGGTCCATTTGTAGAGCTTTATCGGACATGTTTCATTGTTTACATTCATTGACCAAGAAAAACCCTTTTCAGTATCTTCTGGTACCGCTTTTGTAGTTTGGACAGATGTGTTGCACAATTATGCATCCGCATGATATTGTTCTACTTGTTCTGTTTGCAGGTAGTCAGACTCTGTCGTGAGCATGGGTTATATGGTGCTCTAATTTATTTATTTAACCAAGGGTTGAATGATTTCCGTACACCTCTAGAGGAACTTCTATCTGTCATCCAGAATGCTACTCGAAAAGATGCTACTTCTACTTGGTATGCCGTACTCTTGCCAGTAAGAGTTGTATTAAACTCGCTCATAATCAATCACATTGCTCGTATAGATGAGATAATAGTACACATTATGTTCAAGTTATTGATATGTGATTTGAGCATACTTGTGTTATTCTGAAGTTCCTGATTGAATATCTGTTCTGGTAAATTGATTAATCAGAATTTGATAATTTTCTTAGCATTAGTTACTTGGTTATCATTGCAATTTACATGAATCTTCATTTGAAATGCATCTCTATGTTTCCCCTGAGATTTCTCTATGACATGCATGAGTGTGAACAAAAATGTTGATACTAAGCAAAAAACATCCCATGCTTTCAAAGGGCTTGGTTAGACTTGCTTGATTTTGTTTGATACTGCTAGCGGCCTAGTTTTGTATATGCAATTGGTGTTTCTTTTAGAATATAATACTAGTGCTATGTGGAAGGCCAGTATCTTACCATATTTTCACTTTAACAGCTACAGAATGCTTGTTTATCTGAAGTATTGCTTCCAGGGCCTAGCATTTCCTCCAGGTTAGTAATGTAAGCCATTCACGGCATGATTTTTACTATTTCATAAATTCTATGCTAGTTTAATGTGACCTTAGACTGTTTTTCCTGTGCTGTTGGGCTTTTGGTGGGCCTTGAATCTGGTAGATTGAAAGTGTGTTAGTAAAACTATGTGCGTCAATTTTGATATTCTAAAATTGGAAAGTTTAGATTTGCTATGAGGTGCGGGTGTTGTGTTATCTTCACGGGAACATCTGCATACTTCCAACAGGATTATGTTCTGAACTAGGAATACACATGAACATGCTAATGCTATATAGGATCCTCTTATAAGACAATTCAACTCCATGATATGTTATCACATGATCTATTTTTGCAGGGCATGGAACAATTCCCCGAGCCCAGCTTCATGCAGTGAGAAAAGAACTTCTGCAATTCATGCTCGAGGACTCTAAAATGCTCACTTCTGAAGTATTTAAGGGTTTTAGTTCTTCTTCTGGAAAATGCCCAAACATATGCTATCTACTATGGATGGATACGGAAGCTACTTTGGAAGTTGTCAAGTGTGCTTTTGCACAAGAGAATTTTGAACCTACTTCTAGTATTCTTGATGCATCTGTATCTAAGGATGAAGAAGATACTGATATTGAAAGCCCAGATAGTCAAAATATTTTGTTACAAACTGTAGTTGACACCATCATTCATATTGTTGGTTTAGAAAATGAGGCGATCCATTCCGTTGTTGTGGGTACTGCTGAGTCAGAAGAACTTTGGCCTTCAGTGAGTGACTTCAGTCATATCATTGAATTTGTATCCTTTTTTGTTTCCCATAAAAGGGCAAATGCATCTCAAAGAGTTCTCAAGCACATTCTTAAATACCTCACGTCATCCACTACATCATACGATGATAAAAAGATGCCACCTCAGAAAGAAGTTCTTCAGCTCTTCAACGTGGTTCCTCAAACTGACTGGAATTCTGATTATGTGTTGAATCTTTGTTTAGATGCCCATTTTCATCAGGTTTGTCACTACTACCTTTGGAAAGTTCACCTGTATAATATAGCCCTGCTGCTCAAAAATATCTTTCAGCCTATGACTGTAAATATATTGTTACTATACAGGCCTGTGGCATGATATATACAGCCAGAAATCAAAATTTGGCTGCTTTAGATAGTTACATGAAGGATACAATGGAACCATACCATGCATTTATCTTCATCAACAAAAAGTTACTTCAATTGGCAAGTGATGAAGCTTTGTCGTTTCGTTCCATAGTAATATCTCATTTTGCTGAGCTAGTCAATCTAAGCAGGTGAGCTTGTTAATTAATGTTTTAACTAGTAATATTCTTCCCCTTTAAATTTTCACTTGCTGGCTTGTCTTTCTACCGAATGTGCTCAATTTCTCTCCTATCCTTTCATTTTCTTAGGGAGTGTGCATTTGTGTTGGTCATTGATCATTTTCATGATGAGATCCAGCAAATATTGGCAGAGCTTCATTCTGATCACCGCAGCCTCTTTCTTTTCTTGAAAACTGCAATCGAAGTACACTTGTCAGGAAAACTTGACTTCAGTGAACTTACTGCCAGAAACTATGAAATTGTTGAAAGTCTGTACTCTGGCGAACTCGAAGATTATCTTCAGAGATTATCAAATCTCCCAAAGTTGTTTGACCGCAATCCTATTTCTATGACTGATAAGTTAGTTGAACTCTATCTGGAGGTACGTTTTTTGACAGATTTTTAACATCAGTATATTTGAAATAGAGCTTTTTAACCATAATGAAATACCTTTGGTTGGAGCCTTATGCCATCAGTGTAGACTTTAGTAGAGCCTTTCACCTCTATATTGTCACAAAAGTTGTACTGGGAGAACAATCTATCGGCAACTGGTAGTGCAGTGATTTGCCATAACCGTTATATTGAATCATTGAGCAGTATGTGCTTTGCAAATACAACACAGACAAAGTTGCTTAATGTTAACCATTATAAATGTTCCAAAAGGCGATGTTAAACATTGCCTACTCACTAGCCGGAGCCTGGTTATGGTTCACCTCTAGGCAGTGGTCTTAGGCGACCTTCGAGGGGCCAGTGTGGAATCAGCACTATTTTGAACCTTGACCATTATACTGCACAAAATGTTCTAATCTGAACAAACTATCAGCAGTTGGTTGAACACTAAGTCAATATCATGACATGAAACCAAGAAGCAAAAATTTCCTTGCAACTAAGATACTACGGAGTCTGATGGTATCATTGTATCCTTGTAGTTGTATTTGGCTGACCTTGGGCGCAGTTTTGTACCTCAGGTCTAGAGTTGATTGTTTGGTTACAATGATTGAGTCCTGGTGAGACATCATGGTTGGAAAAACCAGAGGATTCCTTGAGAACATATTTGTGGGCAGTATTGCACTCTAGTTTTTTTGGAGCTTTAGACTCCAATATTATATTTGAAACTGTTGTTGTCAAATCAATATGTCAATTGCTGTTTCTTCATTTTGTTACGGTGAATGGTACAAATTTTGCCACTTTTCTGAAGAGGTGCAAAGTTGACCTTACTGATGCAATTTGTTAGGTTGAAGTTTTTTTAGTGGCAGCACATGCTTTGCGAGATCATCATCCTTTTTTTGTTAATCAAATACGCCTTCTTGCACAGCTTCTGTGTCAGTATGAACCAAGGTCAGTTCTGAAGTTTCTGGAGACTTTCGATAGCTACAGATTGGAGAGGTGTTTGCTCCTTTGTCTAGATTATGGAGTTACAGATGCTGCTGCATTTCTGCAAGAGAGAGTTGGTGATGTTGCGAGCGCGTTGGAACTTGTTCTAGCTGGACTAGATGAGAAAGTTAACCAGTTTATCGCTTCGGTGGAAAATGCGTTCTCTCGGACATCGTCAAAGAGTATCTCTGAAATTGAGCAACCAGACATTGTTCTAAACATGAGCGAGGTTCTTTTTCTTGTGCCTATTGAAATACTAACCATATTTGTTTCCTCTGTTGTATAGTTGGTAACATATTTGATACTCATTTAGGCTCATCCAGTGCTTGATGTGTTACGTTCCTCCATTGGATTGTGCCAAAGGAATTCACAGCGTTTAGATCCAGAGGAGTCTCAGTTACTTTGGTTTCAACTGGTTGACTCGTAAGTTGTGCCAATATATAGTTATATACATAAATACTTTCTTTCAAAAACATTTCTCACTGCAATATATTGGCATTTTGTCCTATTATTTGGATCTATAACTAGAAATTTGATAGTCGTTGCTGGTTTTTGTTAGTAGTGATATGTTATTTGGCAGATGTGAATCATGTGATATGGTTCTCTTTTCACTAGTAATTTAGCATGTGCACTGTCCAAATATCCACCTTAAGGCATCATCTCTATTGGTCATTGGCCTGGGGCACTGCCACAGGAGCTGCGCATGGACAAGTGAGAGTATAACATAGGATCAATTAAATCTCACTTAATGCTGATTAACTTTCCACTCTCTTGTAACTGATGCAATTTTGAGGTAATTTGCAGGGGTAGAATTTAATTTGTGAGTCTGATCTCATGGATGCTTAAAAACATTTGGATCACACCCTACTTGTACCTTGTATAGTTGTACAGATTGCTAGGAATATGATCCTAAAATGTACTGACTGCTGATCTTCTGCCATTCTCGAAACTAATACTGTTCTCAAGCAAGGCTTATTATTAAATACTGATAGATATCTGTCAAGCAGTGTAAAGTATTGTTGCACTTTTGTTTTGTTGAGGGGCCATCATATCAGAATATCCCTCTATCGTTCTGGTAGATACAATTTCTGCTAATGCCATTATGTTGTTGGTGCAGTTTCTCAGATCCACTGAAAAAGTTGTATGGAAGCAAAGTTGTAAATGGAAAAGGTTGTTGGTCCGTGGGTGGTGAAACAACAAATGGACATCAAACAGGCAAAGGATTCTCACAAAAAATGGTGAATTCAGCTTATCAAAGGTGTTTGAATACTCTGCGGAGAGTTTTCTCACAATTTGTTGGAGAGATAATTGAGGCAATGGCTGGGTATATACCCCTGCCAGCAATTATGGCAAAGCTATTATCTGACAATGGAAGTCAAGAGTTTGGTGATTTTAAACTTGTCATACATAGAATGCTGTCTATGTATCTCTACGAAAAAAGAATACTGGTACACACATACTGATTTTCCTTCCTTTGCCTTTTACTTAGTAAGTATAACATGCATGGCGTTTGATGCTTTGCAAAACACCAATCACTGGGCAATAGGCCATTATCTTTGACATAACAAATTACATATTCCATTGCAATAGAGCAGAGTTGTTACATTATGTCAAGTTGATTTGTATCCCTTGTCCTGAAGCTTCAGTGCTTAAAGTGATTGAAAATAACCCAAGGCTTTTAATATTACATTTTTTAGCTAAATTCATGAACCAAGTGCCGTAAAGCGCTTATACACTTTATGGATCAATTAACATATTCCTACTGATCTAACTAGTGTCGAGACAATGATATCTTGAACTAATTTTTTAATTTGTTCGATTAAATGTTGTTTCTTCAGTATTTTCTTGCAATATTTCCTATTCTATATGGAAGACCAGTTAAGTTAACTATGGTGAAACGAGTTCATCACCTTCTTTGGTTATTTTCTTCTGTATTTTATCCAGTAGTAAAAATTATAGCGCCTCTGATACCTTGCGCACCTGCTTGCAGGAAACAGCTAAGTCAGTTATCGAGGATGATTCGTTCTATACCTTGAGCTTATTAAAGAGAGGGGTTTGTCATGGATTTGCTCCACAGACTTTTGTCTGTTGTGTATGCAACTGCTCACTTTCTAAAGAAGGTGCTATTTCAGCAGTTCGAGTATTCAGTTGTGGACATGCAACACATCTTCACTGTGAGTCTGAACAAAGCAAATCATCCAATAAGGATTTTAAAGATGGATGTCCAGTTTGTCTCTCAATGAGTGACACACAAGCCCGAAACAAATCACCTATAATAGCTGAGAATGGGCTACCCAAGTATCCCGTGGTTGAACATGAAGTACCATATGGCGTCCATCATAATCACGAGACAGATCATGTTGAGAGATCTCGTGCGCTTCACCAGATGTCACGGGTAGGAATATCTTAAGATATTTCTTTTCTGCTAGTATAATAAATTTCTCATCCTTAGTGGCGCGCTACATCGGCGCCCGGATGTAGTGGAAAATGAGCAAGGGTCTTCGCATTTGACTCGACGAGTGCGAAGGGTAAGGAAGCTAGCCGAGCCTAGGAGGATTCGCTTAGGTAGCTGGAACGTAGGGTTTCTGACAGGGAAGCTTCGGGAGCTAGTTGATGCAGCGGTGAGGAGAGGTGTTAATATCCTTTGCGTCCAAGAAACCAAATGGAGAGGACAGAAGGCGAAGGAGGTGGAGGATACCGGCTTCAAGCTATGGTACACGGGGACGGCTGCAAACAGAAATGGCGTAGGCATCTTGATCAACAAGAGCCTCAAGTATGGAGTGGTAGACGTCAAGAGACGTGGGGACCGGATTATCCTGGTCAAGCTGGTAGTTGAGGACTTGGTTCTCAATGTTATCAGCGCGTATGCCCCGCAAGTAGGCCACAATGAGAACACCAAGAGGGAGTTCTGGGAAGGCCTGGAAGACATGGTTAGGAGTGTACCGATTGGTGAGAAGCTCTTCATAGGAGACCTCAATGGCCACGTGGGTACATCTAACACAGGTTTTGAAGGGGCGCATGGGGGCTTTGGCTATGGCATCAGGAATCAAGAAGGAGAAGATGTCTTAAGCTTTGCTCTAGCCTACAACATGATTGTAGCCAACACCCTCTTTAGAAAGAGAGAATCACATCTGGTGACTTTTAGTAGTGGCCAACACTCTAGCCAGATTGATTTCATCCTCTCGAGAAGGGAACACAGGCGTGCATGCCTAGACTGTAAGGTGATACCTGGAGAGAGTGTTGTACCCCAGCATAAGCTGGTGGTTGCTGACTTCCGCTTTCGGATTCGTGTCCAGCGGGATAAGCGGGCTAAAGTCGCTAGAACGAAGTGGTGGAAGCTCAAGGGGGAGGTAGCTCAGGCATTCAAGGAGAGGGTCATTAAGGAGGGCCCTTGGGAGGAAGGAGGGGACGCGGACAATGTGTGGATGAAGATGGCGACTTGCATTCGTAAGGTGGCCTCAGAGGAGTTTGGAGTGTCCAGGGGAAGGAGAAGCGAAGATAAGGATACCTGGTGGTGGAATGATGATGTCCAGAAGGCGATTAAAGAGAAGAAAGATTGCTTTAGACGCCTATACCTGGATAGGAGTGCACACAACATAGAGAAGTACAAGATGGCGAAGAAGGCCGCAAAGCGAGCTGTTGGTGAAGCAAGGGGTCGGGCGTATGAGGACCTCTACCAACGGTTAGGCACGAAGGAAGGCGAAAGGGACATCTATAAGATGGCCAAGATCCGAGAGAGGAAGACGAGGGATATTGGCCAAGTCAAATGCATCAAGGACGGAGCAGGCCAACTCTTGGTGAAGGACGAGGAGATTAAGCATAGATGGCGGGAGTACTTCGACAAGCTGTTCAATGGGGAGAATGAAAGCTCTACCATTGAACTGGACGACTCTTTTGATGAGACCAACATGCGTTTTGTGCGTCGAATCCAGGAGTCTGAGGTCAAGGAGGCTTTAAAAAGGATGAAGGGAGGCAAGGCGATGGGCCCGGATTGTATCCCCATTGAGGTGTGGAAAGGTCTCGGGGACATAGCGATAGTATGGCTAACCAGGCTTTTCAATCTCATTTTTCGGGCAAACAAGATGCCAGAAGAATGGAGACGGAGTATATTAGTACCAATCTTCAAGAACAAGGGGGATGTTCAGAGTTGTACTAATTACCGTGGAATTAAGCTGATGAGCCATACAATGAAGCTATGGGAGAGAGTCATTGAGCACCGCTTAAGAAGAATGACAAGCGTGACCAAAAACCAGTTTGGTTTCATGCCTGGGAGGTCGACCATGGAAGCCATTTTCTTGGTACGACAGCTTATGGAGAGATATAGGGAGCAAAAGAAGGACTTGCATATGGTGTTCATTGACTTGGAGAAGGCCTATGATAAGATACCGCGGAATGTCATGTGGTGGGCCTTGGAGAAACACAAAGTCCCAGCAAAGTACATTACCCTCATCAAGGACATGTACGATAATGTTGTGACAAGTGTTCGAACAAGTGATGTCGACACTGATGACTTCCCGATTAAGATAGGACTGCATCTTGGGTCAGCTTTGAGCCCTTATCTTTTTGCATTGGTGATGGATGAGGTCACAAGGGATATACAAGGAGATATCCCATGGTGTATGCTCTTTGCGGATGATGTGGTGCTAGTTGACGATAGTCGGGCGGGGGTAAATAGGAAGTTAGAGTTATGGAGACAAACCTTGGAATCGAAAGGGTTTAGGCTTAGTAGGACTAAAACCGAGTACATGATGTGCGGTTTCAGTACTACTAGGTGTGAGGAGGAGGAGGTTAGCCTTGATGGTCAGGTGGTACCTCGGAAGGACACCTTTCGGTATTTGGGGTCAATGCTGCAGGAGGATGGGGGTATTGATGAAGATGTGAACCATCGGATCAAAGCCGGATGGATGAAGTGGCGCCAAGCTTCTGGCATTCTCTGTGACAAGAGAGTGCCACAAAAGCTAAAAGGCAAGTTCTACACGCAATGTTGTATGGCGCTGAGTGTTGGCCGACTAAAAGGCGACATGTTCAACAGTTAGGTGTGGCGGAGATGCGTATGTTGAGATGGATGTGTGGCCACACGAGGAAGGATCGAGTCCGGAATGATGATATACGAGATAGAGTTGGGGTAGCACCAATTGAAGAGAAGCTTGTCCAACATCGTCTGAGATGGTTTGGGCATATCCAGCGCAGGCCTCCAGAAGCTCCAGTGCATAGCGGATGGCTAAAGCGTGCGGAGAATGTCAAGAGAGGGCGGGGTAGACCGAATTTGACATGGGAGGAGTCCGTTAAGAGAGACCTGAAGGATTGGGGTATCACCGAAGAGCTAGCTATGGACAGGGGTGCATGGAAGCTTGCTATCCATGTGCCAGAGCCATGATTATAAATATATACAAAATTTGTTGGTTGCAAGATCTTATGGGTTTCACCTCTAGCCTACCCCAACTTGCTTGGGACTAAAGGCTTTGTTGTTGTTGTTGTATTACCAGGCGCTTTCCAAAAACTTGACTTGTGATATTTGGAAGCCCTGGTCCAGTTATAACTTGTGATATCTCTCTTGTAATGAATATAATATTACATCCTGTTTTGGTTATCTGTGTTAGATATTATATCAGCTGTGTACTTGGTTATGCTTTGGTCAGTGATATAGAATTTAGTGTCCACTCTAATACTTTAAATTTAGTTAATAAAAAAATCTAAGTTAATTCTAGTTTTTCAATGGTGATAAAATGGATCTGGCTCTATACTCTGTACTTCTATAGTACTAGCTAAAGTTTTTGCCACGATATTTCCTTTTGCAGTTTGAAATACTGAACAATCTCCAGAAAGGTCAGAAGTCTTTTCATATTGAGACTGTACCCCCGTTGAAACTTTCTCCGCCAGCCATATATCATGAAAAGATACAAAAGAGAGTAAGTTTGGTGGGAGAATCCAGCAGACATTCAGTTAGAAGTGAAAAACCACAGAAAATATGGCACATGAAGGAGCCAAAATCAAAGAAATCAGGGAATTGGCTTCCACCAAAGTCAAGCATATTCAGTAAGTCTCTGATTCTCTCGGTTGACTGAATAAACATGATCATCACAGTATTGATCTTATCTTGGACTCTTATTTGTCTATTTACCTTTTAAAATATTCTGCAGGTTCTGACAAGAATCAAGTGCGGTAGACTACTGATTGTACGGTATGTAGCTCGGTGATATTTATGTGCTGGTAATTTTGTTGAGAGTGTTTGTATGCTTCTGTCATCTGTGAGATCATCATTGATATTTTTTCTAAATGTCGAGACTTAATAAGATCCCCTCACTAAGCAGATTCAGGCTTATTTTTTTTTCTTGGAGAAAATGATTTAGACTCAATTGACACTGGTGCCTTTGAGGCACCATATCAATCATCTGCTCAACAAAAAAAAAACACATCTGGTCCCACAAGCACATCACAATGATGCCAAGTTGTGCCTTTGCATTATACGGCAAGATTTCGTTTGTTTTAAACTTGTACAATAAGTAGAAGTAGCTGACATGACACTTCGAAACTAACGGAGAATGTAAAAGAACTCATTTGTTTTAAGGTTTAAATCTGTTACCAAACATATAGATGTGTTTACTTCTATTTACATTCAATTTCTGTAATCACAAATGGATACTGAGGTTCTTGTCGTACTTCTCAATAGTGAAGCATTGGATATTTCTTGTTCTGTGCAGCAGCCAGACTATTTGCCACTACGGCTGTCGAAGCTTCAACCAATCTGATGTGCTCGAGCTGCATAGGATTCTCGTGAGTGATGTGTCCTTGTACTAGCATGGTTCTTCTCTCCTGAGACAATATTCGAAGGTAGAGGATACTTCTTTTTTCATCTTGTAATGATTCGTCCAGGTTCGGTCATCTGGCAATTTATTGTCATCCATCTGTTTCAGATTATTTCTCAGTTAGAAGAAGAATCATATAGGAAGGTGAGACGATAGATGCGAGCGAACCCATGACCATGAGTCTGTAAATTAGAAGACTAACTGACAAGGAAACTAATTTTGAGGCAGGACAGGGCCCACATTTGTTGAACGTGACCCACACACCATTTCACTGTAAATGACTTGTTCACTCATTGTAAAAACCATGAAGGCGCTGAGATGTATAGCTGCAGGAGACACGACGACCAATGTTAGATAAACATAAACAAATATATATCTGATCCAAATGTTGTACAGAGTGACTTGTTCCTTCTTTTTCCCTATGTTTTCTAAAAGCGTATATGGCTGCCTTCCTGGTTGAAAAGGCTGTTTTAAACTATTCAGATTTTCTTTTCTTTTTCTTTTTGCTGGTGAATATTCAGGGCGTAACAAAGATCTTGCCTTGGCAGAGGAGCATTTTCAGTAGGGATGTGAACCGGGTCCTGTTTAAACCCACTAGTGATCTCACAGTTCAATAATTTTTTTTTTTGGAAAAATAAACTATGTAGCTAGCTAAATCTAACTAAACGGGACTTGTGGACGCTGCTTACTTACAAGATTATTCTAGGCTGGCCAAAATCTCGATCGGCCAACTTTACTCTAATTTGATTGCGAACGACCTTCTCCAGATTATATGGGAACCTGGATTGGCCGACCGATCTCATGCTTCGCCGAACACTCCCATGTATGCCCCGAGTTCTGTGGGGCCATGCACATTTTTTTCTTGGCCCTGCTCGTTCTATCTCCTCTTATCCCCATTTTCATTCTTCTCCGCGCCGCAAACAAATTGAAGCCCGTACTTTATGTTTGTGCAAATGATCATATTTTTTTATAGGGGCCCTACTTCATGTTTAATAGCTACTTTAAATCATCTCCAACAAAATCCCTATAATAGGGCACCAAAAGGTTGGTTTTGTCAATTTGCAATTCATTTGCTTTTTGGGGATGTACTGGTCCGAAACGACTTCTGGCATCACCGGAGGGATCGGAACCACATTCGTAGGCCGACAATTTTTCTGGATAGGTTGAACTATTGGAAGCAAATGGAAAAGGAACACCGAGTGGAATCAAAGAAACTAGCGGACTGATCACTAAATAGATACAAATAGGTGAAAATTCCGACATCACCAAAGCCCACTTCGTTCTCTCGCTCTCCTCGCGGCGCTCTTTGCTCGCGGAGCGGCATACCGAAAAAAAGACGCTCAGATGTGGATTCGAACCACTGAAGGATTTCCAGGGCAATGCCCGTTGCTCTTCCCACTGAAACAAGAAAAAAAGGATTTGCAGGAGTGCCTTGTTTGTTGTTGAGCATTTTCCTCAACATCGTTTTCTTTAAGTTCAGCTATTTCTTCAGTAGGCACCATTTCATCAGTGCCTATTAACTTTATGGATTCCTCATGAGGTATTTCATCTAGCACAGGAGGGTGCTCTCTTTGTGAGCTGTTAGTTTCATCGAACCGCATATCTATAGTTTCAACAACCTTACTGTGATAGGTGTTGAAGACTTTGTAGGTGTGCCAGTCCTTACCATAAGCAAGTATGAAACCATCATGTGCTCTCGGTGCAAAATTAGAACTGTGATGAGGATCTCTAATCCAACATTTAGCACCATAGACTTTGAAATAAGTCACATTGGGCTTCTTGTCAGTAAGGAGCTCATATGAAGTCTTCTTGAGGAATTTGTGAAGATATACCCGGTTGATCATGTGACGTGCAGTATCAATTGCTTCGGGCCACCATCGGCGAGGAGTCTTGTATTTGTCAAGCATTATGAAAGCCATCTCGATAAGGGTTCAGTTCTTGTGTTCCACGACTCCACTATGCCGAGGCGTATTGGGAGCAAATAGCTCATGAGTGATGCCGAGTTCGTCGAGATAGTCACTGAGACCCGTGTTCTTGAACACGGTGCCGTTATCGCTCCTGATGTGCTTGATCTTGACGCCATAATTCATCATGGCCCGGTTTTAGAATCGTCTGAAGACACCCTGCACTTCAGTTTTGTACACGATGATATGCACCTAGGTGTAACAATAAAAATCGTCAACAATGACGAAACCATAGAGTGATGTTGCACTCGTTAGTGTGGCATAATGAGTAGGACCTAATAGACCCATATGAAACAATTCAAAGGGACGAGTAGTGGTCATGATTTTCTTCGAGGGGTGCTTTGATCTCGTCATCTTCCCAGACTCACAAGCACCACAAAGATGATCCTTGATGAATTCGACACGCTCGACGCGAATGACGTGTTTCTTCTTCAGGAGGGTGCTCAAATTCCTCATGCCAGCATGTCCTAGTCGCCAATGCCACATCCAGCATTCTAAAGCTTTTGCCAATAGACATGTGGCAAGCTGAGGCCATGCAGAGAAATCTAGACCAAATACCTTACTTTTCCCTTTGTCAGCGTATGCGATATGCTTCAGATAAGACAGAGTGAGGGGAGCATCAGTAAGTAAGTTCCTACACTACAAAAAAATACACTTCTGTGATGATACATGTTTGTCACAGTAGGTCATGTTTTCTGTCATGCATGTACATCCATGACGATTTTATGACAGAGTCAAGATAGTCATACCTGTACTGTCGTAGAAGTGTTCCATGTCATTACCAGAATTATCATCACGGAAGTGTCCACTTCCATGACGATAAATTGCGCGTCATAGAAGTGCTTTCGTCAAGGGTGACCGACACATGGCATCCACCGTAACGGAACGCCGTTAAGCTATCGGGTCAGGTTTTGGTTCCGATAACCCGTTAACAGCCCCGACCAATGGGGATTTTTCACGTGTAAAATCATCATTGGCTGGAGGAAACACGTGTCGGCTCACCGTTGGGACAGATGTCATCCAGTCATTGGACTGAAGACGCCTATGATACGTCGACACACGACACGGCCCAACAGAGGCCCATTCCTATGAAAAGGCTGGCCCGTTTGACTTGGTCAAAAGGTGGCGGGCCGGCCCACGGAAAGCATGTTAATGGCCTGTTCGCATATAGCCCATTTATAGCCCGCTAACATAGGGTGCATTACGACCTATCCGAATTAGGCCCAATAGCGTCATCTGGGCTGTCCAATATGATTCCAGCCCGTTTTAACTTCCGGCCCATGTATGGCCCATGATGTCTTTCGATCCATATGAGGCCCTTTGTAACTCTTGGCCCATTAACGACCCGTGGTGAAACTGGCCCGTAATGAACAATGTATCACTTTATACCCATTAACGGCACGTGGTGAAATTGGCCCGTAATGAACAGTGTATCACTTTATACCCATTAACGATCCATTATTCCATTGGGCTGTTTCCAACCCATGTTATCGTTCGGCCTTCTCAGGGCCCATTTATTCTTGGGCTCATTTCCAGCATTCGTTTACTTATGGCCCGTTACTGTCATTTTCTGCTTGTGGGCCAAATTCAGCCCGTGGTGACCATCAACCCGTTTGTGGCCCGTTAATACGTTGGGCCGTTTTCTTAGCGTCATCAAATACAGCCGATTAACGACGACCCGTTATGGTCGGCCCATGAACAGACGATTCCAACTCTAGCCCGTTTACGGCCATAATGCGATCTGTTATTGGCCCATGTTTGGCCAACCGATCATACAGCCCGTAGAAGGCCCATTGATGATACGGCCCGTAGAAGGCCCATTGTGTCTACGGCCCATAGAAGGCCCATTGTTTCTATGCCCCGTAGAAGACCCATTGTTTCTACGGCCCGTAGGAGGCCCATGGTAACTACAGTAAATATGTAGCCCATGGTTATTGTGGCCTAGTTTTAAAAAATAGGTTATTGCGGCCACTAGCAAACCGCGGAAAAAGAAATGCACTGACTACCAGCAAACAAATAAACAAGAAAATAAGGAAATAAATAAGCAAGCAACATACGCTAGGCTATCACGGCTATTGCACATATTACATCCACTGGGCATCATAGTTCGCCACCAGTGCAAATATAGGAAACAAAGCAGCATATAAATGCCGCAGCAAAACAAGTCCATAATTGAAACAACTTCAGAAGAGCTCAAGAAACAATATCATGGGTACCCATAATGCTGGCAAGATGCTTAGCAATCTTATTAACTTTCTCTTGTTTGGCGCTTAAATCCTCCAGCACTTGCTGTTGCACCAGAAAGTATGCATCTGAATTCTGCAGGGACTTCCTCAGTCCTTTGACTTCCTGTCGCATAACATCTGGTCGATGTCTTTCAACTTGAAGTTGAGACTCAAGAATCCAAACTGATTCAAGCAGCGAGTTCGAAGAGCTGGTGCCAGCAATAGTAGCCAGTAACTCGAACACTACATCAAGACATGCCTTTGGGGTTGTCTCAGTGCCTTCAATATAGTTTTTATCAGCTTTCTTGGAGACCAACAGGGATGTCTCACTATCTTGAACCTTATCTGCATTACTTCCTTTACCATTTCATAACGGGGTACTCTTCTCCAATATTTTATCCGTGTTCTAAAAGAGAAACAAATAAACACATCATACGTTTACAATGTAGTATATGATACTCATTTTGGTAAACCAGTTCAGTAGTAAGGTGGACATGATAACAACAGGAAACAAACATATATCTATGTAGTATGGTCACTGTATGGTCTATATCATTCTAGTTTATGTTGCCAAATCAAGATAGATACAGTTTGAATCATATCTACTCCCTCCGTTCCTAAATATTTGTCTTTTTAGAGATTGCAAATGGACTACCACATACTGATGTATATAGACATATTTTAGAGTGCAGATTCACTCATTTTGCTCCGTATGTAGTCACTTGTTGAAATCTCTAGAAAGACAAATATTTTGGAACGGAGGGAGTATTTAAGACAAAGCAGCATAGACATAATATAAGTGTGGGAAACTACACAGCAATAACAACACTTGTAATGTGCATGGCATGAGAACATAACTGTTTATTCAATTGAAACTGAAATCAACATAGAGCAAGTTACAACAACAAACACATTAAAGAAACAGGTTTAAAACATACCTGTTGCGCCATTGGAGTTTCAATTACATCCTTCAAATTTGAAATTAGTTGGTATGAGTAAATACAGTGATGCAAGAGCAAAGTAGTATAAACCGTAGCTACGAAACCTGACCTGAGAACAATTCTTCTTCTTCTTTAAGCGCTGACTTGGGGTTCGGAGTGGTGGTCCTCGTGCTTTGGACACTACAGTTGCCTTACTAACTACTCGTGTTTGGGTGCTCTGTGGTGGAGACGGTGCTGTGTCAACGGGAACTGGGTTACTATCTATTGGGGTTGGGGTTAGAAGGGGTGTAGCTGGTTCTCTGTCCAACTGGGTAGGGGTACAATCTGGGTGTCTGGGTTATGTGTGGTGGGGCTGGTTCTTGGGCAAGTACAACCGTGGTTCTATCTGCATCGACAGGTAGCACGATCTTTTCTGAAGACCGTGTTTTTACTCCCACAGATACTGCCATCACCCCTCCAATTGAAATGGCCGATAAACAAGAAAAGTAATTGAATGTACAGACATTGTAAGGTAGACATGTGCAATGGATAGTAGGGAAGAAAATATGGCATGAAATAATTCACATTTATGTTGTCTAACCAAACAGAATAGCAGGGCATAATTTCGCATATATGATGGCTAATTAAACAGGATAGCATGACACAATTTCACATGTATGATGGCTAACTAAACAAGATAGAATGACATACTTCAAAATATGATGACTATGTAAACAGGATGACGTGATATAACTATACGATATGTCTATTAAAGTGGTTGGCATGCCATAAATCAAGCATGCCATCGATGGAAACATGATGGCATGATATAATTCACGGATAGAATGACATAATTCAAAATATGATTACTATGTAAACATGATGAGATGATATAACTATATTATGTCTTTAGAAAATGGGTTGGCATGCCATAATTCAGATACATGCTGTCTATGTAAACATCATGGCATGATATAATTAAAATATATGATTTATATACTAAGCAAGTGAGCAGAGGGAAATCGCATATATGATGTGTCAACTAAGGAGATGGCATTCAATATTGTGTATATGATGTAAAAACTAAGCATTGCGATATAACATATGCATGATATGAGTAATATAACCCTGCCAAGTTTGAGCATACACCTCAGGGGGATAATAGGACTGGTCATCTGCCTCTGAATCCTCCTCTGAAGAGCTATCTGTAACCAGCAAGATATCTGCTTTAGCAGGTAGCATTGTCTGCTCTGAAGACCTTGTTTTCACTCCAGATTTCTCCATCACCAATTCAAATGGCTGATGCACAGGAAGAGAAGTTGAATATACAAACATTGTCGACAAAAGCAATGAGAAATATATATAAAAAAGGACGACATGATATAATTCACATATATGACGCTTGGCTAAACAACATGGCATTGCATAATTCACATATATAATGCCTTGCAACAAGATAGCATTGCATAATTCACATATAATGTCTTGCAACAAGATGGCATTGCATAATTCACATATATCGTAATTAGACACTAAATAGGTGTCATTCACACAAAGCATGTCTAAACTAAGCAAATGACATAGCAATGCAAGATACCATACGCACGATATGAACAACATAACCCTACCAAGTTAAAGCATGCACCTCGGGGGGGGGGGGATAGGACTGGTCATCTGTCTCTAAATCCTCCTTTGAGGAGCTATCCGTAACCAGCAAGACATGCGCTTCGTCAGATAGCATTGTCTTCTCTGAAGAACTTGTTTCCACTCTAGATTTTTCCATGACCATGCCGAATGGCTGATGCACAAGAAGAGTAATTGAATGTACTAAAATTGTTAACAAATTTAACATGTAATAAAAAAATGATGGCATGATATAGTTCACATATAAGATGACTGGCTAACTAGGGTGGCATTCCAAATTCACATATATGATGCCTGGCTAAACAAGATGGCATTGCATGATTCACATATACGATAAAGAAACTAAACAGATGGCATTGACACAAAGCATGTCTAAACTAAGCAGATGACATCTTTGATGTATACAGTAAGCAATGCAAGGCATCATATGCATGATATTACCAACATCAGCATGCCAAGTTAGGGCGAAGACCTCATGGGGTAAATAGGAGTGGTCTTCTCCTTCTGAATCCTCCTCAGAACAGTTATCTTCCTCTTGATTACGATCCGAAATTGGTGGAGGGGGGGGGGCTGCCTTTGTGCCCACCATGGAGCGACGTCTGCATGGAATTTTATTTCCACGCAAGGCTCGTCTCTTTTGCTCTACATGTTCAGTTCCATTGTGTACAATAACTGACATGCATCGGAATAAAACATAATGAGATTATGTAAGGAGTGCATGCACAAATCCAGAGTGATGGTAGCAAACTGTGGATAGACCCAAAACCAATGATAGCAGGAAGATAATAGCTTTAGTTAAAAAATACAGATAATGGCTCCTTTAATGTTTGTTTACACCCAACATGAAACCCATAGTAGACACCCGAGATTAACCAGATAGTAGACAAATAGTACTGATTGCTGCCCTAATATGTACCCCACAACCATTTAAAAACTCAAGTTTCAGCATTAGTTTGGACCTGACTCGGAGTCTAATAGGTGAACACGACGATAAAGTAGCATGTCATCATATTAAGCGATGCATAACGCAAGTAGACACGAAAGAGTGCGACCTCTCTTGCAGACCCGTGTAGTCCTCAAGGTCATCTGCTCAGTTGATGATGGTAATGCAGTTGTCGTGGCTGCCGGCAGCGGGGAAGAAGTTCTTAGGCGGATTCTTTCTTAACTCCCCACTGCGGCTGGTTCTTTCTTAACTCCGGTGAGCCCCCCCACCCCCTGAAAATCGACTGACCCAAGAGTCGATTCAGTCGACTGAAGTGTAGCTAAATCGGAGTAGCATCGCAAGCAAGAGCAAGAGCGAGAGCAGCAGCGTGAGCAAGAGCAAGAGCAAGAGCAATAGCAAGAGAAGACCAGGCAGGTGCTACCTCTTGAGCACTGAGTTGGATTTCCTCGAAGAGGAGAGGATGATGCAATAAAGTAGCGTAAGTATTTCCCTCAGTTTTTGAGAACCAAGGTATCAATCCAGTAGGAGACCACGCACAAGTCCCTCGTACCTACACAAAATGATAGCAACTTGCAACCAACGCTTAGGGGTTGTCAATCCCTTCACGGTCACTTACGAGAGTGAGATCTGATAGAGATAATATTTTTGGTATTTTTGATAGATAGATGCAAAGTAAAAAGTAAAGGCAAAGTAAAAACAAAGCAAGTAAATAAAGTGATATAGATTGATATGATGAGAATAGACCCGGGGGCCATAGATTTCACTAGTGGCTTCTCTCGAGAGCATAAATATTCTATGGTGGGTAAACAAATTACTGTTGAGCAATTGACAGAACTGAGCATAGTTATGAGTATATCTAGGCGATGATCATGTATATAGGAATCACGTCCAAAACAAGTAGATCGAAATGATTCTACATCTACTACTATTACTCCACTCATCGACCGCTATCCAGCATTCATCTAGAGTATTAAGTAAAAACAGAGTAACGCCGTAAGCAAGATGACATGATGTAGAGGGATAAATTCATGCAATATGATAAAAACCCCATCTTGTTATCCTCGATGGCAAAAATAGAATACGTGCCTTGCAACTCTTTCTGTCACTGAGTAAGGACACCGCAAGATTGAACCCAAAGCTAAGCACTTCTCCCATTGCAAGAACTACCAATCTAGTTGGCCAAACCAAAAAGATAATTCGAAGAGACTTGCAAAGATAACTCAATCATACATAAAAGAATTCAGAGAAGAATCAAATATTTTCCATAGATAATACTGGATCATAAACCCACAATTCATCGGTCTCAACAAACACACCGCAAAAAGAAGATTACATCAAATAGATCTCCACGAGAGAGGGGGAGAACATTGTATTGAGATCCAAAAAGAGAGAAGAAGCCATCTAGCTACTAGCTATGGACCCGAAGGTCTGAAGTAAACTACTCACACTTCATCGGAGGGGCTATGGTGATGATGTAGACGCCCTCCGTGGTGGATGCCCCCTCCGGCGGAGCTCCGGAACAGGCCCCAAGATGGGATCTCGTGGATACAGAAAGTTGCGGCAGTGGAATTAGGTTTTTGGCTCCTGTTCTGATCGTTCGGGGATACGTAGGTATATATAGGAGGAAGGATTACATTGGTGGAGCTCCGAGGGGCCCACGAGGTAGGGGGGCGCGCCCAGGGGGGGCGGGCGCCCTCCACCCTCGTGACCGCCTCTGGTGCTTCTTGGAGTAGGGTCCAAGTCTCCTGGGTCACGTTCGGTTGGAAAATCACGATCCCGAAGGTTTCATTTCGTTTGGACTCCGTTTGATATTCTGTTTCTTCGAAATACTGAAAAAGGCAAAAAACAGCAATTCTGGGCTAGGCCTCCGGTTAATAGGTTAGTCCCAAAAGTAATATAAAAGTGAAAAATAAAGCCCAATATAGTCCAAAACAGTAGATAAAGTAGCATGGAGCAATCAAAAATTATAGATACGTTGGAGACGTATCAAGCATCCCCAAGCTTAATTCCTGCTTGTCCTCGAGTAGGTAAATGATAAAAAAAGAATTTTTGATGCGGAGTGATACTTTGGCATAATTTCAATGTAAATATTCTTAATTGTGATATGAATATTCAGATCCGAAAGATTCAAGACAAAAGTTCATATTGACACAAAAATAATAATACTTCAAGCATACTAATCAAAGCAATCATGTCTTCTCAAAATAACATGGCAAAAGAAAGTTCATCCCTACAAAATCATATAGTTAGACTATGCTTCATTTTCGTCACACAAAGATGTTCCCAACTTCTATACCCCCGATGACAAGCCAAGCAATTGTTTCATACTTAAATAATCTCAAACTTTTTCAACCTTCACGCAATACATGAGCATGAGCCATGGATATAACACTATGGGTGGAATAGAATATGATGATGGGGATTGTGTGGAGAAGACAAAAAGGGAGAAAGTCTCACATTGACGAGGCTAATCAACGGGCTATGGAGATGCCCATCAATTGATGTCAACATGAGGAGTTGGGATTGCCATGCAACGGATGCACTAGAGCTATGAATGCTCAACAAAAGAAAACTTGTGGGTGTGCATCCAACTTGCTTGCTCACGAAGACCTAGGGCATTTTGAGGAAGCCCATCGTAGGAATATACAAGCCAAGTTCTATAATGAAAAATTCCCACTAGTATATGAAAGTGATAACACATGAGACTCACTACATGAAAAACAAGGTGCTACTTTGAAGCACAATATATGAGACTCTCTACATGAAGAACAAGGTGCTACTTTGAAGCACAATATATGAGACTCTCTACATGAAGAACAAGGTGCTACTTTGAAGCACAAGTGTGGAAAAAGAGATAGTAACATTGCCCCCTTTTTTTGGGCCTTTCTTTTTTTCTTTTTGGCCTTTCTCTTTTTTTATTTGGGCAATGCTCTAATAATGATGATCATCACACTTCTATAAATTACAACACAAGGATTACAACTCGAAACTTAGAACAAGATATGACTCTATATGAATGCCTCCAGCGGTGTACCGGGATGGTGCAATGAATCAAGAGTGACATGTATAAAAATAATGCATGGTGGCTTTGCCACAAATACGATGTCAACTACAAGGTCATGCAATGGCAATATGACAAAAGTAATGCATGTCATGATGATGATGGTGGAAGTTGCAAGGCAATATATCTCGGAATGGCTATGGAAATGCCATAATAGGTAGGTATGGTGGCTGTTTTGAGGAAGATATACGGAGGTTTATGTGTGATAGAGCGTATCGTATCACGGGGTTTGGATGCACCGGTGAAGTTTGCACCAACTCTCAAGGTGAGAAAGGGCAATGCACAGTACCGAAGAGGCTAGCAATGGCGGAAAGGTGAGAGTGCGTATAATCCAATGACTCAACATTAGTCAAAAGAACTCATATACTTTTTTCAAAAAATTAGAAGGCATCAAAAATTCAAGTACTACGCGCATGCTCCTAGGGGGATAGATTGGTAGGAAAAGACCATCGCTTGTCCCCGACCACCACTCATAAGGATGCACAAGCCAGGTACACTTCATGTTTCAAATTTGTTACATAACTTTAACCATACGTGCATGCTATGGGATTTGCAAACTTTAACACAAGTATTTCTCAAATTCATAATCACCCAAATAGCACGACTATGATATTATCACCTCCATATCTCAAAACAATTATCAAGCATCAAACTCATCTTAGTATTCAATTCACTCAAAAGAAAGTTTCACATATCTTGAACACCAAGTATATTAACATTAAGCAAATTACCATGCTATTAAAGACTCTCAAAATAATCTAAGTGAAGCATGAGAGATCAAATAGTTTCTTTAAAACAAATCCACCACCGTGCACTAAAAGATCTAAGTGAAGTACTAGAGCAAAAGTTATCACGCTCAAAAGATATAAGTGAAGCACTGTGAGCAAAACTAGCAAGCTCAAAAGATATAAGCGAAGCACATAGAGTATTCTAACAAATTCCAAATCATGTATGGTTCTCTCAAAAGATGTGTACAGCAAGGATGATTGTGGTAAACTAACAAGCAAAGACACAAATAATACAAGACGCTCCAAGCAAAACACATATCATGTTGGTGAATAAAAATATAGGTCCAAGTAAATTACCGATGGAAGTGGACGAAAGAGGGGATGCCTTCCGGGGCATCCCCAAGCTTTGATTTTTTGGTATCCTTGGATTATCTTCGGGGTGCCATGGGCATCCCCAAGCTTAGGCTCTTGCCACTCCTTGTTCCATAATCCATCAAAAGAATTCACCCAAAACTTGAAAACTTCACAACACAAAACTCAACAGAAATCTCGTGAGCTCCGTTAGAGAAAGAAAACAAAAGACTACTTCAAGGTACTGTAATGAACTCATTCTTTATTTAAATTGGTATTAAACCTACTGTATTCCAACTTCTCTATGATTTATAAACTAATTTACTAGCCATAGATTCATTAAAATAAGCAAACAACACACGAAAAACAGAATCTGTCAAAAATAGAACAGTCCGTAGCAATCTGTAACTAACGCAAACTTCTGGAACTCTAAAAATTCTACCGAAATAGTAAGTCCTGAAGAATTTGTTTATTGATCAGAAGCAAAAATAATCAATGCAAAATCACGTTCCTGTAATTTATCATAATTATATTCGTGCGCGGAAAGTTTCTGTTTTTCAGCAGAATCAAATCAACTATCATCGTAGGTTATCCTATAGGTCCTACTTGGCACAAACACTAATTAAAACATAAAACCACATCCAAACAGAAGGTAGATGGATTAGTTATTCCTAAACAGAAGCAAAAACAAAAAACACAAAATAAAATTGGGTTGCCTCCCAACAAGCGCTATCGTTTAACGCCCCTAGCTAGGCATAAAAACGAGGATAGATCTAGGTCGTGCCGTAATAATAAGATAGATCTTGAAAGATCATCTCATATTCCCTACGCTCGGCAGCAAGTTTCCTTTGAGGCAAGCAAAAATAATCAAAAGGGCTAAATTTAGCGGGACAAAAATCCCCAAGATCAATCACGGGAGGAACGGGTTCCTCCCTTGGCCCTTCATAATGCACAACTATTTCATCACTGAAAGCATTCTTTTGGCAAAATCCTGTGAGCTTATACTCGAGAGAGTATCCTAGCTCATTATTTCTAAGGGCAAAATCATTATTAAGCTCGTTAATGCAATCAACTAAGACATTGATAGGGACCTTTTTTCTAAGGTTTTCATTGAAAGCGACATAGTCCGAAGATTGAAAACGTCTAATTTCCTCTTGATCATAGAGGATTGCTTCTATGGGTGGACGACCGGCGTCCACCCTATAGTGCGCAAAGATTTCTTTGGCTTCTCTTATGATAAATCTAAATTCATGAGGCAGAAAGATAGTAACAGCGTGCTTAATAGAAGAGTGCTCAATATTAGAGAATTCTAAGAAAATTCTTTGTAGTCAAGGGTGCATATGCATAAATTGTCTTTCAAGTTCAACCACAAGCATAGCTATAGCATCCGCAAGGCTACTAGTCCTATGAAGAATAGAACAACCCATGGAAGGTAAAGCACCGGCACAAGTAAAGAAATCTTGAATAACACCTTTGCCAATGATGTTACCACTACCGATTCAAAACTTTTTGGTATGCAAGATAGGGGGTTCCTCGGCCAGAGCCTCGGGATTTTTGGTATTATCATTGTTGTCCATATCAATGATAATCTCCCCAATTTTAGACATAGCAGTAAAAAGGGTAAGGCGAGCAAACAATAAGGGAAAGAAGGAGGAGATTGGGAAAGAGAGGGCAAATAAAATGGCAAGGGTGAAGTGGGGGAGAGGAAAACGAGAGGCAAATGGCAAATAATGTAATGCGAGAGATAGGGATTGCGATGGGTACTTGGTATGGTTGACTTGCTTGCGTGAGCCTCCCCGGCAACGGCGCCAGAAATTATTCTTGCTACCTCTTGAGCACTGCATTGGATTTCCCCGAAGAGGAGAGGATGATGCAGTAAAGTAGCGTAAGTATTTCCCTCAGCTTTTGAGAAGCAAGGTATCAATCCAGTAGGAGACCACGCACAAGTCCCTCGTACCTACACAAAACGATAGCAACTCGCAACCAATGCTTAGGGGTTGTCAATCCCTTCACGGTCGCTTACGAGAGTGAGATCTGATAGAGATAATATTTTTGGTACTTTTGATAGATAGATGCAAGTAAAAAGTAAAGACAAAGTAAAAACAAAGCAAGTAAATAAAGTGATATAGATTTATATGATGAGAATAGACCCGGGGGGCATAGGTCTCACTAGTGGCTTCTCTCGAGAGCATAAATATTCTACGGTGGGTAAACAAATTACTGTTGAGCAATTGACAGAATTGAGCATAGTTATGAGTATATCTAGGCGATGATCATGTATATAGGCATCACGTCCAAAACAAGTAGATCGAAACGATTCTGCATCTACTAATATTACTCCACTCATCGACCGCTATCCAGCATGCATCTAGAGTATTAAGTAAAAACAGAGTAACGCCGTAAGCAAGATGACATGATGTAGAGGGATAAATTCATGCAATATGATAAAAACCCCATCTTGTTATCCTCGATGGCAATAATAAAATACGTGCCTTGCAACTCTTTCTGTCACTGAGTAAGGACACCGCAAGATTGAACCCAAAGCTAAGCACTTCTCCCATTGCAAGAACTACCAATCTAGTTGGCCAAACCAAAAAGATAATTCGAAGAGACTTGCAAAGATAACTCAATCATACATAAAAGAATTCAGAGAAGAATCAAATATTTTCCATAGATAATACTGGATCATAAACCCACAATTCATCGGTCTCAACAAACACACCGCAAAAAGAAGATTACATCAAATAGATCTCCACGAGAGAGGGGGAGAACATTGTGTTGAGATCCAAAAAGAGAGAAGAAGCTATCTAGCTACTAGCTATGGACCCGAAGGTCTGAACTAAACTACTCACACTTCATCGGAGGGGCTATGGTGATGATGTAGAAGCCCTCCGTGGTGGATGCCCCCTCCGGCGGAGCCCCGGAACAGGCCCCAAGATGGGATCTCGTGGATACAAAAATTTGCGGCGGTGGAATTAGGTTTTTGGCTCCTGTTCTGATCATTCGGGGATACGTAGGTATATATAGGAGGAAGGAGTACGTCAGTGGAGCGCCGAGGGGCCCACGAGGTAGGGGGCGAGCCCGGGGGGGGGGGGGGGGGCGCCCTCCACCCTCGTGACCGCCTCTGGCGCTTCTTGGAGTAGGGTCCAAGTCTCCTGGGTCACGTTCGGTTGGAAAATCACGATCCCGAAGGTTTCGTTTGGACTCCGTTTGATATTCTGTTTCTTCAAAATACTGAAAAAGGCAAAAAACAGCAATTCTGGGCTGGGCCTTCGGTTAATAGGTTAGTCCCAAAAGTAATATAAAAGTGAAAAATAAAGCCCAATATAATCCAAAACCATAGATAAAGTAGCATGGAGCAATCAAAAATTATAGATACATTGGAGACGTATCAGCAGGGGACCGAGAGCAAGAGCAGAGCAGCAGCGCGAGCGAGAGCTATAGCAGCAGCAGCTCCTACTGATGTGGATGTCGCTGCCGAGGGAGCGACGCCGTGGAGGAAGTGGCCGACGACGCCTCCATGGATGGAGTCGCTCCGTGTCGGCTTGGGACTGAGCGCCGGTAGCACCGTGAGATCGAATCAAAAAGAAAATGCGGCGCTTAGTGTACAACCTGTTTGGTGGTGCCGATTAGGCCGCAGCTTCATCCGAGGAAACGATGATGATGCTGCTCTTCCAGTGGTGCAGGTGAAGATGATGGTGTGGGAATGTAGGTGGCACGAAAGACGAGGGGAACATCGGTGCAGCTCCTTGGAGGTTGAGGACGGGGTGGCTGAACCGGCAGGACGACACGATCAATGACGGATCCTCATCTGGTACGGTGGATGAGGGAAGTCGAGGTGTTTCTATGGACGATGTCGTCGGGGAAGAGGCTCCGGCTAGGTGGCGAACGGAGGAGGGTGTGGGGCTTCACGGGTTTTCGCGGCCTCGGTGTACGAATGGGTGGGCAAATGGGATGGGAGTGGGGAACCATGGCTTAGGGACGCGCTTGTCTAAAATGTGGGGTAAGTTACGAAAGTACCCCCACCGATTAGAGGCGTTCTTTCGGTTCAGGGGTATCATGGGCATTTTGCGTGTCGGGATTTCACAGGAGGTGAGAGTTTTCGCGCGTGTTGTAATTTTGGAATAGCAAGGCGCGGGTTGAGATGAAGGGAGTTGTTAGAGCACAATAAGACAAAGATATATCTTAAATATTTCGGGGTAACAAGGCGCGGGTTGAAGAGGCAGGAGTTTCGCAACACGATAGGCAGAGACGCTAGCTTGAAATTTCGGCATAACAAGGCGCAGCTTGAAATTTCGAGAGAACAAGCTTAACGTGTACCAAAAAAGACAATTCACACCTCATCACTAGAGAGAGCCATGTGCATTCAAATACAACAAAAAAAACTAAAAAAACGGGACAACAAACATAACGTGTACAGTACCAAAACAATTTGCACTTCCCTCAACAATAAAAAAACAATGTGTGTTGTCTAGCATATGGACTAAATTTGAGTATATTTTCCGTGTTTGAATGGGATTGTACTCGGGTTAGTTATACAACCATCTAATTATTATCTTCACAACACATGACATGAATATAGGAGAAGTAAATTCCTATATAAATACGAACTACATGTACATACGATCACAAATTCAAATATATGTATCCATTTTGTGTTGAATTCAAATCATAGTACATGTATGCTCTAGCTAGATGTTCGGAATCTAAACCATGTATGATATACTACGTACAATTGTTTAACATGCACAACACACACACAAACACCATTTAGACTAGTAAGGTACACGTGCATTGGAGGCATGAGATTCGGCAACCAAATTATGAATAAATACCACATTATAACATGTAAGCTTTGAGTCATATATGCATGATGTAGATGTTCGTTTAATTCTTGTAGTTCATTTCATTCAAAATCATCTACTCCCTCCGTCCCATAATGTAAGACGTTTTTTGACACTAGTGTAGTGTGAAAAAACGTCTTACATTATGGGACGGAGGGAGTAGTTTTTATAAGAAAGCTAATCTATTTTAAGATTCATATTGTGCATTGTAAGGCATAAAGTAAAAACAAATAATGGCAAATCATGTAGAAAAACATTTGGGCAATTCTGATACGGAAGATTCTAGAACAAAGAAGAAGTGCTTGTGTTTTGAGGTTTGTGCATTATGCTTAAGTTCAACCATGGACTCTTCTAGATTGTACATGTGGCAAAATTTGGTGGAATATAGATGATATCCAACGGCCAGTAGTGCTCAAATTTGCCATCTCTGCACCATCGGATTGGCCTCATCCAATGACCATCTTTCAAAGTTAAAGTTATCCGCACACTATATAAAAAATAAAAAATATAATATATATAGGGGTATAGATATAGATATGTGATGCGAAAGCCATCCATCATCTCCAATTAGAATAGTGTGTCCATGCACGGATGCAATGTGGTCAAACGATATCTGCCATCAGTATCTCAAATTCAAATCAGTCTGACCTTGTTCAATGTGTATACATTACAACATGCTCATTTCCAAACCACACCGCACAGATCTCCGTTATATTCATGCATGCATGGGTTTCAAACATCATGATCTCTTATTCAAATATTTGAATTCAACTTTACATTGATTATGACCTCACCTAGTCTTTTACACCCACACAGTTGTCTTCTCTTTATAATTGTACCACTAACTTTCTCTCGTGCATGCATGCACACACACTACCAGTCGACATTATCCATCGCATACATGCAATCTTTTTCTTCAGGTCGGTCTCCCATGCAGGCACACACACACACACACATCCCCCTCTCCATCATATCGGGCATTCTTTATCTCTCACGTGCATGCGCAACGATCGATGTTCCTCTATATGTGTGTGTATATAGCTAGGTCTTTCATAGTTTTCCACACAAACCGATCAATCTATATATGTAGTGAGGTCTCACCCTATTTCCCACGTCCACATTGATCAATCTATACCTCTCTATATAGGATTACATATATAGCTAATACACTCACATTAATTATATATCCAACGTCCCCCTCTCATCATCCATGCCTTTCGCTTCATCTCTCAGACGCGCGCACAATGGCGAAGACAGGGGGCAGCAAGGGACCTCCCCCCCTAACATCACTATATAGCGAGGCTAATATGAATGTGATCATTAGACAATTGCTGGTAAAAATGGTTTAAGTTGATGAATTGGCCCTTCTCGTAAAGGATTAGCAATGCTTGGCCCCTAGCTCATTTATTTTTCATGGCTCCGCCACTGCATGCAACAGCGCATGTTCTCCCGCCCTCTCTCTAAATATCGATCTCGCACTTGTGCACTCCTTCATAGTCTCCCTCCACTCGGCCCCTCGCACCATCTTCTAGCCCCCGACCGGATTTTGCCACATGTACAATCTAGCAGACTCCATGGTTGAACTTAAGCATAATGCACAAACCTCAAAACAACACTGGTTCTCCTTTGTTCTAGAATCTTCCGTATCATAACTGCCCAAACTTTTTTTTTCTAGTTGAATTACCATTATTTGTTTTTACTTTATGCTTTACAACACACAATTCCATGAATCATAAAATAGATTAAGGGCTTCTTTGATTCAAAGGATTCTCAAAGGAATTTTGGAGGATTCTAATCCTTAGGAATTTTTCCTATCTTGGTTGTTTGATTCGTAAGATTGTAAACCATAGGATTTTTTCCATATGATTGATTTGCACTAGATTTCATAGGAAACATCCCATCCACTCAAACCTCTTTGAAAGAATTCTGTGTTTTTTCTATGCACAATCAAACACTCGTACAATCCTGTTGGATTCAAGACGACATTCCTCTCTAATCCCATGTTTTTCCTATTCCTGCGTTTTGGAACCTACGAATCAAAGAGTGTCGGTGTCAAAATCGGCGGATCTCGGGTAGGGGGTCCCAAGCAGTGCGTCTTAGGATCAATGGTAACAGGAGACAAGGGACACGATGTTTTACCCAGGTTCGGGCCCTCTTGATGGAGGTAAAACCCTACGTCCTTCTTGATTGATATTGATGATATGGGTATTACAAGAGTTGATCTACCACGAGATCAGAGAGGCTAAACCCTAGAAGCTAGCATATGGTATGATTGTTGTTGTATATGTCTATCGACTAGCCTGGCCCCGGTTTATATAATGCACCAGAGGCCTAGGATAACAAGAGTCCTAGCCGAATACGCCGGTGGGGGAGGAGTCCTTGTCTTGATCGCCAAGTCTTGTTGATTCTTCCTTGTATGCGGCAGCTGTCCGGACTGGCCCATGAGTATATGGCCATGGGGGTCCTCGGCCCAATCCAACTGATCGGGAGACGACGCGTTGAGTACCCCCTAGTCCAGGACACCGTCAGTAGCCCCCTGAACCGGTCTTCAAGTTAGGGACGCTCCTCGATTCTTCCGAACTGTTCTTCATCTTCGGTTGCCGGTCTTGAAAACTGGTTCAACAAATCTTCTCATCTTCTATCTTGAGGATCGCCGAAATGCATTCGACGAGTTTATACGTCGGGTATCCGAGGAGCCCCTTTAAGTTTTTGGCCTTTATCAATGCCTTGTTATTTTTATGCCACACCTCGGGTTTGGAGTTGTTCCCGGGAGGCAGTGTCCTCTTGCGTCCGAGCTCTAACGCCGGACTGCATTCAAGGTATCTTTTGCAGCTGAGCACCAATGCCGGACTGCTTCCCAGCTCTAACGCCGGAATGTATCCGGGCTCCAACACCGGACTATGTATCCGAGCTCCAACGCCGGACTGTATGCGAGCTCCAACGCCGGACTATGTATCCGAGCTCCAACGCCGGACTGTATCCGAGGTGTCACAAATCACCTTGGTTCAAAGAAGTTTGAAGGAGTTTAGCCGAGCTTAATGCCGAAAATGCCCTCTATGGAGCCAGCCACTAGCGCCCGAGCTTTATGCCGGACTGCTTCCGAGGTGGTGCACCTCCCCGAATGTGGGCCGATTTTTGTCAATATTTTTTATTGATGCAATTTATTCTCTGACAAGATATATAGCCAGTAGCCCTCAAGGTGTGTATCGGTCTAAAACCCGAGATGCACCTGAAGGATGACATAAGACCGCTGATCCCAGTAGCCGCTCAGACTCAGGTTGATTTGCAAAATCGGCCTGAGGATCAAGTCCTAGCTCGGCAGAATACTTCGGGACACAAAAAGCGGCATGCTCAGTCCTCGAGACTCAGGTTGGGTGTGGCCAACCAACCTGAGGATCAAAATCTCCTCGGAAACTGTATTACACTTATTTTTTTTGCATAGAACAGGCAATGCAGTAGCCCCCGAGACACTGGTCGGGTGGCAACACCAGATCAGGGGATCGATGTGCCCCTTTAATATTTGTAAATAATAAGCCCGAAGCCCAGTAGCCCCCGAGCCTTAATGCGGGCACGGGAGGCCTAATTAAGGATCGATATCCATAGTAAAATCACAAATTATGTGTAATGACTCTATGTATCCAAGTACTTTACGTCATTAATGCTCAGATCCGCATTGTACAAAACTTTGTTGACCGACCAGCGGCTTCCATCTCCTCGGCCAATAGCCGAGGAGTGTTTGTCCTACTTTATAAAGACTTTATGAGGGCAAAGATTTACAACAAACAAGGCAATCTGGCCATACGGTTTTATAAACAAAGGTACACGGAGAGACATGTTATATTATTGTTTAACAGAAGAAATGTCTTCCGAAGAAAATAGTCCCGCTATCGGTTCCTTTCTTTGGGTTGTCATGCTAAGCATGATCATGAAACCTTAGCTCCAATGTAAGAGCAAAATATCGAGGATTTAGTTTGGGAGGCCAGTTAATAGCCCCCGGTAGTGTTCGGCGACAGTCGAGGTGAAGTCGTAAACACTTCGTCCATTGTTATGAATGGCCCGTCGTTTAACGCCGTCATCGGATCGCCGACCAGTTTACGCATATTGTGACAGTCAGTTTTCGGGTTTCTCCACTGAGGTGCTTAAGCATGTGAGCTGGAAGCACAATCGCAGTGGTTCTCCCTTTGCACACCTAGCCGAACAAAGCGGAACATAGGAGGCAAGCGCAGGAGCCGGGCAACCCAACTATTGACCGAAGACACAATTCGAAACCAATGCATATATAGCAATATCCGAGAATGTTTTTGCCGAATCTCTAAAGGTGTCCGGCGTTGCACTGCGAGACTTGTGCTGAAAACACAAAAATAGTTTAAAAGTGCCATGGGCTCGAAAAGCCAAAAACCTTATTCAAAAGGTTAATGTCCGAACTAGATCAAGTGTTCGGTGCCAATCCGAAAATTGGACTTTAGAAAAAAGGTGCTTCTGCCATGCTTTAACATGACACATCCTATCTCAAAACTTCAAGCGGGTCAGCCTACGGCTTACTAGGACAGTTTAACAAACTAAACTCTAGCGGCTTTGAGAGAGAAATTAGGCTCCCCGGCTAGTGACCGCACACTTGTGTCGAAAAAAGGAGTGATAAATAATAAAAACTTTGCAACGACTAAGAAGAAAAACACTTATCATAAAACGACTCATATAAATTTAAGAGCCCCCAAGTGACTTGGGTAAAAGAATGATTGCATGTACCGAAGTACTTATATCATATCTATGTTCAATCGAACTTTAAACGCGTCTTAACCGACCATCGGCTTCTCCCTCTTTGGTCAAGGACCAAAAAGTGTTATGTACTCCATCTGTCGAGAATATCGATAGTGTTTCCAATAACCAGGCAATCAGGCCATAAGGCTGTAACAGACAAAGCGCGCTCAGGGAACTTATGCTATATTACTGCGAAGAGTAAGAAGCATCTTCGAAGAAAATAGTACCCCCACCGATACCTTTCTTTGGTGCTCATTGTTATTATGAGACTTGTGCAATAGTTTGTTTGTACTCATGAGTTCTGTTGTGTGCCGACCATGATTGAAAACAATAAGAGCGCTAGCTTTCGGCTTCACCTAGTCTGAGGTCCGGCTCGGTTGACCCAATCATGACAATCGCAGAGGTGCTCCCTCTCCCTAGCCGAACAACCGGGAACGTAGGGGTAAGCACAGGAGCCAGGCAACCCAGCTTGCAAATCGCTTAAGTCAATATGGTGCATATTGTGGCGTAATACACGAACAAGGAACGAAGCCGTACAAGTATAATCATATGCAAGAGGAAAAAGCTTCATGAAGGAAGCCCCCAAGTAAATGGGGTGTTTGAATTTGTGCGCCACAAACAAAGTTTGGACAAGGAAATTTTTACAAGCAACTTTTTTCCAAAAAAGTATAATGCTTGGCTGAGCCGAACACAAGTTAAAAATTTAAAACTTTGAGTATGAAGAGAACTTAGCTGGTTAATGTGTTCGGTATTGATGACGCGGTCCGAGCTTGATGCGGGACAAGGTTCATCCCCGAGCCGGTCCCGAGGTGGCGGAGCAAAGAGCTCGGCACTCCGAAGTGGTGACATAGCACGGTCAATGCAGGACGGCAGGGTGATGCCGAAGTCCCCGACATGGGGTAATGAAGTGTTGACGAAGCCCCCCATCCAACCGAGGTCATGCCAAAGGATGTAGTCCGGCTAGATCATTTTCCTGTGCACAAAAAATAGTGCAAACCGGAGATAATAGTAATAATAATAAAAAGAAAAAAAAATTCATTGCATAACAAATAATTTATGCAAAGTGAGTAATAAAAGAAATATGGCCTGGCGCCGAAGTCAATGTCGATGCAGGGCGGCGGCGTGATGCGGTAAAGGCATCACAAGGCCTGAATTTACAGGTCGGTTCGAGTTCCGGATGCGGCGTTCGCCGGACTATGTACGGAAACTAACCGAACCACCATGCGACTGTCGTTAATGCGGCCATCATTTGATAGACCTGCGTACATATGACAGACAAACCAGAGTAATAATTCATTGGGAAAAATGAACCCTAACAAGCAAAAAATACTAGGATTAATAGCACCTGGCTTATTTGTTGTAGCAATCCAAAGAAAGGTGATTCCCAAAATTGGGACTCTATCCGCACACCTATCGCCTGATGGGCGATAAAGCAACGGCATGGCGATGCTGGCAAAGGTTGGCTCGCCGAGGCAAAGCCCTCGGTCCAGCTAATGTGACAGAGCTGGTCGGCCAGTGAGGCCGAAGTCTCTGGAGTAGGTTGATGAAGAGATGATGAAGCCCCCGGTCCAGCGATGCAGGTCGTGACGTGGTCAATGCCGGCTTGATGAAGTGACCGTGTGGCGATGCAGGTCTGTCCGCTCCGTGTAATCCGTGGGGCGGCGATGTTGGTGACGATTTATCCTTCACGATGCCGGACTATTGTTCGGCTGGCCGGGATGATGATCCAAAGAGATTGAGCTCGGCTCGCCAAAGTGACGACGTGTCTAACGCAGGTTGGCCACTGTGGAGTGATGTTGTCAGGCTGGTTTGACACCGGCGCGATGGCGAAGTTCGTATTGCAAGAATACTTTTAATACTACTGGGATGTGTTTAAGAATAAAACACAACACCCCATACAAAAACTTCCTTCAAAAAGGATGTCCGAGATCCCGTTCATAAAGAAGATGAATTCGGGTCGGATTCGTTCTCGCGCAGAAAACAGATCCAAAAAGTGATGCACTAATCGGAAGTCTCGGGCTGAATTTTTGGCAAGTGGTAGATATGGGAATTCCACATCAAATCAACGGTTGGATCCTCCAAAGGACATCCGAGCTAGATGCTGGATACCACGCCCTAAACTTGTCCGGATTCTCGTCCTGATTCAACAGGGCTCCGGTATATCGGAGATTGCCGGAGATTCCTCCATCGGAACTCGACGAAATTTTTGCTGGGTTGTTGTAGACTTAATTCCACATAATTCCACTGAAGTAATCGTTTAAGCAACACTCGAGGAGGCGGTGGCGGCGGATACAAGTTTGCTGTCCAGAAAAACAGCATGGTCGCCTGAGGGCAATGTTGACGTTGAGCCCCCGAGCTCCATGGATGACTCCTCCATGATCTTGATAGAGATCGGAGTTGGTGTTGATGAAGGCCTTCATCCGAACATGACGATCGTAGGTAGGGCGCAGTCCTCGGTCAAGCCAAGGTGACCAGTCGAGCTGGTGACAAAGAAGCCGACGTCGCAGTTGACCTGCAGTCGAGCCATTGATCCTTTCACCGATCACACAGCGGAACTCTCAATGAAAGCACCAATGTCGGTGTCAAAACCGGCGGATCTCGGGCAGGGGGTCCCAAGAAGTGCGTCTTAGGATCAATGGTAACAGGAGACAAGGGACACGATGTTTTACCCAGGTTCGGGCCCTCTTGATGGAGGTAAAACCCTACGTCCTGCTTGATTGATATTGATGATATGGGTATTACAAGAGTTGATCTACCACGATATCAGAGAGGCTAAAACCTAGAAGCTAGCCTATGGTATGATTGTTGTTGTATATGTCTATCGACTAGCCTGGCCCCGGTTTATATAATGCACCAGAGGCCTAGGATAACAAGAGTCCTAGCCGAATACGCCGGTGGGGGAGGAGTCCTTGTCTTGATCACCAAGTCTTGTTGATTCTTCCTTGTATGCGGCAGCTGTCCGGACTGGCCCATGAGTATACGGCCATGGGGGTCCTCGGCCCAATCCAACTGATCGGGAGACGACGCGTTGAGTACCCCCTAGTCCAGGACACCGTCAAAGAGGCCCTAGTTTTTTTATAAAAACTAATTGATTTTGAATGAGCAGAACTATAAAAATTAAACGAAGGTCTACATCAGGCATATACGACTCAGAGCTTACATGCTATGGTGTGGTATTTATTCATAATTTGGTTGCCAAATCTGATGCATGCAATGCATGTGTACCTTACTAGTACTTCGAGTATGTGCAAACACATAAATTAGAATTCCAATGGCACGTTACACAGTGTCTCTCTTACAGTTCATGAAGCCACGTGGCACATGTGGAGGTGTTGTCGCGACCTTCTTGTGTGGATTGATCACAGTGACATGCTGCTGGTTTCAGAAGAATCTACTCATCCTCTCTGAGCCACACTGGCAGTACATGCACGAAGTGAAGATGTGCACGCATGCCACGCACGCACTCATTCCCTCGCACGCACACGCGGGTACACGGGCGGACACAATTTTGTACCAAGATCCATCCCATGTGATAATTTGACGCGTGTAAAGTCCATCACTTCATTGATGGTCAATTAATACAGCACATGCAAATTGAGTGGACGTGAGGGCGGAAGAAAGACATTACTACTCACTACAAAAAGATACACTTCTGTGATGATACGTGTTTGTCATAGTAGGTCGCGTTTTTTGTCATGCATGTACATCCATGACGATTTTATGACAGAATCAAGATAGTCATATCTATGCTGTCGTAGAAGTGTTCCATGACATTACCAAAATTATCATCACGGAAGTGTCCACTTCCATGATGATAAATCACGTGTCACAGAAGTGCTTCGTCAAGGGTGATCGACACGTGGCATCCACCGTAACGGAATGCCATTAAGCTATCGTGTCGGGTTTTGGATCCGATAACCCATTAACAGCCCCAACCAATGGGGATTTTCACGTGTAAAATCATCATTGGCTGGAGTAGACACGTGTCAGCTCCGCATTGGCACAGGTGTCACTCATCCAATGGGTGAGACGCGCCTATGATATGTTGACACGTGGACCGGCCCATCAAGTTTAAATGGGCCGGCCCAACTAAAGACCCACAAGATTTTGCGGACCATAATAGGCCGGCCCCGCTAAAGGCCCACGATATTTTGCGGACCATAATGGGCCGGCCCAGCTAAAGGCCCATAAGATTTTGCAGGCCATAATGGCCAAGCCCAGGTAAAGGCCCACAAGATTTTTGTGTGCCATAATGGGCCGACCCAGGTAAAGGCCCACAAGATTCTTGCGGATCATAATGGGCCGGCCTAGCTAAAGGCCCACGAGATTTTGCCGACATTAATGGGCCGGCCCAGTTGTAGGCCCACAAGATTTAGAGGACCCTAGTAGGCCGGCCTGGCTACCATGTTTTGGGCCAAATGCCGGCCCATATTTGATCCGGTCCATTAATGGCCTGCCACGTTCTGGGCCTAATAATGGCCCATATGAGATCCGACCCGTTAAAAGCCTACCATGTTCTGGGCCAAATTACGGTGCAGATCAGGTCCAGCCCTTTAAGAGGCTTTGGGCTAAATTATGGCCCATATCAGATTCGGCCCGTCAACTGGACGCTATGCTTTTGGGCCCACTTGCTAAAGGCCCATTTAGTGATTCGGCCTGATATTAGTTTCCGCCTGTTAAGGACCCGTTTAACATTTCGGCCCTATATTAATTTCGGCCTGTTAAAAGCCCGTCATATAGTTTGGCCTAACTACGGCCCGGTTTGCATCCAGCCTACTCGCATCCGATATCTGATCGGGCCAAACAAGGACTGTCGGTGTCAAAACTGGCGGATCTCGGGTAGGGGGTCCCGAACTGTGCGTCTAGGCGGATGGTAATAGGAGACAAGGGACACGATGTTTCACCCAGGTTCGGGCCCTCTTGATGGAGGTAAAACCCTACGTCCTGCTTGATTAATATTGATGATGTGGGTATTACAAGAGTAGATCTACCACGAGATCAAGGAGGCTAAACCCTAGAAGCTAGCCTATGGTATGATTGTTCTTCGTCCTATGGACTAAAACCATCCGGTTTATATAGACACCGGAGAGGGCTAGGGTTACACAGAGTCAGTTACAATGGTAGGAGATCTACATATCCGTATTGCCAAGCTTGCCTTCCACGCCAAGGAAAGTCCCATCCGGACACGGGACGGAGTCTTCAATCTTGTATCTTCATAGTCTTGGAGTCCGGCCGATGATGATAGTTCGGCTATTCGGACACCCCTTAGTCCAGAACTCCCTCAGTAGCCCCTGAACCAGGCTTCAATGACGACGAGTCCGGCGTGCATATTGTCTTCGGCATTGCAAGGCGGATTCCTCCTCCGAATAATTTATAGAAGATTGTGAACACCAGGATAGTGTCCGGCTCTGCAAACTAAATTCCACATTCCACCGTAGTGAGAATAATATTTACACAAGTTCAATCTGCTGACGTATTTCGTGGCGTGACGTCACACCACAACCAAGCCTTTACTTGAATCGTTTTTATTATACCACCTCAGCGCGTTTAGCGAAGCGGTTTCCTTGGCACGTCTTGTCGAAGCAGAGATCGTGTTCCCTTATCCTGGGATTCTCATCAATACGAACGTGGGTAACCCAACCGCGCCCATTGCCATGCCCCCTCCATCGAAGGCGAGTTCCAAACCGTCACGGGGACGGCTCATGGTATTCTCCCTCTTTATAATGAGACCAAGGCCCGTTCCTTTTCTTCGATCCTCAATCGAATCCGCCCCTCACCCCAAGTTCCAACACCCAGGGCTCCAGATTCGGGCACTTCGAACCTTTGACAATGTCCGGCTCCGACCTACAGGGCCGGTGGATGCCCTCCTCCGTCACGGAAGAGGACGTGCTAAAGCTGAGAGACGCCAGGTACTTAACCTATGAGATTTTGCATAGGTTGCCTGCCCAAGGGCAAGTCATTCCTACTCCTGAGCCTGGTGAGAGTGTCGTGTTCGTGTCTCACCTCCGTCGGGGTTTAGGCTTCCCGATGGATCCCTTCGTGAGGGGGCTACTGTTTTACTATGGGCTGGAATTCCACGACTTGGCTGCGGAGTCTATCCTCCACATCTCATCATTTATTATCATCTGCGAAGCCTTCCTCCGCACTACCCCTCACTTCGGTTTGTGGCTCAAAACTTTCCATGTGGAGCCGAAGATGATTGAGGGGCGTCAGGCAGAGTGCGGAGGGGCGGTTATAAGCAAGAGGGCCGATGCTCCATGGCCCGAGGGCTCTTTTCAGGAGGAGCTCGGCTTGTGGCAACATGAGTGGTTCTATATCACCGCTCCCAGGGCAGCAGGCAGAGGCCGCCGCCCGCCTTTCACTCGGGCCCTCCACAACGGCTGACATCATGGGTCAACAAAGGGTTTGACTGGGGGCCGTCCAAGGACGTACCACTATTGCAGGGCCGGATTTGAGACCTCCAAGAAAGGGAGATCACTCTGGTCGTAGTGACGCATGTTATGCTGATTCGGTGTCTTCTGCCCTACAAGCGTCGCCCCCTCCGCCTGTGGGAATTCAATCCGGAGGGACCACGAGCTCTCCAACACTTCGTGGGCACAAAACCCGTGGAGATGTACAAACTGTTCTTCGGATCACAAGAAATGTGTCTGGACTTGATCGAGGACGCTGGCCTAAGCTGCAATCGCTCGGATACTCAAGTAAGTAGCCCTGTGTCCGGACATATCATCCATTTATTTATCATGGATTTGCCTTTTAACCGGCTATCCCTTGAACAGGAGTGGATAGCACAAGCAAAACTGATACGGTGTCCGGCCCCCCTCCCTGAGACCACGCCAGATCCCGTGTTAATCAAAATGTTGGAGGTAGCGCCTTCAGAGGAGGGCGAAGGGGGGAACAGGGAAACTACCACCTCTGTTAAGGAGGCTCTCAGTAAGGGGGGAATCAAGAATCCCTCCCTCCAGCGGGGGAAGAGGACCGCTTCCGAAAACCCGGAGGCCAAAGCCTCGAAGCGGGGAAAGACATCTACACCGGAAGGTCCTGTGCCGGGAGGAGTCCCGGCCGCACAGTCTCCCCAAAGGAATCAGCCCTCTAGCGAGCCGTAAGTAGAAAAAAGGGAAGTTTTATAATAAGGGACATCCCTATTTTATTTCTAAGGATAACCGAAGTTTTTACCTTGTAGTTCGGATCTCAGCCCTTCTCAGCAGAGCTCATCCTCGGGGGACCTTCGTCCGGAGATTATGGAGAGCGAAACGCCTCCATTTGCCGCCCCGTCAGGCAGGGCGGACGACCCTGAGGTGTCATCACGGAGGGTCTCCGGGAGTCCGGCGGGGCCGGGGAGTTCGGCACCCACTGGAGTACGGCCGGTGGAGCTGCAGGATTTGCTTGAGAGGGCGTCTCTCTCAGAAGATCACCGCGCATTAATGAGTACGGTGATTGAAAGGATCTCATCCGCCAAGAGCGGGTTGCATGAGGCCGTCGGAAGTTTACTAACGGGGTTTGAGGTACGCAAAAAATGACATACCTTTTGACAGTTTTGCACATAGAGTGCGCCCTGTATAGATAGTAGCCCCTGAGACTTGGTATGTTGTCGAAAGCGACAACGTGCCGAGGATCATAATCTCAGTTACAAAATGTCGCCTTTCCTATGCAGGTGGCGGAACGTTCGGTGGCCAGCCGGACTAATAGAGTTGCCGAGTTGAAGTGGCAACTCGATGTTGCGGATGCGGACATCGCACTGGTCAATAAACGACTTGACGAGTCGCAAGGTAGGTGGTTTTTCCGCGGTCACCTGGTAAGGGAGCTGATGCCCACTCCTTACAACATGTATGCTTGATGCAGATGGTGCCGCTGCTGTGGAAGACCTTCGGGCGGAGCTTGCTCGAGCCAAGGACCAAGCCAGAAAAAGTGATGTGGCTGCCTCGAAGGCAGCGGAGGAGCTAAAAGCCGAAAAGGCTGCTCACTGCCGAAGCAGGGAGGAAATGGCCGTGAAATTAAAAGATGCTACCGACCGCTATGAGGTTCTGGAAAGAGAACGCCAAGCGGAGCAGGAGGGCCTAAAGAAGGCCACCGCCGAAGCCAAGGATGCCCGTTCTGCAATGCGGGCTATGAAGGAGGAACTGCGTCAGGCCGGAGACATTGCGGCTGGAAAGCCCTTTCTGTTGCGTAGGAAGTTCACGGATTCGAAGTATTCTCAGTTGGGCCAGTTGTGGGGTGCGGAGGATCCTTATCTGGATTTGGCGTCGAGTGCGGCGGACGCAGTTGTGCATTTCCGAAGTCAGAAGGATCATGAAATGGAAGAGCTTTTTTGGTCTCAATTCCATAGTCCGGAGCGTCCACTTCCGTTGACCGATTGGTTGGCTGAGTGGGCTGAGATGAATAGATTGTCCGGTCTTGCCATGACGGATATGGTGGCTCATCTGTGGCCGGAATGGCCCAAGCCAAAGAGTTATTTTGGCTTATTGCAGCAATTCCTTGGGGCGGTGCCACATATCAAGGCGATGAAGCGGTCGGCATGCATAGAGGGTGCACGGATGGCTCTTGCCCGTGTTAAGACATACTGGGCGGATATGAGTGCCACCGATGTTGCGTCCCGGGGTTCGGACGAGAGTCGATTACCCGCCGAGCACTATTTTGAGGAAGTCGTGCAGGGCGCTCGTTTAATAGAGTCGCAGTGCTCGAAAAATCTCATGTTCAAATGACATGTATGATTTGTGAGATCATATTTATAATGTAACGGCTTTTTATACTTGTGCGTTCAAGTATTGAAGTATCTCCTGTGCGGTCGTTAATATATATGTATTTATAACCTGAAAGATGGCAGTCTTTGGCTTCAGCCCCCACGCACATGGTGCGGGAGTGTTTGCAAAAAAGCACATTTTCACACTTAATCCAACGTCTTGGTCCTTTGAAGGAGGTGATAGCATAGCAAACTAGGCAACCAGACTATAATGCTTTATCACTTTCACTTAGCCATAGGAGCTCGATGGTGGGGCTACTATATAGCCCCTAGAGGCACCGCGCTCTCCGAACTCAGGGCGCGTGTGTGCCTGACCGGGAAGCGATCCTTCGTCAAAGCGGAGGAATTCTAAACATTCCAGTAGTCGATCAAGTGGTTGACCTGTCTCTCGCTATATCATGACAGTCAGTTTTCGGCTTTCTCTACTGAGGTGCTCGCCCAGCCGAACCGGGGCACAATCGCAGTAGTTCTCCTGGTGCCGCGTTAGCCGATGGAGCGGAACGTAAGGCAGCAAAACACAAGAGCCAAGCAAACCCAACATTTGACCAAAGACATGATTCGGAGTTGATGCATATAAGGCCTAACTCGAGACGCCGAACACTCCCTAAGGTATCCGGACTTTATGATAACGGGCAGAACGATGCCCTAAGCCCCTAGTGTCCAGGTACATGCGAGAACTTCTGATGCGGCCGATGCCAAAACGCCAGCCTCCACCTCGGTTATGGTAGGAAACCGGGGGATGAGTATCAACAAGAGACAGTAAGAAAGGTTTATGCAGGGTCTCAATCTGAAAAGAATCCTTGCAACGGGTCCCTGCTACACGTCTGCGCCTGTGTCTCCGTTGTGCTGTATCCTGGACGGGTGTAGCACGTGGTTCATCTATAAAAGAGAAGAACTTAGTTTGGAAAAAATATCATGCAAAAAATATATTTAAAACAGAGTATGATTTGGAAGATAAATAAGATTGAGCTTTATTGGCTCTTATTGTTTATACGTGCAGCCCCTTGTAAAGAGGTATGCGGCTGGGAAGCCCCTTGTTTATTTATGCTGGACTCGCCTAACCGTGTCCGAGGTCTAAAAGACCTGTTTTTAGGGGCTTTGATCAACAAGGTTGGATTAGTGTGTGGCTGTCAAGGCAGTCTCACGTTTTTCGTGGTCGAGGAACACTCGGAGTTACCCTTTAGTGAGATTATGCCGCGTGGACTGGGCATTTTGAGTGTAAGATACGCGTAATGCGGTATCGCGTTAAAGCGGGCGAGAGCTTCGCGTCCCAGTAGTGCTTGATGGCTACTTTTGAATGGGGCGATATGGAAGATTAGCTTTTCACGACGGAAGTTGTCGGATGAACCGAACACAACCTTTAGTAGTACAGAGCCTGTACAATTGGCATAAAGGCCTGGCGTCACTCCTTTTAAGGAAGTGTTGCTATGGCGAATTTTGGTAGGGTCTATCCCCATTCTGCGGATAGTGTCCTAGTATAGCAGGTTTATATCGCTGCCGCCATCCATTAGGACTTGTGTGAATTATAGTCCGTCGATTATGGGATCCAATATCAAAGTAGTCCCTCCTGCGTTTCGAATGCTTCTGGAGTAATCCTGATGGTCGAAAGTAATTGGGTTTGACATCCAATTTCGGGGCTGTACTTGGGTGGATCGTGCGACGCGTGTTTTAGTAGTTGCCGCACTGTTTATCACATGAAGTGAGTTCACTATTTTGACTTCTAGTGGGAAAGTCTTCTGTTTTCTGGCCTGCTGCTTGTGGGGTTCGTCATCGTCTTCGCTTGGTGTGTCGAGCCCCTTGTGTTCGGCGTTAAGTCGGCCGGACTTCTTGAAGATCCAACAATCTCTGTGGGTATGGTTTGCAGGCCTCCTGGGGGTACTGTGGATTTGACATATCCTTTCCAAGATTTTGTTTAGGTTGGATAGCTCGTCACTGTTGTCCTTAAGGGGCAGTGTTTTGTTATTCGGCCGAGAGCTTTTGAACCCGGCGTTGACCGCCGTGCTATTTGGGCCGTTTTCCTTATTCTGGTGCTGATCTTTTCTGCGTCGTGATTTCCCATTTCCATCCCTGACCTCGGATGTACTTGGGTCGCTGGTGCTGCATCTTGCTAGCCAGCTATCTTCCCCCATGCAAAAGCGGGTCATGAGGCTTGTTAGCGCGGCCATTGTTCTTGGTTTTTCCTGGCCGAGGTGTCTGGCGAGCCATTCGTCTCGGACGTTATGTTTAGAGGCTGCTAAGGCTTTGGCGTCCGGACAGTCGACTATTTGGTTCTTTTTGGTGAGGAACCTGTTCCAGAATTTGCGTGCTGACTCCCCGGGCTGTTGAGTTATGTGACTTAAATCGTCTGCATCCGGAGGGCGGACATAAGTTCCCTGAAAATTTGCTCGAAACGCATCCTCAAGCTCTTCCCAACTTCCGATGGTATTTTCGGGGAGGCTTTTGAGCCAATGCCGAGCTGGCCCTTTGAGCTTGAGGGGTAGGTATTTTATGGCGTGGAGATCGTCTCCTCTAGCCATATGTATGTGTAGGATATAATCCTCAATCCAGACTCCGGGGTCTGTTGTTCCGTCATATGCCTCTATGTTTACGGGCTTGAATCCCGCTGGAAATTCATGATCCAGTACCTCATCGGTGAAACATAGTGGGTGTGCGGCGCCCCTGTATTTAGGTGTGCCGTTATCTTCGAACACTCGGCGGGTTGTGTTGCTTCCTGGAGCCTTCTTTTATGGCGCATAGATGGACCTGACCGGTCCATCCTTTTTGCGAGGATCCTTATGTGGATCGTGTGATGGATTGTGTGCGGCGACGCTTGCCGCTCTTAGCCTGTCATCTGGTCGTCTACCCGGCCAGGCGGCCTCTTTCTTTTTTGACTGCGGGGGCTCTACGGCCTCCTTGTCAAATTCGGGCAACAGCTTGCGCTTCGGGTAGCTCTTTGCTTGGTGACTATCGCCGTATTTATCTGTGGTTTTGAGTACTTTGCTCCATCTTATTCTGAGTACGTCTTCCGCCGTTTTGAGCTTCCGCTTTTGCTTCTTCAAACTTCTTGCAGTGGCGATGAGCCTTCTGTGAAGGTTCTTATGCTCCGGTGATGTGTCCGGCGTGAGATCGTCTGGACTATTGTTTTCGCCGGGAATGGGTTGCTCGTCCAATTCATCCTGTTCGGCTGGTTGCTTGGTGGCATGTTCGTCATCCACTGGTTCACCTTGCTCTATGGCTGGGTCAGTATGGGTGTCGTTGTTATCGAGGCGGTACTTCGGCCGGCGCTTGCGTCACCATTTTGGTTGTTTTCCGGGGGAATTATCCTTCGCCACGTCCCGTTGTTCCTCGTTATCGCTTCCTTTTGGTGTATCCACCATGTATACGTCGTGGGTTGAGGTGGCTTTCCAGTGCCCAGTAGGCGCTGGTTCTTGGTCGTCTCCGGCATCGTCGTCCATACCGTCGATGTCTTCGGAGTCGAAGTCTAGCATGTCGGTTAAATCGTCGACAGTGGCTATTAAGTGGGTGGTGGGTGGGAATTGATTTTCTTCATCGTCCGCATCCCCACCGTCCTGACCGCAGTCCGGCCAGGGCTCTCCTGATAACGAGAGATACTTTAGCGAATTCAGGATGTCGCCGAACTCCATGTCCGCAGTGGTGAACTCCATGGTCGGTGCCCAATCGGATTAGATTGAAGGCGGCGCGGGAGGTTCGGAGTCCGGCACCTCGGAGTCACGAGCTTCATAAGGGACAAGGTCGGTATTCGACTCCATCGCCGTAGAGGTTGCAGCCCCCGAGGCGGTGTCTAGCCACCCGTCCTCGATCTGCATGGCCGGCTCCGCATTGAGGGTCGGAGCGGACTCGTGTGCGGCCTCCAGGGCACTGTCCGGCAGCAGAGCTAAATCATGTCCATCGTGATAGTGCGGCGCGCTCGGCTGTGGCTCGAATCCATCGAAGATCAAGTCTCCGCGGATGTCAGCCGTGAAGTTCAGACTTCCAAATCTGACCTGACGGCTAGGGGCGTAGCTTTCGATCTGCTCTAGATGGCCAAGCGAGTTGGCCTGCAGTGCAAAGTCGCCGAATACGAAGATCTGTCCGGGGAGAAAATTCTCACCCTGGACTGCGTCGTTGATGATTGAAGGAGCCATTGAGCCTATTGGTGACAACACAGAGGAACTCTCAATGAAAGCACCAATGTCGGTGTCAAAACCGGCGGATCTCGGGTAGGGGGTCCCGAATTGTGCATCTAGGCGGATGGTAACAGGAGACAAGGGACACGATGTTTTACCCAGGTTCGGGCCCTCTTGATGGAGGTAAAACCCTACGTCCTTCTTGATTAATATTGATGATGTGGGTATTACAAGAGTAGATCTACCACGAGATCAAGGAGGCTAAACCCTAGAAGCTAGCCTATGGTATGATTGTTCTTCGTCCTATGGACTAAAACCATCCAGTTTATATAGACACCGGAGAGGGCTAGGGTTACACAGAGTCGGTTACAATGGTAGGAGATCTACATATCCGTATCGCCAAGCTTGCCTTCCACGCCAAGGAAAGTCCCATCCGAACACGGCACGAAGTCTTCAATCTTGTATCTTCATAGTCTTGGAGTCCGACCGATGATGATAGTTCGGCTATCCGGACACCCCCTAGTCCAGGACTCCCTCAAGGACCGAGACAATTTTGGCCTGTTAAAAGCCGGTGATTTGATTCACACAATCATGGGCCGGGGTTCGGGCTGCTGCCGGCCCGTGAGTTGTTTGGCATGTTTCAGGCCCAACCTACTTCCCAGCCTCCTAAAAGCCCATAGAGTTTTCTTGTGAAAAGAGGGCCGGGGGTTACTCGGCCTATTAAAGGCCCGAATCTACTAGTGGGCCAGTTTACTTTTGGCCTTTTAACACACCAAGATGACGGGGCCCATGATGTGGATCATACATCATGATTGCATGACGACCCGATTATGTACCATAATTTTACGATTTGGCCGGTTTATTGCGAAGACAGGATATATACACAGTAAAATAACTGCAGCATCGTGAATAAGAAAAACCTAGACTATACAATAAAGAAATTACGGCATATTACATCCACTGGGCATCAAAGTTCGCCACTATGATAATAAAGCACAAGCAGACAACAGATTACATACACTGGGCATCAAAGAACGCCACCAGTGCAAATAAACACGCCGACAAAATAATATACAAAACCGACAACACTTCAATAGAGTTCAAGAAAGGTTAGCCCTGCTGGGGAGCTGCAGCGCAAGAAACTGAGCAAGCTGATGAGACTGCACTTGTTCAACACTTATATCTTCCTTACTCTGAAAGATAAACAAGCAGGCAGATGACAAGTTTTGCACATAAAAGTATCAGTGCTGACAATTCATCACATTTCTTACTAACGAATAAAGTGACACAGTTTAAAATTGCATTAACACAATATGGTATTGTTCAGGTCAAGACATGGCAGGAAATGACATTGTGAAGGAGTTGGAAGCTTCACAACACCACTGGATTACAGATCAAGAACTCATAAGTATCAATGGTTAGTGTGCTGTCAATTTATCCCATTTCAGATTGGCAAATAAAGAGACGGTTTAAATAATAGTAGAATGTTATGACATTGTTCATAGTTAAGACATTGCAGAATATGACATTGTGCTATAGTGGGTAGGTTCACCACACCACTGGATTACGGATGAAGAACAGAAGCATATATGCAGTGCAAAAGAAGATAACTTGCTCTGTATAGTTTAATTTACATGGAATGAAGAAGAAACTTGGTTGTACAACTGAAAACTTAATTGAGAAGGACAAACTTTTGTTTATGAACTACACAATAAACTTTAAACATGCAATTTGATGCAAACACCAAAAATAAACAGCTGTTGCAGTCATGCCTAACCAAATATACACAACAAAGTTTCAAGGCTTGAGAAGGACAAACTTACATTATTGGTGAAGACAGGCTCTATAAAGCCCTTGTCCATGCTGATGGGGGGGGGGGATTCAAGAAGTTTACCACATAATCTTCTTCATAAGCATTGCCTTTATTCTACATTTTGTTAAGAGTAAATATAGTGTGATAATATATGAAAAAATGGAGAATATTTAAGATAAGATGAAGAGTGATGCTACATAAGCAAGTAGCTATAAATGTAAGTGCAGTGATACAAGCAAAATGTACAGTCGAGAGCAATGCACAACTAAATTTCTTCAGTACCAACCTTATGGTAAGAGTAAATATAGATCTGGTGTGTAGAAAGTGGACGACAAAGGAAAATAAGCTGCAGAGGATGGTACATGAACAACTACCAGTCAATATAAGTACACTGATAAAGGACAACATGTACTTACAAGAATGATGCAGAGCTAAAGATATTCATTGGCATTGGATATATTCTACACTAATGTAACCATTCATACAGATCTGATAATTTGGAGCGAACAATTGATAAGCAAGCTATCATGCATACTGCTGTCACATAATGAACCAGGTATGCATGCAAGTACAGTGATACAGGACAACATGTACTAACAAGAGCAAAGCAGCGGGCAGCATATTTGTGATATCCCATCGTTCTTTTCAAACCGGAATTCTTCTTCGAGCAGATTTCCTGCAAAAAAGATCCGTAAGGCACATGCAGAAAAGTAGGAGTTCAAATTGTCATGTGATTTCATAGACAGTACCTCATCCTGGGAACGAGACCAGTGCATAACAAGGTTTTTCCATTCAATGTCTTCTAAATTTAGCACAGGAGACTTCACCGGAAATTCGTTTATAGACTTGCCACCAAAGTGTGATTTCCTCAGGTAACACCGATACTGCTGCAATGCTTCCTTGAAAAGCACAAGCAAGCTTTGCTCGTCATGACTATCCAGATTGACTCTCACCTAGTTACAACAATGTAATGTAAATCATTGATGTGTTCAATCAGCAGAAAATAGGAAAATAATAACCATGAATAATAGCACTTACACGTAAGTTGGACAGGAAGATGTGAAAATGGTGTTTGTCTTCACTATAATCTTCCCATGATGGGAATATATGCACGTAGTCCCTAACAACATTGAAAGCATTGTCTTTTAAACTAGGAATAAATGGAATGGGGTTCCAATCTACAGGAATTGGCCGTCTCTGTAGTTGGGATATGTCTTCGGCCGGTGGACTTGCTATACTTTTTGCTGGAGTGGGATTTTTCTGTGGTACGGCTGGTGCTATGGCAAATGAAATCGGTATACCTTTTGCTGGAGTGCATGTCCTGTGTGGTGGGGCTAGTGGTGTGGCCAGTGAAGTATGGGTACAGTCTTCTTGAGTCGGTCCTACGTTTTGTGTCACTGGTTGTACAACCAATATAAGTGGGGTGCTGTCTGATTTCTCCGGCACCACCATGTTTTTCAAGGACTTTGCTGGTGCTCCTTCAGGTTCGGTAATCACCCTCTTCCTTTTTGATGTCTGATGCACAAGAACAACATTTGGGTGAAAAAACATGGTATGATGATAGATGGAATATGTATTGATAATGGATGGGCATGGCATCTCGACATATATGATGAGTAAACTAAGCAGATGGCGGTGCAACAAAGTAGAAGAAATACAAGACAACATATGCAAGATACACGCAATCAATAAAACCTTGCCAAATTAGAACAGGCACCTTGATGGGTGAACAGGACAGGCCATCTGCCTTTGACTCCTCGAGGTTAGAATAGTCATCAGGATCATATTCTGAACAAGAATCAACAGGTGGGGAGCGTATGAGTTTCATTTCATCCAGAATGGCACTCAATGCCTTGGTGCCAATTTTGTAAGTCATTGCAGTGTCTAGCTTCAAGAGTGGACTGCTGCTAGTGTGACACAAAGCAGCTACACAGATCATAGTGTAGATATAACAGGGAAAACCGTAAGCATCAGAGTAAAATCAGCAAAGTGGAACTTGCTGGAATATATGTGCTAGTACTGCCGGTATGGCTAGAAAGGCTTCGGATACTAGTTCTCTTCAACTGAAGGTGCGGTACTATTAATATCAGTGTAACTCTCAAAGGCGACACACCTCCCCGCATTTCCTTGCTATTCTTATTGGATTCAAGTGGGTAGGTCACTACAAATCCTATTCTATGTTTACAAAATCCTATGAATCAAAGAGGCTCAAAGTGTCCATCACAACCGACCGTATAGACCTCTACACTGCAAATGTCCCTGCTAATCTTCAGTACAAGGAACATATTGTACTACTATCATACTCCCTCCGTTCCAAAATATAAGTCTTGGTAGAGATTTCCACTATGGATCACATACAGATGTATCCAGATACATTTTAGAGTGTAGATTCACTCATTTTGCTCCATATGTAGTCCATGGTGGAATCTATACAAAGACTTGTATTTAGGAACGGTGAGAGTACATATTAAAGAAGAACGGAAGAGGAACATGGTAAAGAAGAGCAAGCAGATTTTGGATAATAAAATGTTGGTTGCGCAGTGCCCACACATGATGAACCAGAGAGCATTAAGAATGCAACTCCCAGCTATCTCTCGACCATTTCAGGCGGTTGTATGAAGATCCTACGTCTCCTAACCCTTCTTCTTCCTCGCCTCCGCTTCTTCCCATACAGAACACCGCACGGGCCGCCGACCGGACCACCGGCTACCACCGCCTGTGTTGCTCCGCCACCCTCACCCCCGTCCCAACCCCCACCCGCATAGAGTTTTCTTCGTTCGGCGAGGCCCCACAACCACCCGAGCCCCTTCGTTCGCACCGGCGAACTCCGGCGAGCTCTGAAAAATCGACTGACCCAATTTTGAAATTTAGTTTACTGTGATTTAACTAGTGTGGAATATAAAAGAGGAAAACCATAAGCATTGGGAGTATAGTGTTGAGCGTGCCATGGCGGATCTGAAGGTGCAAATTGGACAAAGGCAATTTCGCAATCAAGACAAGAAATCAGAGTAAAGCAGTGGTGATCTATTTTCTTGCTGCGATAAATAAGTTAAGCAGATACGAAAGAGTACCGACTGTGGTGCGGCACCATGTATGCATCTACTGAGAATTTGATGGTGCTGCGGTAGAGATTGCTGTCGGCAGCATGGAAGCAGATCTAGGAGGGTAGACGGTGGCGGCGGAGCGCGGTGGACGAGACGGTCGTAGGAGCGGCGCCGACAAGGTGGACGACGGCGGGGATGAAGCAAGAGGACGGGATGCAAGGATCCCGATCCGAAGCCGTGGATGAGAGAGGTTGATCTCTTGTAATGGACGGCGGTGTCGGGGTATCAGCTCCGGCATGGCGGAGGAGGACGGTGGTGGATGGGGTGGCGGACGGCGGCGGATAGAGGAGGGTGGGGTGGAGAGGGTGTTTTGGCGCCCACAGAGTATAAATGGGGAAAAGGGAGGTAGAGAGGAAGGGGGGAACCATGTATTCAGGGCGCGCTTGTCTCAAATGCGAGAAAATTTACAAGCTTAGCCCCTGTTTCAAATTTCCTACATCACAACAATATTAGTCGGTTGGGGATAGGACGGTAATCTCGCATACACCGAATATTTGCCGACGAGAGTTTGTTTTTGGTGCCCACCGTGTATGAATATGAATCGGGGAGGGAGTCGATTTCGCCGAGGACACACTATGTTTTGGCGCCCACCATGTATGAATCCGGGTGAGAGGCGGTTACGTCACGTTTGGGTGAAATTACAAACATACCCCTATCGAAACCTATAGACATCCAGCACATAGGCTCTGCATGGCAGGGATAGGCAGTAGTAATTTCCATCTCGCAGATTTGGGTTTCGGGCGGTTACTGTGACTTTCCCCGCTTCGTTCAAATTTTGCAGAGTGCACATTTACCGTGCCAACCCAATTCGAATCCCGTTTGTATTCTATTTTTTCCGAGCGGGATCCAATTTCAATTGGATTTAAATTCTATATACATCATTTTTTTATATATACTTTCAAAAGCACAACAAAGAATTCTGCTCCTTTATATGTATAATATGATTTACAAATACAATGATCTCAAAATCTTAAGGTTGAATTCAATTTTTTTAACCAAATTATGTTCTACTAAAATGTATAGATCAGTAATATCTACATATTAAATAACATAGATGTGCGTGAATTCATATGAGTATGCATGTTTGATAGATCAATTTTGGTTCGAGTATGGATTACATGTATCATCATCTCGAATTCAAATATTTGAATCCCTTTTATGTTCACTCCTTTCACGCCCATCTCTCTCGCATGCATGCTCCTTCATGTAGCTATCACTCTCTTTTCTCCAGCTCACCCGCACGCTCACTTCATGTTTCTCCTATCCTCGCAAACATGGTCTCTCGATGTCTCCCTTGAGAAGTGTCACACTCTCCCTATCATTATACATTACACGGTTTTCATTATCTCTCACGTCTCTACTGTTCTCTGGTATCACTCGGTACCTAAGCTTTCTTTTTCACCGCCACACACACAATCTTCACTCGTCTTTCACTTTTTATTTCTCTCTATAGTATTCTCTCACACACCCTATATGTCTCTGCATATGACTCATACCACTAAAATTACTCTCTCTTTCTCCTGTAGACACAACATTTGTTGCGGTCTCCTTTTCGTCTCCATCCTAGACTGACATTATTCATTTGTTTACCGATCAGACAACCCCCCCTCTCTCTCTCACAGACACACACACACACACAACTCCTGCTTCCACTCCCCTTCCCGACTACTGTCTCTCTCTCTCTCTCACATAAAACTCTCTCTTTCGCACCCCGACTCGTATTTCTCTCACAAACATTTATCGACTAGCCTCTAGATAGGTTTATACACCCGCACACTCATGCTTCCACTATTGCATACATGTCTCTCTCCCGCTCCCTGTATCTATGTAGATTTTTCTTCCCTTCTTGAGACACGCCCTCTCGATCATGCACACACACACTATCGCCTCATTTTAAGCTGATACCTATCGCACACACACTCATTGTGTCTTTGTCACACATGCACTCTGTCCTCCTCCACTCTCCCTCTCTCTCACACACACATGGGCTTTTTGCAACAACTAGCAAGACGCCCATGCGTTGCACGGAATATGAAGATGCATTTGTATGAGTAGTTTATCTTGTGGGGAAAAAGGATGAATGAGGGAAGGCCTTATTTGCAAATGTGGAGAGGGGTGTGGGTATCTTTTTGCAAAATTGCCATAGCTTCCTTCCTATCCGTCAGATATAGATCGGACGACCTATATTGGAGGATGGCAGGCACACGATCATCATCGACAATGCTTTTTATAAGAGTAGGGATAAAAAATAGAGTTGGTGATGATGGTGGACCTGCCATCCTGCAATGTAGGTTGTCCGATTTATATCTGACGGATAGGAAGGAAAATATGGCAATTTACCCGCACTCCTCACCACACTAGCAGATAAGGCCTTCCCTCGTTCATCCTTTTCTCCCACAAGATCCTGATGTTCCGTGCAACTCATGGGCATCTTGTTAGTAAGAGTAGAAATTAGACATATACCACTTCTCGAATCTTTAAACCAACAACATTCCTCCCTTATCTCATCAAAACCGCCAAAGGAATATATTTTGAGTGAAACATAACATATTTTTAGTGATATACGTTTTTCAAAACTAGACTTTTTTCTATCAAATCGGTGAATATGTATTAATCTACTTTGATCGTGTGGCAACACATTGGCACATTGCTAGTAATTAATATAATTTTTTGGACACCAGACAAACGGTGGAGTACATACAGGAAGAGAAGAGGTGCACACACGCAGTCAGCCTCACTACAAAAAAAGACACATCCGTGACATTTTGGGCCGAACGATTTTTTTGTCATACATATGACACTTCTATGATGATAATTGTGACAAAACCCGGTATCATCATAGATGTGATGGGATCCTACTTCTATGACAAAAAATCATGACAGAAAATGGGCTTTTCGTCCTGGGCGGGCCGGAGATGCAGCTGCATGACATTCTTTGGGCCGTCCATGACAGAAAAAACCATGGTAGAAGCGAGGGCGAGGAAAATTTCGGGAGTTCCCGGTTATGGTGGGAGGTCGGGGGCCGAGCGATGTGCGTTTCTCTCGTACATGTACACGCGTGTGTGCGAGGCATTGGCTCTAACTAAACCCGAGCGAGGCATTGGCCTCTAACTGAACCCGAGCGATTGCACTGCAGGCTACGCGTTACTGAACTCGAGTGATCGATCGATGGCTGTTAACTGAACCCGATCGAGCGATTCCTTCGGTACTGCTGCTAATTGAACCTGATCGATTGGATGAACAATGAGCA